>NC_056733.1:1953238735-1953591235 GCF_019279795.1 Protopterus annectens
TGGGATTACTACAGCCCCCATCTATTAATGAAAGCAGTTCCCACAATGCTGCTTAGCATTTCACTCTTGAAGAGGCAAAATACCAGGGATGTCAGGTTAAAGGTCTGCTGGTATAAAAAAAAAACAGTATATCATGGCACCTGGTCTGTAATTTACATTTAAAGGGAAAAAAATCTATTATCTTTTAACTATATTATTTTTTTATTAACCAGGTAAAGCTACCAGATGCAAAACTCCTCTTTTCAGGTGTGACCCATGAGCAATGTCTGGATAGTTGACTTGGTCAGAGTCAGACAATAGGCAAGTGGAACCTGAGGGAATCAAACTGTGGATTACTAAATAAATCGAGTTATCATCTCATAACTTTAGTCCCTGACCCATTCAGTAGTGTGTGCAAATGTTTCAAAGAAAACCAGATACTAATATGCATTTTTTAAATGCAATTTAAAAAGGAATTACATAGCTTTGTACTTTTCTGTGTCTACCTGATTTTTCTTAGAGCATATTAACTATCTGTATGTGTACTGCTGTTCTTAAACCTAATCAGACTGACTGCTGCTGTTTATGGAATCTGTTACAACAGCTAGAAGGAAGACTGCAAGTAAAAGAGTATTGTAATGTATTCAATGAAATGTATAAAACACACTTGTCTTCTTCATGTTTTCTGAATTTGTGTAATTTACCTGAACATTCTTCAAATTAAATAAACTAATGCATTGTTCAAAACTCTAAGAAAAGTCATTTGAATCACTACTTGTATCAAAATCAGTGATACTAGCCTTTCTTCTGTTCTAGCAATTCATAAAGAACTTCCACTACAGGATATTCTGTTCTGCTAAGCTGTTCTGATTATTTCATTTGTTTGTGAACATGTTTTGGAGTATGCCCCACCCTAAATACTACAAACTGATGATTTTGAAAAGTATCTTCCAATTATGTAGCAAACAAGAAATAACATATAGTAAGAAAATATGAGAGAAGAAATAGCTATGTTCTATTGTCATTCAATTAGATATTACATCACTGGGTTCCTATTAGATGACAGAAGACACATTCTTTCGAAGGCCTCTTGGTCGAACTTGAAAAGACGAAAAGGCAAAATGACGAAGCGGCATATAAGCGAATTCTTGGCCGCGTCTGTTACTTTGCTGTTTTTGTCACTGTAGTGCAATCTCAGAGTTGGTATATTTAAGTGTATGTGTGTGTGTGGGGGGGGGTGTAGCTCCACATTTTATGTTATAAGTGTTTTTTTTTTTTTTTTTTTTTTTTTGGAACACCATTCGAGTTTTTAAGCTTTCGCTAAATCAATAAATCGTTGTTCGCTTTTCTAAGCGTTCAATTATTTAATATAGACCCACATCACTCACCCCCTCCCCTTTCCTCACAACTACAATGTAATGCGCCATTGCCTTTAATTATCAAAGTAAAAAATACAATTGCAGAAAAAGAAAGCAACTGATCTGGCCCAGTGCTAAATCTCTTTACAAAGTTCCTTTCTAAAAAATTAGGAATGCAGAAGAAATGTGCCAATGATATTTTCCTTCCGTAGAGACAGCAACCAAAATTTAGTGTTCATATTCTCCTTTGTTGTTTCACACTGAATCACACCTCTTTACAGGTGCACCCTGATTTCTTCAAATGATCACTTCTCAATATAATAGCAAAGCTCATTGTACTGCTGTTGCATTATCAGTTTCTAGGCAAATCGCTTTACAAATATACCTTCATACATACCTCTAAACTGTCCAGATTTTCAGTGAATGTTCAGATTTTTACCTCATATTTTTGGTTTGTTACTCATAAAATTTGCAGATGTTCATTGTATTACACTGCTGCAGTCATCACACTTGGGTTATCCTGCCATCAGGAGGTCCCGCAGTCGGCCAGAGTTCCAAAGTCTTGGTCCGCCGCCGGTTGCTGTCGCTTCTTCCCTGACGTCAGTGCGCCAGATGCATCCGACACAATTTTCTTCAGTTTTTCTTGCCGCATTCAGATCCGAAGTCTTCAATAAAGCTAAGTACCGCACTGGGGAAACTTTTTTCTTGCCTCAGACCGATGTCAGGAAAAAGTTAATTGTATTTCTTGAGGGAAGCAAATACCTCATAAGGACTTCCACTCTTACTGTATTCAATGCCTAGGCCCTGATCACGATGTCACTAGTTGTCGGTTTTGTGCTAGATTTAACAAACACACTATAAAAAGATGTTTTGATTTTGCTTTGCACTACTTTGGCTGAAGGTTCAATTATACTATGCCGTCGGATCAACCGACAACCGCAATTCCGAAAAAACGCAAAGACAAGGATAAAGACAGGCATCCGAGGTCCAAAACCAATGAAGAAACCTCTTCTAGGCCAGTCGCCAGTTCTCAGTGAGGCGCTTTCGCAGCCCCTGACACCCGCTACCTCAGAGCCACAGGCCGCCTCCGACTCCCACGTGGAGACAACTAGGCCTCTGGAAACTCAAGGTATTGGGCCTACGGAAACAAATCCCTCAGATGGGTCCAGAGCCGCTGAGCAGGCACCGGCTTCTCAGGGTGTTTTCAGACCTTCACAACTTACCATTAAATCAACAGACAAGACAAAGGTACCATTAAAGACAAAGAAACAAGTACAGCATTCTCCTGGACAGTCATCCATGCCTAAGAAGCAGATGCTTAAAATGGCCGAAGACCTCATTACTCAAATCGGGGTTCCCATTCCCCTCCTGAGAAAAGGCCTAGGCAGGATACAGACTATGACTCCTCTGATCAGGCTTCCATTTCCTCTGATTCCTCTTCAGACCAGGGATACTCTTTACCCCCTATGAGGACTCTGATGCTGAGGAATCTATCCCTTCAGCATCTCCTCCTGAGGATTACTCTTTTGGGGAAACTTTACATACCATGAGGGAACATTTCCATTGGGAAAGTCAGGAATACTTAGAATCCAAGAAAAGGATCAGGGATTTCCTCTTATTGCCTCAGCACAGGCCCCTGGCAATTCCGCCTGTACTAGACATTGTGGATGATGTGTTCTCTGAATCCAGCTTATCTCCTGACTCTTTTCCCCCTGCTCCAGCCAAGCCAGATAGGTATTATAGAGTCCCTGACTCTCACAAGTTTCTATACAAAAACCCTTCTGCTGATCCAGAAACTATTTCCCAGGGTCCAAAAGGGGTTAAGGCTTCCATTGCAAAAAATCCGGTACCCTCTGACAGAGATTCCAGAGCTTTGGATAGATGGGGGAAGAAAGTATACACATCTGCAACTTTAGCAGTAAGTGCTTTAAATTGCCAGTTTCACATGCTTAAGTACCAACAATATTTAATGTCTCAGTTAAAACAGAAAATGCTTGCTAGCTCAGAAGCTCCTGATTGTAAAGAAATGCAGGATTT
Organism: Protopterus annectens; assembly: GCF_019279795.1. Lineage (NCBI taxonomy): Eukaryota > Metazoa > Chordata > Ceratodontiformes > Protopteridae > Protopterus > Protopterus annectens. Next base: position 1,953,242,110 of record NC_056733.1, read on the forward strand.
ATTGCATGCAGTTGAACAGGTGGGAAAACATACTCTGCAATGTGGTTTTGATTCTTTAGAGGCCTCTTGTAGAGCCACAGTTATAGGTTCTGTTATTCGAAGACATGCTTGGTTAAAAGAACAGAGTTTACCTGAACATGTTAAGGCAAAGTTATTGGATGCTCCTTTACAACATGATACCTTGTTTGGTGTTAAGGCAGAACAGGTGTTAAAGAAAATGGAGGATAAAGCTAAATCTATGCAAACAGTCAAGGATTTCATACAGGTGCAGCCACCTCGGTTTAGCAGAAATTGGCCAACAAAAAATTGGTCCTTTCCAGTGTCAGACAGGCCACAGAGAGGCAGATAGATGCCCAAGAGGCAGATCTCAACCCCAAGGCTCAAACAGACAACAACAGTGGGGCACCTCAACCCCAAAAGGAGGTGAGGACAGGTCTCATCCTTACAGGAAACAGTCACAATGACTTTCCCTTGCGTACGCCAAGCACGTCCCTTCTGGAAGCCCCCTTAGGGGGAAAACTAGTACTTTTTTCTCAAAACTGGCAAACAATCACCCAAGACAAATGGGTCCTGAATATTGTGTCTCAAGGTTACAGATTCCACTTCCATACTTTACCAAAGCTAAAAGGAATGCCAGACCTGCCACAAAATCAATGGGCAGAGGCACAAAAACAAATTTCAGCCCTCATGGACATGAGAGCTATACAAAAAGTACCACAACAGGAACAAAGACAAGGATTTTACTCAAGACTCTTCCTGGTCCCCAGAAAGGACAAAGCCTGGAGGCCTATACTGGACCTTTCAATTCTGAATACTTACCTGGATATTCCGAAATTCAAAATGTTGACATTACAGCAGCTTCTACCCATGCTGGGCAAGAAGGCTTGGCTTGTTACTCTGGACCTCAAAGAGGCATACCTGCATGTCCCTATCAGATAAAATCGCAGACGATACCTCTGATTCAAAGCTGGTACAATGCACTACCAATTATCTGCACTGCCCTTTGGCTTATCTACTGCGCCCAGGGTTTTCACAAAGTGCCTGGCACCAGTAATTGCATTTTGCACACAAAAAGGAATTCAAATATATCCATACCTGGACGACTGCCACATTCAAGCAGAGACAAAGGACATTCTTCTACAGCATATGGCGTTTGTGAAAAGGTTGCTGATTTCTCTAGGGTGCACAGTAAATGGAAAGAAGTCATAACTAGTGCCCTCACAACAGATAACATTCCTGGGTGCCAGCTTAAATACAACAGCCCAGATGGCTTACCTTACACCAGACAAACAAGTGCAACTAACTCAATATTTTCAACTACTGGCAAAAACGTCCCATCTCCCTGCAAGAAAAATTCTGCAGGCCCTGGGATTCATGGCATCCTGCATACTACTAATACCATATGCCAGACTGCATATGTGGAAATTACAATGGTACCTAAAAAGTGTTTGGACTCAACATTCTTACAGTCTAGAAGCAGTAATTCCAATAACTCCCTGCCTACAACAGGAGTTTCGATGGTGGGCACAGGCATGTCACCTAAACAAGGGTCAGCCTTTTACCCAACCCACAGCCAGGCAAACTCTAACAACAGATGCTTCGGATTATGCCTGGGGAGCACACATGGCAGGAACATGCATTCAGGGCAAGTGGACCACAGACCAGATGCATCTTCACATCAATCAAAAAGAGATGTTGGCTGTTCAAAATGCCCTAACAGCTTTCAAGGACCTTCTACACCCAGGACAACTATTACTAAAGACAGACAACACCACAGTAACGTGGTACATAAACAAACAAGGGGGCACTCACTCTTATCCCCTATGCAAGCAAGCCATGACCTTGTGGAACACAGCTCTAATGTACCAAGTTCACCTGCAAGCACAATTCCTGCCAGGAAAGAAAAATACTCTGGCAGACGACCTAAGCAGAAATATCATGGACCCTCACGGATGGAAATTGAACCCACAAATCTTCAGCATGATAACACAAAAATGGGGATGTCCAGACATAGATCTTTTTGCCTCCCCTCTGAATTGCCAACTACAAATATACTGCACAAGAACTTATCACAAACAAGCATGGAAAGTGGATGCTCTTCCGTTCAGCTGGAAAAACCTAAAAGTCTATGCCTTCCCACCACTGCCTCTCCTTGCAAAGGTACTCCTAAAAGCCAGACAAGAAAAACCACAGATGATCCTGATTGCTCCAGACTGGCCATGCCAGCACTGGTATCCTATCTTAAGGAACTTGGCTCAGGGCCCACCATGGATTTTGCCCCAAATTCCACACCTTCTGACTCAACAAAACAATCAGATCCTGCACGGTCAGCTCAAAACCCTAAACCTGGCTGCATGGCAGATACATTAATCAAACAGGCAACACCTCTCTCTAAAGCTGTTATGGATGTCATCTTGGAGGCCAGGAGGCCTAGCACCAGGAAAGCTTACTCAGAAAAATGGAAGAGATTCTGAGCCTGGAACCAGGCTCACAGTCTTGACCCTCTTGTTCCAAAAATTCCTCAGATTTTACAATACCTAACTGAGATGCTGGGCAGGGGCCTATCCTTTTCATAAATTAAGATTCACGCCTCTGCCATTTCTGCACATTACAACACAGATCCTCCTTTATTCTCTCAACCCTTGCTAAAGCAATACCTCAGAGGGGCTAAAAGCATAAGACCACCCCGGAGAGCACAAACACCAACTTGGGACCTCAATTTCGTTTTGGAAAAACTGACCCTACCACCTTTTCAGCCAGCCAATACAACCGATCTAAAATTTTTATCATGCAAAACAATTCTGCTCCTGGTAGTAACTTCAGCACGAAGAGTCTCAGAGCTACAGGCATTAATGGCAGTGGAACCTTTTATAATTTTTCATCAGGATTGGGATATCTTTAAGGACAAACCCTACCTTCATGCCAAAGGTGGTATCTAGTGTGGCTCTTAACCAAACCATCCATTTGCCTACTTTTTATCCAAACCCCCAAAATAAAGGGGAGAAACTTCTGCATTCTTTGGACATACACAGGCAGCTATGCTTCTACTTGGACAAAACAAAAGCTTTCAGGAAAACTGATCAATTGTTTGTAGCATATGCTGCAGGATCACAAGGCAATGCTATCTCAAAGCAGACTATATCCAAATGGATAGGACACCGTATTCGGTACTGCTACACACAGCATGGAAAATCAGTCCCTAATAACATTAGGCCTCATTCCATCAGGGCAACAGCCGCTTCAGCAGCCTTTCTCAGAGGAGTACCTACCAGGGAAATTTTGGAGGCTGCAACTTGCAGTTCAGTGCACACCTTCACCAAGCATTACCACCTGCCTCTTTACTCTAAATCCAGAGCAGGATTTGCCACTGCAGTTCTGCAGGGCCTTTTAGCCAATCCTAACTCTTTATAGACCAGCCACCCAAACTTAGCTTTGGGATTCAACCCAAGTGTGATGACTGCAGCAGTGTAACACGATGAACATAGTGCAGTTTTGTACCTACCATAAATGTAGATGTTCGAGTGTTCACACTGCTGCAATCCAGGTTACCCTCCCTCCATCCCCTCTGAACTAGCTGGACTTATCTATACCCTTCTATCCTATACAACCTTTGGGGTGTATTTGCTGGTAACTGAAGGTATTGTTTTTATTTTATATGTATATTTTTGATTAGCAATATGTATTGCCTACCCACTTGGGGGCACCTGACATCTGGGGCAAGAAAAACTGAAGAAAATGGCCTCAGATGCATCTTGTATACCCCTGGTGCACTGACGTCAGGGAAGAAGCGACAGCAACCGACACCAAACCAAGACTTTGGAACTCTGGATGACTGTGGGACCGCCTGACAGCAGGATAACCCAATTGTGATGACTGCAGCAGTGTGAACACTCGAACATCTACATTTATGGTAGGTACAAAACTGGACTTTTTCTGGCAAATTATTAAGGATTGAAATCATTAAATAATGACAGACTAAGTTTCTTCATATCCTTCAGAGAAAATGCCTGCTATTATAAATCCAGTTTTTCTAGCAAATTTCTATATTTATAAGAGCAGTATTTAAAATTGAAGTATTTTGATCCTTTGCCCCCCCCCCCATTATTTTAGGTTTTATCCAGATTTCTTGAGCAAGAAGTTGGGAGGTATGATGTCAAAGTCACAATCATTGAATTAACGGGGTCCAGAGCCTGCATTCACACTTACTGAAAGTGGAGAAGAACCTACCTTGTCCAGTTCTTAAAGTGGTATTCAAAAAAGAAATATTTTATAAATTTGGCCAAGTGTGGAATTCTCTGAAGCAACACTTCTGTACTGCCCACTCCCAGACTTACCAGTTAGTTAATGAGATGACCATTCAGTTAATGGATCTTCTCATCCACCAGCTCCATGTATTTATACATTTATTTATTACTGACATATTGATTTAGAATTGACAAATGGTATAGAGTGCTCTTCCAAATGGGCGCATTTCATGTTTAGCCCTAGAGCAATTATTCACACCATTCAAATTCAAAAGGTAAAATCCTGATGATCAAACAGAAATAATAAAGTGTTATACACTGGATTGTAAGGCATACAGCATGAGATTAAAGTGTCTTGATATTGTTAATGTATTTTAGAACCAATTGCAATAGAATAGCTGTAGCGGTAGAAGGAAATTCATTGTTATTTAGAGTATTAAAGTTGTTACCATACAGAATGAAATTAAGAAAGGAATGGAGCAATGTCACAAATATAGGTCGCTCTATTACTGAGACAGAAGCCAGATGATGAAACAAGATATTAACTAGTTGAAATTTCGGTAGGTGTTACACAAATGAAATATTGCATTGCCCTAAAGTAGTGTATTTCACTGGGATAAACCCAGAAATACAGTTTTAAATACCTATGGACATTGAACACTGCCTAGTCTAAGTAGTAAATGTAGAAATTTACAGGAGGTACAACACATCAAGTATGAAGAATCACATGTCTGTGTGTTTGGGGAAAACTCTGTACTCCAAGCAGCAGGATTTCACTCTTAAACTGAGATGTCTGCATGATCGTACACCTATACTGTGGGTCCATTAAGAGGGAAAGAAAAAACACACTGATCTCTGGGTTTAGTGTTTTCAAAATGTCAAAAAAAAATCTCTTGCACTGTGTGCATCTGCAGCTCAAGTTCAATTCCTACATCCATGCTGCATGGCACTGGATTTACTGATCTACTAATGTTACCTCCTTCCTAGCAATAAACTAGTAGGTGCCTCAACCAAAACACTTCTGTAGTAGAGATAAAACAATGTTTTGGAGGGTCTTTTTCTCCACTCTTCATCATCCTACAGCTTCCAATGCAGTGCCCCATATCCATCTTTGGATCTGCTAGCCACCTCCTACCCCCCAAACTCATCCGATTGGGCTGGGGCCAGAGATGAATTTAAGGGCATCCTGGGGTGTCTGATGGTCAACAACCACCATTTTGTCCTTTTTGACCTACTGTATTTTTCTGCCCTCCCTTATGTCCATGTGGTGGTGGCCATGGAATAGGGATGTGCTGCATGTTGCCCCACCTCCTCTGTGGTTCAGTCATGGCCCCACACATTTCATACTTTGTACACACCCATGGTAGAATTATCCAGAGCCTCCACCAGGAATCATCACTCGAGATGCCCACAGGACTACTCTCCCTCCTGGTATTGTAATGACCATCCCTCCCTGCCACTCTGTCATGCATCTAAACTGTTAATAAAACACATGATTTTATTCTTCTATGAAATGAAAGCAACTGATGTTAAAACACTCTTGCTACTGAATTTAGTGCAATCTAGCTGTGATGACTAAGTACTTATGAGTGATGGTTAGAAGATGCTGCATTATCCACTGTCATACCCATTCTAGCCTGTAGCTGATGCAGTGAGGCTGCATATCTGTTTTCTCTCCTTTTTTCATAGAGATGGAGAAAGGGTACTTAGACAGTCATGGTCAACTTTCTTATGTTCAGATACTTCATGGGTTATATCAGAACCTCACTGTCATATTGAGACATAGCTGAGATGTGTTCAGTCACTTACAATCATTGCCTTATATAAAAGAAGACAGACAGAGAGTATTGCCCAGTTATGTGCTGTCATGACTTTTGTATTCATTCACACATGTTGTGTCCTGGTATCCCTGTTCGTCTTCCTCAAATCCAGACATTGTGAAGGAAGTGTCTTAGCACTAATTATAACTTCCTTTCATCCAAATAGTGGGCGGTCTCCCAAGGCACTTGCTGTCACATTTAACATATCTAGATGCTGAGAAGGTCATACACTGTCACATATGAAGACAGTGACTTATTGCACATGTACCCACCTTCCTTAAGTTTAGGCTGGGGTTGATAGATTTACCAAGGTTTAACTATGAAAATGATTAATCTGCTTATATAGTGATAATGTGGGGTAAATATGCACCCACTATCAAGTCCATTATGTTTACACATGGATTGTACCAAAAGTCCATCTGTTAACTCTTACATATCATGACAATGAGCTTGTTAACTCTCTTGTATCATGACTGTGGAGGTTTGGTAGGTACCCACTGTCACCTCCATTTCATTTAAGCAAGGCTGGAGTATCTTCTTTGTTAATGGGTTTAACTCACTGTATCATGATAACAATGTGGGAACTGAGTAGGAAGTGAATATCATCTCACTTTTGTTAAAACATGACCGTGGGTTGCCCAAGGTTTGCCTGTTACTTGCCTTTATTATTTCAATGTGGGGGAGACTATGCACCCAATGTCTGTCCCTCAGATTCAGACACAGGAGAGTCAGGTATCCACTATCATACTCTTGCAGCAAAGAGATGAATGCCTTGGTATTTCCTGGTGGCTTACTATTTCATATGTTTGTTTATGTATCCTTTCATGGGGGTCTGTCAGACATCATTGAAGAACTACAGTGACATTTCAGCTAACACTGTTATATCAGTACTCTCAGGGATTCTGATTTAATATAGGGTACTTCTCTTTGAATACAATATGAATAGAAAAAAATATATAAAAGGAGCTTTACCTGTGTGTTGCAACCATGTACAAGCCACTGTGTCATGTTCTTCCTAAAATCCTTCCCACATTTCTCCCATGCTTGTTGAAAAATCTGTGATGCTTTTAGCCAGCTAATTCTTTACTAATATTGTTTTATAGCAATAATATTACTGTGAAGTAATACTTAATTGCATTTGTCTAGCCTTTATACTTATTACAGGTGTCTTCTTCTTCTTTCTTGATTCTTTGTTTCATGAACCCAATCCCCTCAGCCATTCTTTGACAATTTTATGTAGCCGTATTAGAAATCCTGTGTTACAAAAATGTCCAGTTTTCACAGCCCATCCTAGTATAATAACCTTCTAGTATCTTATCCTACATCATCACTGTAAACATCCTGTGGGCCTTCATCTCCATCTCAGTTTGCTCTTTCTCATTACTCTATACTCTCTGCAGAAATTTGCAAGATACTCCCGGAGTGACCTTGTCAGGGTTGAGTACAATGACAGTATGACCTCATTTTCTCTTGAATTTGCTCCTCTGGCAATGTATTCCAGCATTTATTTGTCTTTGGTATGGGCTTTTTACTTCGATTTTGTTATTTTAATATTTTATTAAAATAACTTTGAGCTAATTTTCTATACATACAAATGTCTCCCCACCAGTTATATAGTCTGGCTTGCTGTCTTGAAAGTGAATCTCCCTGCATTTTCATTTAAGGCATGACAAATGACATCTGCTGGCCCATTCTTGTAGTCTTAAGAATTCTAATATTAGAATCACTTCCTATTATATTATCTTAACTGACTTTTTTTATTCCACAACCCTCTTATACTTGCCAAATAAAAATAAAGAGCAGACTTAGTATTATCACAAGCACTTTTTGAACTAAGGCCATTCATTCTCTTTCCTCTGATTCCATCCCCCCGCCCAATATTTCCCCTTTGATTTTTTTTTCCTCATTATCTTGCTATTCAAACACTTTAGTATGTTGGGACTCACTCCTGTGACTCTTAGTTTCTCCAGTAGCTTCCTATGTTACACTGTGATGTAGGTCTTACTGACATATGGGTAAATCACATCTTCCAAGTTCATATTTGTCATCTGCAAATCATTAAAATTATGTATGTTTGACTGGCATGACGTCTTGGTAATAAACCCCTTCTTATCTTTATTTCCTAATCCACTGACTTCAAAAACTTGATTAAGCCTGACTCTTATTGTGCTCTCCAAATTACTTCACTGGTAAAAATGGTTGGTTGGATGGGACTTTTCTTTCTCTTCTTGAATGCAGTGTCTCCTATATAGCCTTCTAGCAATTTAAAGGTACTTTTCCCTATTCCCATGGAACTGTTGTGTAACCCAGAAAGGGAGTATCCCAGTACAGTAGCTATGTCTCTTAGAATCCCAGGTGTGACTGCATTTATTTGTTTGCTTGATAGTCAACTGAGAGAGTTGTTGGTCCAGGGAGACTTTTCAGTCATGACTCAGGCCCAGTGGTAACAATAGTTGCACATAAAATGAGCAAAACAAATCATCAGTTTGACCAGTTTTTCAAATTACAGAAATGGAAACAAAAAGTAAAAAGGTCATACAGATAACCAACAGGTTAAAAAACACAAAAAGAAAAATCTAGCAAAGCTAGGCATCTAACTGTGTGATACCTTTTACCTCTTGCAGCAGAGGCCTCATGGGATATATACGAATCACCCTTTAATGATATCAGGTGTTTCAGCTAAATGGCAATCCTGAATGTCCATGACCTTTTCTTTTACTTTCATTTTTAAGTCTATTTATGGACAACTTCAGGCCATTAAAGCCAAACCTCACTAGCTGTGGACATGCATGTTTCTGCCTTCTTATGACATCATCAGCACAGCATAAGACTCTTATGATAGCCTGGCTAAATCAGGTAGCAAATTCTTAATGTATACCATAACATCTGTATCACAACTGTTTTAACTACTTGACATACATGTCTGCAAATAACATGATAGCTTCAGTCAGAAAAACAGAGGGAGTTCAAATACTCATTAGTTTAGAAAGCAGTCACTTAACTATAGCAATAGCAGTGGATTATAGAGTAATACCAGATTGTATCACTGGTTCTGAGGTTTTAATATGCAATATTTGTTTTTGCCTTTCATGCCATTTATTCCACTCATATATTTGAACAGTATAGAGAAATGGTTGCTTCATATTATTTTACAGGGCTCTCGTGCACATGTTCCATGCAAAATTGCTTGTGCATCAGTAGCATGCAGGAAAAAAGCTGAACGGCATAATGTGAACACTGTTTCTCATAGGAAATCATTACTGGTGTGGTTTATAAGTGTGTGCCAGCAATGATTCACTTGTTCAGGGAGATTTCTCCCTTCTTCAAGTTGGTACAATGAATGAGTTGGTATATATTAGTTTGGGTGGTGTAGGAGGACTTGCTCCCCACAAAAAACACACCTGTCTGAGTTTTTCAGCTTGTAGGCTTCTTGAAAGTCATAGTAGAACCATTTTAAAGTCATTTTGTTTTGCAATTCTAATATGGAAGAATCTACACATGCCTCTAGGACTTGTTTCAGGTTTTCACATACCTTAAATGTGTAAAGCTTCCATATTGTACTCTGGTATTTCTTTAATTTCATAAGTTTTTCAGTCAGTACTGTGCTCTGTTTCTTGTTTTTATGTCCCTCTGAAAGTCATGTTTATTTCCCATTCCCTAACATAATTGTAAGACTTACTTTTATGAGTCTCAACACTTAGAAAAATAAAAAGCTAGTCATACAAGAAACATCACATTCTGAAACTTACTGTAGTACTTTATTTGGTCTTTTGCAGGTTGGGGTGGGGGTATTTACTCCCACATTCACACATTCCTTCTGCCTCTAGCTATAATCCAACTCTGAGATGCTGTACTCTGGATTACAGACTGAGCCCAGATATCATAGTTTAGGACTTATAAACACTCTAATTTTCTCTATACCAATGATTGCAATTGTAGTAGCGGGAATATCAATAAAAACTCTGGCAGTTAGTGTGATAGCTCTGAACTGTTAATGAACTGCTTGCTTTTTCCAGTGTATTCCCTCTTCCTCTATTTGCTTACAATATGTGGTCTACATCAACATGATTAGAAGGGACACTTGTGTTGAGTGGACTTACCCAGTTAACAATTGTTCAAAATAATGAAAAAGGAAGAGTATTTAACAATGACCAGTTAATGGCTCACAGTCCAGGCATAATAAATTCTACATATATTTTTTTTATACTTCTTGACATTTCTGTGAAATATATACAAGAATGGTACAATGTTCTAAGATGTCTATATCACTGAATAAAATATGGCTTGAGTATTTATTTACATTTCAGTCAAGTATGCTGGTAGAGCCCTTTACACTTTTAGTTTTAATGGGAGACTAACTGAATTGACAATAACCATATGCCAGGCTGTCGGGAAAAATACCCTTATTTCTGAGTCAAGGAATATGAGCATTTCCCGTTCTTTCCTCCAAAGCACAGACACACACACACACACACACACACACACACACACACACACACACACAAACACACACACACACACGCACACACACACACACACACACACACACACACACACACACACACACACACATGCAAATCATTCTCAGTACTAATGATGAAAGCAAACATTCTCTGTTCAGCAGAGACCACCATGTCAGCCAGGCAATAGCATATCTTTAACAGCAACATAGAACATTTGAAAGGAAGAGCTACTGCTAATCTATCCCCTGTTAATTGTTGTACTCATTACATAGGGGCAGTCATCATTGCAGTCATGTTGCTGTAATTTACTCTCAGTAATGATCACATGGAGGTATTTGCAGACATTTCTACTGCAGGAGAACCATCTGCTTCTCTGAGCAACTCACTAAGTTCTTCACGTGCCACTTTGTTTCATTTAAAGTTCAAGACGAAGTACTTCTTCACACTTCCAGACTATTGATATGACTGACCAGTATGACAACAAAACAAGAAGAATGACATGTTTAACCTTATGAAGCCTGAGAAGAAAGAAAAGAATCATTTCCTGATTGCTATCATCTGTTTATCATTTCTGCCTCTATAAAGTAGACAGTGATTTTTTTTTTCCACTACAGGTAAAAGCTCAGTACGACTATTATGTAAGCAAATAAAATGTCTGTTGTCTCAAATTGAAAAACATGCATAATGCATTTCATTCACTACTTCTACTATTTCAATAAGACATACAAAATATATCCCACAAGAAAGCTATAGACTGCAAATAAGATGTTTACTGAATACTTAAAATAAGACTTAGAGAGATGATGATGATGTCAAACACTAGACAGGGAATCCTGAAGCACCATTACTAGAGAATCTCTTTGAGCAGCAGATAACTTTGATATTTAATTTTGCCCTTTGTTGATCTGAACATTGGTTGCTTTATTGGAAACTTCTCTTCTGCTCTTAGCAGAGTGAGCCTGGCTTGCACTTCTGGGGTGGGGTGTTTTTTGATGATATAAGAATGTCAAGGGCAACAGATCTCAATCTACAACTGGCCATTTAGGAAGACAGTTTACAAACTGCTGTAGTACCACATGGAAACTTCACAGTTTTTTTCCCCCTGAACCATACAACCCTTCCATTGTGTCCTGATGTGTTTGACTCTTACATAGGACATGCAGTACTGGCCCAAAGGGTGAGTACCTCCTTAATGCTATGGATCTCTTGTGGCTAAGACATGATGCATTCTTTGGTATCGTCAAGTAGTGATACTAGGTACCATTACCTGGCCTCTGATGACAGCAATATCTTTTTGGCATGGAGAAGCAAACCACATTTCCTCTTTGGACTTAGGCAACCTGACACAAACTACTCACTAGCAAACCCCTTGTGTTGCTCTATTAGAACATGGCCATTACACAGACATTGAGCATCTGTTGGACAGGGTTTATCCTTCTGTGCCAGAAAGTAGGCACACAGATACAGCGGTAGTTAAAGTGCTAAAGATGTACTGAATTTGATATGGAGAACTGAAAACAGCTTTGACTAGAATGAAAAATACATTTTTTATATCTTTTTTAAGGCAGCATGGATTTAAGTCTGAAATAATCATAGTACATTTAGAAGAAAATAATGCCATACCATTGAATCATAACAACTGGTTCTCTGCTGCTGCAAAGAAAGATAATGATTGCTTCTAATATTAAGAAACTACCTTGGACTGGATACTTACTAATAACCCTCTTCAAACCTACAATGTAGGGATCCTCCCAGATGATCTAAGTGACCACTCCCTAACCTACTTTATCAGATCTAAAACCAAACCCACTCATTCCAACTTTGCCAGGACTGTTCGCTGCAAAAAACAATTTAACCATGATCTATTCCTGACAGAACTTAAACAATGTAATTGGTATCCACTAAAACATCTTCCACTTAATGAAGCAGTAGCCTATTTTAATACCACTTTCTTATCCATCCTGAACCACCATGCCCCATTACGCTATATTACATGCAAAGCTAAACCAGCACCCTGGCTCTCAAATACTACTAGGCATAAAATCCATCTGAGAAACAAAGCCTGGGCTAAATGGCGTGCTATTAAAAACCCATTAGATCATTTAATTTTTAAACAACTTAGAAATAATACTAAAACAGCCATAGTGCTAGATAAAAAGAACTACTACCTCCAAATACAGCAAACCCCTCTTAATAAGCCTCAAATGTTTTGGAACAGCATTAACAAACTTCTGCACCCAGGTCAATCTACCACCCCTAACCCTTTAGGCTCTAACCCAGATAATCCTATTCAAACTGCCAACTCCTTTAATTCATTCTTTACCAACACTATCCGATCTCTTGCTAGCCATCTTTCACCAGACACGTCAAATCTGCCTAACTCACCTTTAAATCCTCCTCCATTCTTTCAAGTTCAACCAGTGCCTACTTCTACTATATGCTATCTTCTACTAAAACTGAAACCCTCCACCCCTTCTGCTGACCAACTCCCAGCAGAATACCTTCAAATTGGTGCCAGACCCATTGCCTACCCCATATCCATTCTTATTAATAGAACCATCAGTGAAGGATACATCCCATCCATCTGGAAAATTTCTTACATTATTCCTCTACACAAAGGTGGGAACTCTAGTGAGTCCAATAGCCTTACTATCTCCTCTGGCAAAAATTATGGAAAAATGTATCCAGAAGCAACTTCTAAACCACCTTCTCCAAAATAAACTATTGTCAAACTGTCAACACGGTTTTAGACCCTACCACAGTACCACCACTGCCCTGCTATCATTTACAGATTGTATTAACAATAAACGTAACAACGGCCTTCTTTCCTCTGCAATTTTCGTTGATTTATCCAAAGCCTTTGACATGGTTCATCATCAGCTGCTCTTGCATATTATGAAATCACTTTCGCTAGACCCATTAGCCATCAACTGGTTCAAATCTTACCTCAATAACAGAAAACAAGCAGTACTTTGGCACAATAATCTTTCTAATCTCTTACCTATCTCCCTGGGTGTCCCTCAGGGCTCCATATTAGGCCCTCTCCTATTTTCCATCTATATTAATGATCTTCAGTCAGCAATTCCACATTCTACCTGCATTCAGTATGCTGATGACTCCACTATTATCTGCTCAGCTACTTCTCAAATCGACCTGCAGAACATCACCCAGAATGCATTTAATACTGTTGAACAATGGTTTACAAAACGTTGCCTCCTTCTAAATCCAAAGAAAACTAAACTTCTACTTTTCTCCCCAACCTGTAAGTCCACCCCCATCCATTTTACACTTACATTTAACGATGGTACGGTTATCTCTCCAGACCTCACTACCAAACTCATAGGAATAACCATAGACAACAACCTCAATTTTGACACACATATTAACAGTACAATAAAAACGATCAACAAGAAACTTGGATCCCTCTATAGAATCAAACCCTTTCTTACTCCAACAGCCAGGACTGCTATAGCCAGAACACATCTCATCTCTACGTTGCTCTATGCCTCACCCATTTATACAAACCTTTCTAAAGCCAACATTAACAAGCTGACTGTATCCTATAATAATATTGCCAGATTTGCTGCTGCCTCTCCTTTTCAAACTCATCACTGTCTAAATCTTAAACAACTTAATTGGTTGGAGTTTCTACACCATCTCCACTTTTCTCAGCTTACAATTGCCCACAAAACCCTACACCAATCCTCCAATTCTCCTATTCTTGCAAGCCTCCTTACCCTCTACCAAAATCCGAAAAACCTACGCTTTTCTAATAAACTTCTGATTAACACCTGCAGATCCAACAATTTGGTAGGAGACTCCCTCTTCTGCAATTTCATTGGTAAGCTTTGGAATGCTCTACCCTCTGAACTTACAACTCTCTGCTCTCATACTCTTTTCAAAAAGAAGCTTAAGCTTCATCTCATGACTCACTGGTTATGTTCCTGTTCTATCCCTGACTAACTGCTGCTTCCTCTAACCTACAACCTCCTGCTTTATCTAGCCTTCTCTTCTAACTCTGCTCAGGACGTATCTTTTGACTGAAGTCTTCACATAGATACCGATAGTTCATCAATGTTTATTGCTTTGGCCATGCCCTATACTTCTGAAAAAAAAAAAAAAAAAACAATCATTTTGCTGTATTCCTCTGTATACTTTTTCATGATTGTACTTAATTTGGTGTTTTTTTACTGTATATTGTTATTTTGTATATCATTCGTTAATGGAGCTTTTCTCCCCGGGCCTCTACTGAAAATGGACATGTATCCAGCTAGACTAGCCCGGTCAACAAATGTAAAATAAAATAAAATAAATAATAAAATAAATAATAAGATAACGATTGCTTTCAACTGCTTCTGAGCAGCAGAGTTGCAAGTTCTGTTTTCAGGAAAAACAGCAGAATGATGTATGTGGTGCTGCGGTAGTGTTGTCGCCTCACAGTAAGAAGTTGTCCTGTTCGATTCTCAGCTAAAGCGTCTTCTGTGTGGAGACATGCATGAATGGTCATACCTTCATTGAAGGTTGTGCGTCAGGGCTGGCAACTCGGCACGTAAAAAATCTACTGCCAACCATTAGCGGACCGGAGTTCCACTGTGGCGACCCCTAACCGAAAGCCAAAAGACAAAACAACAACTCCATGAGCAAGTTGCATGTATCCTCCAGTTGTTTAAGCTGCCTATTTTTTTATACTACCCAACATAAAAGGAAATCTTTATCACCATTAATTTTTTTTTACTCAAATAATTTTTATTTTTCTTGTTAAAATTATGAGATAATACATTATTGAAACATAAACTGATAGTCAGCATTAAACAATTTTAACTATATACATGATGTACAATGGCCTGAAAATGAATAAAAAAAATGATTAATACATTCTTAATTAAATAATCAAATAGCATAAAATAATTTTCAGATTCCATTAAACAGAGTTAGAGTCCATTTGTAAAGTTTCAACGAGAGATATAACTTTCTTCCAAGAATTGTTGACAAAGGTCTGTAAAGTTTATTTCCATGTTCCTCCACCATGCATAGTATGTCATAATGTTGGAGAGCTGAAGATATGTTATAGATTCTGTTTATTATATAGGCTAATTATGCTGTTGTTCATGAACCCCCGTTTTTCCGTTTCACACAATAGACAAAATAAATTGGAGTGCAGCCAATTTTAATTATCAGACTGCAATAAACATATAGAACATGAATATAATTACAACATATGCAACAGAACTCGGAAACATATACAGTCAAACGTGCTAGTCTTCACAGACCACTCACCCATGAGAGTTGTGTTTATGCAGCTTCTTCCCATACCAGAATAGAGCAGAATACACAGGAGCGTATCATACATTACTTACTCTGGAAAAGAATCAAAATAATAACCTCAAGAAAATGGAGAAATCTACATTATAATTATAAAAATCTCCCACCAAACAACTTCTACTAAACAAAAAAGAGAAATAGGGTGGGTGGGTATCTTAAAACCTATGCCAAAGAGAATGAGCTCCTTACCAGAACCACTCTGTCTTCCCCTCCCTAAAACCCCAATACCTCACTTCCTTGCCTAACCAGCTTTAACCCATGACTATTTAGCCATACTAGCCTAACACCCACTTACAACTTACCAGGCAGGGGTTCATGAGCAACAACATCTGCATGCAAACTTTTATTATCATTTGTAATCGAAAGGTCATCTCTGCCTAGGAAATTCCTTGTGACTTCTGAATGACTCTTTCGATCTTTATGTGCTAGAACTGAAGGTCACGAAAAGAAGCAACTCACTATCTTTGCTAAGTACATCTGTGTTTGTTCAGATATAATTCCTAAAACAAAATACATTAATTGCATTCTTTTCTGATGTGCTGTGCACAGCTGTTGACTGCATGTTTGAATGGTCACATAGTTGACATAAAATAGGAGAGAAACAGTCAACAAAAATAAATATGTATAGATTTTAAAAATCTTAAGGTGACTAAACACATTGCTATATATAAATCAGCCTAACATATTCCCAGTAGAAATATACTATTAATGTAAGACAGTAGTCTAAGTTAATCCATGTGTTCAGAGATCTCTGAAATACAAGTTTAATTTATGCTTTTTGTACAGATTTAATCCACCATTTTTCATTTTGTTGGACTTCTATACATTACACTTGATTATTTATCTACCGCTTGCATTTTAACTGTATAACATCCACTGAACAAAGCTCTTTTACTTTGTTGCACACAGAAAAAATGTCAAACGTGTATATCACAACATAAACATGTCAATTTACAAAATCAGAAAACATTATAAACAGCAGTTTTATTGTTCTGTACTAATAATTTAATATGGCAAGCAAAGTAAACCCAGATCAGGAAATAATTATCTTAAATTATTTTAAGAGTTTGAATATATCATCTAAAAAAAGGAACAGAATTAAGCATAATTTATTTACTTTAATTATTAAACATGAGGGGAAAAGAGTACCTTCTCTTAAATTAATAAAGGGAGAGAAAAATATAAGGTGGAAAAGTGAAGGAAAGTTTGTGTAGTACTGTAAATAATTAGAAATGATAGCAGCAAAACATTATATTCAATGTTCAGTAATATCTGAAAGGTAATACCATTGCAAATATGTAGAGTTTTACATCTGATATTGTTGACAGGAACACACTTGAGAATATACAAAAATAACAAAAACATAACAGTCTGATATACACAAAATGACCATGCTCTCTGCAATAAATGAAAACAGAGCACTATAGAAAATTATAAAATTAAACCCTATCAAATGTCTTAATCAGAATTCCTATCATGTTTGGTGGTTGAAATGGTACAATACGCCTTCATATTCATGAATTTATCAGCCATGCTTTAGCCAGCATATTAAAGATATAAAACATGCCCTGTCTTATCTCACAAACAAGGTGCTGGTGTTTAAAATAGATTCAGCACTCCAAGTTACTTTCTGTTTATATTTATTTAAATAGAGAAAATCTTTTATCTAATACATCAACAGATGTTATCATTATGGCACGATCACTACACAGATCGGAGCTTGGCGATGACGGTCATCACTAATGGTAAGCCCTGATGACTTGAGAAGTTTTTGTACAGTTATAGAGTGTATTTTCATTAAGATTATATGTTGGATAAGCGGTGTCGGTCTCCGTGAGATCTTTGAGAGACATAGCTGCGATGACACTGGAGACATATTCTGTTTGATTGTTAATTAAAATGTTGGTCTCCTTCATTGTCAGTTAGGAATGGGGAACTAGATCGAGGGCAAGGTCTTGTTTTCGCTGAATGTTTATTTGTAATGCTCTAGCTGGCGGCAGTATGAGAAAGAATATTGTCATGTTTAGTGAAGGGAATGGGAATATCACGCTTATGGTTGGATGGATGCATTCTTAGGAAAGGGGTTGAAAGACATTTTATTATTATTGTTTTAGTTCATGCTTCTTCTCTCTTTTTTTCTATTGGGGTCTGCATCTTGATGGGAGGATCTTTGGTTGGTGCTGTTGTGGAGAGCATCACGGTGATTAGTGTCTGTGGCGGGCTTGGTCCTGTTCTTGTGGGTTCGTGCTTTTGGAGTTTCTGTTTAACATATGATTCTGTGTGCGTCTTGGTTGACTTATATGGATTGGATGGAGTGAGGTGTTGGTTTCCTAGGCTAGGTGATCTTCCGTTTTTAAAGTTGGGCAGCTTTGTTGCTGTACTGATGTGTAGGGCTAATAGAGTGAAGTGTATGTTTCTTCTTTTTTCCTTTCTTATGCAGTGTCGGTGGACCACTGACGCTAGGATGGTATGGTGGCTTTGGTGCTATTTGGCGTTGAATGGGTGTGAAGTGCTGCAAATTATCAACAGTTTTGTTACATATCAATCTATATGTTTGTTTTATTTCGATTTTCAAGGCATCGAGGTGGTCATTGCTAGACCATATTCAGGAACCACTCACTCACCGAAATTTGGTTAATTTGATAATTTAGAAATATACACTATGTCATGGTAGGATGCTGTGTGATGGCTTGTTTTAGGCGTGATGGAGAGCGCTTTTGGGTAGTGCGGTTTCTATAGTTTACTGCAGCATGTATAGAGCTCTTTATGGGACACAGTTGGTATATGCAGTAGTTCTATTTGGAGTTGCACGATGTTATCGTCTCAATTACTATTTGCAATATAGCTTGAATACCCTGTCAACATAGACAGGTGTAATACTATCTTCTAATTGAGGTTCAACAAGTCATGTGGGGATCTTTAAGAGGGGATCCAGGGTGTGATTTGATCGGACATGCAAACTCGGATGCTTGAAAAGTATTAGCGTGTTTATGCTTGTTAGATCAATTCAGAGTACCATAAACAGTACTCACACTTATACATTTTTAAGCAGGAAAGATGCTTGATATGGACCACATCTCTGAAGGTGGTAATGGGTGAAAGGCTTCATGTATAGATATCATTTATAATATATTTAAGAACATTATACAAAATACATGGTGCAATAAGTGAATTTTACTCATAGAAAGGTAGGTCATAGCTTAAAGGAGGGAAGCAGGGGAAGGAAAAAGCAACCGAAATAAAAATATGTGCATGTTAAAGGCTACTGCTCTGTACAAAATGTTTTAATCACACAATATAAATGTTCTTTAGAAATATGATTCATTTGCTTACATTCTGAGTTAGTTAATATTGATGTGACCGTTCGCAAATATTATCAGAACAAAATATAAAGTTTATATTGTCAAATTATTTGTCTGATGTTAATGCAGTATGTTTATGACACATATATGTCTATACTAAGCTTGGTTAAAACTGCTATTTATCTCTGATATAATCAATATTAGTTTCTATAGCAACTATTGTTTATATGGGATAACACCAAACTTATTTTCATATATTTCATTTTTTTGTACATGGAAACATTTACATAAATTTGATTCTCTAACATCTGAAATACAAAATTGAGGAATATCTATAACAAATAATATTTTCTATTCAATAATGGAGCTTATACAATGAATAAGAGAGTAGGGAATGTGCATGTCGGACATCTTGATTTTAGTTAGATATGTAAATATGTTTGATAGTGTATTATCGTGTTTTTGTTTAGTTAAACAATTATGCAAAGTTTACTATGTTGATACATTGCAAGGGGTTAGGTGGGCACTAATTTTTCCAATTCTTATAACAACCTTTTAGGTAGACAATATGAATCAGTATGACAGTTATGGGATATTGAGGTCTATAGCAAATATTTCATTTTGTCAAATCTTAGACATATGTTATATATATATTCTTACTTAATAATATGACAATAAATATTGACTCATGGAATGTGAGAGGATTACAAAATAAGAACAAAAGATCTCTATTATTCCATTTACTTTTTAAATCAAAGGCTAATATTTGCTTTATACAAGAGACTCACTTGATTAAAGATGACTTTGATAAAGATAAAAAGAAGAAATGGATTAAAACGATAGTAGCAGCTGGTAATAGCACAAAATCAAGCGGGTAGCCATTATAGTTAAAAACATTTCAGGGAACTATTTCAGAGATGAAATATGATGTGAACGGAAGATGGTGTTACATTATCTCTGGGTTTCACAACATTGATAAGCCAGTCATATTCTTTAATCTATTGTGAACAACAACATATCTTTTTTATTCAAATATATAATATTTTATCCTCATTCAAAGATTATTATTTAGTACTGGGAGGGGACTGGAATGCTATTATTAATCCTGACACTGATCGTACCAGTAGATCTTCCTCATACAATTTTCAAGCATCCATTGCCTTGGAAGAAATTATAATAGATTTAAACCTTATAGATCCTATTTCTCTTATAACACAGAATGATAAAAAAGATTTTTCACATATTATTCAAAATGTTATAAATCTTGGTCAAGACTGGATTTTTCCTTATTTCAAATGATTTTACCCATAGGAAGTTAAATTACTCTATTGAACCTAGATTTTTTCTGACCACTCTAGAATATCTCTTAGTATAAGTTTGGTCCCATCCACCAAAATTATGCTCATATAATAGCTGGACATTGAATAATAATTTGCTTTCAAAGGAAAATATACATAAATCAATAATTGAAACAATAAAAGAAACACATCTTAATTTACACATCAGATATCCCTTTAGACATACAATGGGCTGCATGCAAGGCAACTCTTAGGGGCATATTAATCAACAAAGCATCATATTTCAAAAACAATATAGAAATAAAGAATTACAATTAAAATCAAAATCAAAATTCAAAATTTGGAAAATCTGTACAAAATAAGTTCCGATCCTTCAACATATGAATTATTGTTGAATTCCCATCAACATAACCTTACCATTTCAGAGCAAAGGTTATTAGCTACATACTCTGAATGGGCACAGGTTCCTTCTAAAGTGTTAGCCAGAATAATAAAAGGTAATCATTCCCTTCCTAAATTATAATAACAAGAAATACAGTACAGATCAGGAAATTTTGCAGCTTACATCATTGTTCTCAGAGATATATTCAAAAGACAATAATCTTAGAAGTAAACAACACATAGTGAATTCTCGTCTTCTATTAAATTTCCTAGTTTAAATGAATTACAAAAGAAACACACTTTCTGCCCCACTGACTATCAGAGAAAAATAGAAGCCATTAGTAGACTAAAACTAGTAAATCACCGGGACCAGATTTTTAAAACTTTCTCATCAGAAATTTCACCTCTTCTCTTAGTAATTTTTAACCACATAATGATTTATGGTATATCTGATCTGTATTGGAATACCTCAAAACCATATTAATCTTGAAAAGAGACAAAGAAAAAATGATCCTAATAATTATAGACCTATCTCCTGATTAATATTGATATCAAAATCTTAGCTTCAATACTTGCTTCTAGACTTAAAAATGTTTTACCATCTTTAATTTCTCTTTATGTCACATAGACATTGGACAATACCTTGACAATTGATGCTCTTATTCACTTTGCCAAAAATGACTCAAACCCTATGTATGCATTAATTCTTGATGCTGCTAAGGCTTTTGATAGGGTTAATTGGGACTTCTTGTTTCATATCATGCTTTGTTTCAATATACCATCTACCTTCATAGACTCTATTAGAATGTTATATAAGAATTTATACTTTTCTTTATATTAACAGGAAAATATCCAAAAATATAAAGATCTATAATGGCACAAAGCATTTATTTAATCTATATATAGAACCTCTATTATTATACATTAAGCAAAATACATATCATAATATCCCTAAAATCCTCAACACTAAAATATGTTTGTTCTTATATTATATTTTCAAACACCCTGTTCAGATCTTCCCAAACTAATTTGTTCCATTGAAAAATTCTCAGAGGTTTCTGGTTATCAGATTAACATTCAAAAACATATATTCTTCCCATAAATCCACTTGCTCGTAAGTCATATAAGTTTATTTCTTTCACTTTTCGATAGTTCAGAATTTCAAATATTTAGGGATTCATATAAATCACAATGGTCTCCACATTTCAAAATAATTTGGCTAAAATATGGTCATTGATTATACTTGACTTGAACAGATGGAAATTACTAAATCTATCACTTTTATCAAAAGCAGCTATAATAAAATGAATATTCTTCCCAGATTGTTATTTCAATTCAATGCGATTGGATCAGATGATTCCAAAATTTTTTTCTCAAAATCAATAAAACTTTGGCTAATTTCTTGTGGTTTCCTAAATCAGTAAGAATTTCTTATATTAAGCTAATCTTACCTAAAATAGTCTTGGTCTTCCCAATTTTCACCTATACTACTTGATTATCTCGGCAAACAAATTATTATCCATTTTAAATATGTTTAATCAAAATTCTATTTGGACAGAATTATGGTATCAACATACTGCAATTAAAACATTAATCCATTAGCTCTTCCTTTCCTCTCATTGAATAAATTTAAAATTCCTAACTCTTTAAAACAAAAATTACTGCTTTTCAAGTCTTGGTAAAACATGTAAATCTAGAAAATATATTTCAATTAATGCAACCTCTTCACTTAAATCCTAATATCATTTTAGACAATATTTCTTTTAATCTTTCAGATTTTCCCTTGATTAAAGATCTTACAGTTTGGGATCTAATGCAATACAAGAATGAAACAGTCTCTAATGAATTCTCAAGGTTAACATTAAATATCTAGTCATCTTCAACTGAGAGATGTAATTAATGCTAAATTCCTACAAATCAAAATAGATAGCACTGATATTATCAACTATAAAGCTGCTTTTAAGTCCTCACACTCCCAGAGAAAATGCTGTCTAAATCTTATAATCTTATAAATCAAATAATTCATAGTGAAGAGTGTCTCTTCTCTACTTATTGGGATAAACACAACTCCCATATATCTATAAATCAGAAACTCTCAGCTATCAAAAATACAATAGAATACCTTCAAAAACTCTTTTACACCCAACTAATGATAAACAATAATGCATACTTTACCCCTTCTAAGCTCAACAAATTTGATGCAAATAAATCACCCTCATGTTCTTGTTGTTCACACCCTAATGCAGATCTTTTACATATCTTTTGGTCCTGTCATCATTCACACAAACTTTGGACCTTATCACAAATCCACCTTATCTTGAGACTGCAATACTACACATACCAAATATTTACCTCTCTAAATTGGACATGCAAGTGCTAATATACATATGTTTACTCATAAAATTATATATCACACAAAATTGGTTAGATAAACTGAATTGGAATAATTTTAAAATTCTAGCTCACACATACATCAGTGAAATTGATAGTGAAGTGTCCCAAGAAGTTGACACATATTAATAAAGCTTTAGAAAAGGTGTTACATATTATTAATAGTGTATAGATGGCCACCCTCCTTATAGATTTTGAGAGACCTCTCTCCACCATATCCTAATGCTTATTTTTGTCTTAGCTCAATACTTATTTTGATATATTCTTTGGTTAACATTTTGTATATGATGTAGATAGTTAAGTGTATATTCTCAAACTGCATTGAGACAAAACACTCATCTTACTAAATTGTGTTATCATAAATATCTCCCAATGTTTCATTTTTAAATATGTATTCTACTATTGCTGTTGCTGTTATATTTCTGTATTGTTCAAAATTCAATAAAAAGTTTTTTGAAAAAAAAAAAGATATAAAACATGCCCTTGTTTCTTGTCATAGCCTAAAAGTTAGCTATGGCCATTATGCAAATGTATAATTTTCTTGTCATTTTAACCTCTGTAGATCAATCCAAAATAGTTCTTTTGAAGCTTAGGACTTTGACAGACTCTGCAGACATTCTAACTCATTAGAAGTCCTTTGAAATAGATTCCAGTTTACCTAAAGTTGTGGTTAATTACAGAACAATACTTCCCTCGTGGCAAGGAAAGGAGCTTATCAAACAGTTCTCCTCAGTACTTCATAAGCAACAGACTGCCTTTCTAACAACAGATCAATTTGCAACATGTGCAATATGTTTTCATTAGAATAAAGTCAGCTTTGAACCTACATTACTTAGACTAACCTGAAGCAATTTAAAATATGCTTCCTTGGCATAAAACAGAATACTTAAAAACACATCTTCAAAGCATTTCCCTTGAAGTCTAGATTTGAAAAAGGTATATGTTGCTAAAGAAAAAAAAAAGCTTCACTGTCACAACAGCAGATTGCAGCACAGCAAGCACAAACCAGGGTTGTTTTAAAAGGGTAGTAGCCTAGAAGATTTAAGCAAGATGCCACTCGGGTATGAATAAAAACAAAAAATGTAGCCTATTGATCTAAGTTCAAAATAAAATATCCATATCATCTGTACTGACTGAATAGGAATATGCAGCTTTGAAATGGGGATGTTTTGTCACTTCTGTGGAACAAGTGGCATATTTTTCACTAGTAAAATATGCTTGGCTTTCAACATAGGCAAGACAGATATTTGGGTAAAATGATGGATGGCAAGATAAGCAGTTAATCCAGTGAGAATGGGAATGAGCCAAAGTCCAGTGTCACAGCTAGCTGTTGGGGAACCCGGTGCAGCTTCCTGATCTGGCATCCCCTAACTCAACCCCGCACAAAAAATACTTTTCTACTCTGAGTCAATGAGCAAAAATAAAAAAAAATATCTTTCCATTTCTGGCAATGAGCAGCTGAAGAAGTTCAGGAGCTCAGAAAAAAACTTTTCTTTCAGAACTTTAGAAGAAAACTGTTTGCTGTAAATATAGCTAGCAGCTTGCTATGTTCATTCTGAACACCACACATGGAAAGTTGAAGCCTTAGCTCTTCAGCCCTGAATACAAATATGATACCTGCATTCAGAAACTAAAAGCTTGCATTGCGCTACTTCAAATTGACTTTTATCAACAGAGTCCTCTGACGCCTGACACCTGGGAGATGGCTGCTCCCTTTGCCTCACCATAGTTATGCTTCTATTTGAGCTACCCAGTGTGAGTCCCCATACAGGCTTTTTACCAAGCAGATGGACAACAGCTGCAGTCATTCCCCTGCACAAGGAAAGACCTTTCAGAAACTTAGGCAATTACAGATACCATACATCTAACCATTGTCATTGCAAAGCCATGGAAAGACTTATCATGGAATTAGTCAATCAAGTCATAGGGAACCTCCAAACACTGGACCCTTGGATTCATCAAGGGC
Organism: Protopterus annectens; assembly: GCF_019279795.1. Taxonomy (NCBI): domain Eukaryota; kingdom Metazoa; phylum Chordata; order Ceratodontiformes; family Protopteridae; genus Protopterus; species Protopterus annectens. The sequence goes on from NC_056733.1 coordinate 1,953,267,297, forward strand.
AGGTCATGCTTACTCAACCTGAAGGATTTTTCTCAAAAGGCCACAAAAGCAATAGATGAAGGCAAAAAAGCCAATGAGGGACTTTAAGGATACATAGCCTAAACAACTTACTCTACATAGACTGACTCAAAGCCCTGTCACTGTACTTGGTATCCTATAGACTTCAAAGAGGTGACCAGTGTCTGGTATACAAGGCATGCTCCAGCCCATTACTTATGGATTTACTGTACAAATAACATCAAATATACTCATTATATGAATCTAAACTTCTTCTGCAACATTAATTGAATGGTTTTCAGGGGCAGACACATTTTGCAGAGGATACTGCTGCTGTGGAACAGACTCCCCATCCACATAACACAGAGTTTATCCCTGTGCATTTCAACTGCAACTTAATTCTATGGATGGGAAACAGAAAAGTTTACCCCAGGACTGTCCCTGTACTACTAATGGTCAGAGGAAACTCCTAAATGTATTATCTCATGGATGGGTCTCCTTAAATTATCTATGGTATGATCTCACTTACGTCTTATTAAGGCTAATATGCAATTATTGACCATGAGATGGGTAAGACCAGTCTTTAAGCAAATGACATAGGTTATTTTGAACACAAAAAGGGAAATTGGATAGGCTTAAAATGTCCCACGAGGGCAGCTAGCATCGTACTTACCTATAAACCTATCCCTTTTTGAGTTGATCTGTGTCCCTTGCTATCACTGGTATGAATGGTCATGTCACCTAATGGTAAAAGTGCTATATATATATGAAAAGATGCAATCATACATATCAGAAGCTAATTGTATGTTTTCACTGTACAAAATATCAAACAGCAGATAATCAGACTTTCTGACAACAAAGCTGAAAAATTATAATCATTGCACACAATAATAAAAGTTGAATTTCTAAAATTTTTAATCAGCCTAGAACTCCAAAAGCTGATCCTTGCTATTAATTCACTTTGAAAACTATAAAATGACCAGGACCTTGCAATGATACCCTTCTGAAAAAACTATGCTGTCTTTTATCCCAGTCTATACCATTGACAGAGTAATTAAATTCTTATTATATGAAATGTAGTTTAACAATTGGCTAAGTATGTTTACAAGCACATGTACATGCACAACCTATGGTAATTTCTGTTGAAACTCATGTATCAAGACAAGAACCATATCAAAACTACCTGTCTCCAATGACCTGCTATAACTACTATCGATAATAATAATTATGTTCTCTTGCATTTATTCTTATTGGAAAAGTCAGTTTTTTTACATATGTATTCTTTATATAAATGCTCTTTATAAGAAGTTTTATATATGTATTTTTGTATGAAATTATTTTGAATATATTGCTGCTATTTTTTATAAGAGAGTGATTATAATTGTATATAAGGTATAAATGTATGTATGATTTTAAATATCTGGGTCATGTGATTATTCAATAGCATGTGACTAGTACTTTCAGAGTATAAAATGAAGGTGAAGATGCAACATATTTACATCTGATGAAGTGGGGTACACACCTACGAAAGTGCTTATGTTTTTTATTATATGTTTTTATTCTGTGGTCTGTTCTACAATAAATAATCTTTATACTGGAATCTACAGCCTACTCCTGGTCCTTCTTTGCTTTGTAAAATTATAGAATTGTTTTCTTTTGGTTAGTAAGACCCCAAGAATGCCAAGTCATAATATTAAACTGAAGAAAGGGAAAAGTTGCTGCTCATTTTGACTGGTTCAGCTAGGAGACATCAAGAGAGTTTGTTCACTTTGCAGTTATTTCCATACACAGTTTCAAAGACAAACTAGCAAACTAGAATGTAGACCTCTTGGCAGGCTAACTTGCTAAACTGCACAAGATCCATACCATAAGGAATCTCTGACAACACAGAGGAAAACATCCATGTTTAATTAGTCTGGCAGTTAGTGTAGAAGGATTTAAGATCTTAGGTGTTAATATGCTGTTTCGTGTTTGAGTCCTCCCACCTTCATTTGCCTTCTGTGTGGTTCTGAGCAAATCACTTAACAAAACAGTCCTCCTGAGTCACCTTGAAAAGGGAAAGTTGTGCCCAGTGAGCTTACACCATCAACAAATATGTAAAAAGAAAAGTCAAATTTGTTAAGCAGTGATCAGCCATCAGTAACAAATGGTCAGTCACTATTAATAGCAGAACGCATAACTGAAAACAATTAAAAATACAAATGAAATAAAGCAGAAAGTAAACAACATTCCAAATTATTATGTTATGCAGAAAGGCTAGTAATTCTATGGGCAGATGCTAGAGTAATAATATTTAAACAAGGCGAATTACTACAATAATCCATGTCAGGATGTATATGTCATAGTGGGATTGACCTTCTCCTGGTGATACTTTATTAATCAGGAGTAAATTCTACCACTTTCTCAGTCCAGGAACACTTTCTGTCATTCATCTTTCACATACCAAACTAACATAAGTATCAGGGGGAGTCTACAGACTTTCTTTTTCTTTCAAACCATTTGACTGCCTCTATAATACGACCTTTCTGGGTATATGACATATCAGCAGTAAAACAATGAACCACTACATATTAATACTAAATGTCACATGTGTAGAATGCACACAGGCACCTTATCAAACTCTGAAATATCAAAGTTCGAGAAGTACATTCTCATAAAAATTAAACATGTGTGAGAACAACATTAATGGTTGCTTATGGAGGAGAAACTTTGTCTCTTCCAACTGAGAATATATATACATTCCATCTCTACAGCATTATATCAGAGGCAAAGAGTGCACGTTTTTTTTCCCTGTTATGTCAAACATGCCTTTATCAGACATGGCACACATACACACACACACACACACACACACACACACACACACACACACACACACACACACACACACTACATACCTCTCAACTGTACAGATTTTTGCAGAATGTCCAGATTTGTGGCTCATAAAACTTAACTTGTGGTTTTCTGGCAAATCACTGAGATGATTTGAGGACTGAAGTCAGTAAATAATGACACACATTTGAGTTTCAGACTTCAAATCCATCAGAAAATGTAAGTTAAAACAAACCCTGTTACTCTAGCAAATTTCTAAGTTTATAAGAGCAATATTTAAAATATGTCCCTGCTTTTGAGGCTTTGTCCTCCCATTTTGTCAGACTTTGTCCAGATGTTTTGCACTAAGAGGTTGAGAGGTATAACACACATACACATTTATCATCAATATTCTCTCAGTTGACAGTATCTGTATTCTCTCAGATGAACAGTAACAACGGAATACACCTTTTATCGACAAAGCACTAAATCAACCACCTGTGATCTCAAAAGGAAATCTGCTTGATAGCTTTCCTTCTGTGATCAGTAAATTACTACAACACCTCAAATGAAATAGAGACAATTTGCTATTATTCAGTTAAAAAAAAAAGTAATTAAAGCACCACTTTGAAATGCAAAAGACTACATATGTCCAACCACAAAAGAAATCCTAAAACTTTTTGTTTGATCAGCAAAGTCCAGCAAAATCATGGTCAATTTCCAAACACTGTTTGATCACATAGCATTAACACATTTCAGAACAAATGCATTTATTTTAGTGAATCCACCCTTCCACACCCCATGAGATTGAAACTTCTCCCCCACATCACTTTAGTTATATATTTTAACTCCTCAGTTACAGAACCTTGGCAACATGGCGATCAATAGTGCATTATAACAGCACTATTTGGTAAACTTTGTAATTCACTAATTGCAGCACCTTACAAACTCAGCTCGCTGAGTCATCTAGCTACCATAAATATTTCTATGTCAATTTATCTATCTCTAGCTCTCTATCTATCTATCTATCTATCTATCTATCTATCTATCTATCTATCTATATATCTGTCTATCTATCTGTCCATCTATCTATCTGTCGGTCTATGCGATGATTCCTCTAAAATTCCCCTTGCTCAACTATACTTTTTTCATTCCTGGGTGAGTCAGTGGACAGTACCCTCAAGCTTTGCCCCAAACAAATAATGAAACATGGTTATTCTGTACATGATTATCTCCATTTTTATGAAGGTTCGTTCCAACAGAAAGCAGGCCATTGGAAAATAAATATTTATCCCAGGTTAACAAAGCTCAGAAACAAAAGCTAACACAGGTCCTGTGAGGGTGTGGAAAGTTTACAAATGAATCAGGAACTGGCAAGCTGTGCTTGGTAATTCCTGACCAAAAAAAATCAAAATGCTTTTCCATCTTGTTTTCATATATGTGAGCATATATACGAATGCATATGCCTGCATGTCTGTCTAGGTATATACATATGTGTTTGCGTGTGTGTGTGTGTGTGTGTGTGTGTGTGTGTGTGTGTGTGTGTGTGTGTGTGTGTGTGTGTGTGTGTGTGTGTGTGTGTGTGTGTGTGTGTGTGAGTGTGTCAGTGTGCTCATGTCTCTATATATTTTTCAGTTTATATATGTATATATGTATGTGTTTCTGTATGTGTGTGTGTGTGTGTGTGTGTGTGTGTGTGTGTGTGTGTGTGTGTGTGTGTGCTCATGTCTGTATATATTTTTAAGTCTATATATGTATGTGTTTCTCTGTGTATGTGTCTGTGCATGTGCGTGCATGTGTGCATATGTGTGTTCTTGTCTGTATCACCTAACTATAAAAATTAGAACTAAAAAACTCTAAAGGGTTTTACAAAAAAAAAAAAAAAAAAAAATAGAACAGCTAAACACAGTAAATGATAAACTTAACCAGCCAACAAAATGTGTATATCTTTTTCATTCTTTACCCAATATAGTATTATGTATTCCTCGTTGGAAAATTATAATTTTTTTAAAAGTTGTACATTGTACGAATACTTATGCATTGTGAATTGTATTTATTTTCTCTATTGCATATGTGCATTATCTTATATGCTTATTATCTGTTAATCCATATATTAGTAATCCACTGGAGCCTAGCCCGTGGCAGAAATGGTCAGTAGACCAGTTGAACTACCCAGTTAAAAAATTAAAGTAACTAAAAATAAACAGTGACCTATGGGATGTTACACAACTAAGACATATGGCTTTTTTTCTTGTAAATTACTATTTTTGGTGTAAAAGTACTTTTTTGATGCAAAAGTTCTGGTATAAATATACTGTTTATTGATGTGTTATATTACTGAAAAGGTGTTTATACCAAAAGCAAGATGACTTAATGCACATGGCAAACTCTGAGCTATGATGTGCTAGTAGATATTAAAACAGAATAGACCACATAAATGCAGAAATGACACTGAAAGGTTTTCTGCAGTAATGTTGATAGAGGAGGCTGTATTTATACAGATAGAACCAATTGCTGGAAAAGGGAAGATGGATGACTTTACTAGGAGTCAAGACTCCTTGGTAGTTGCCAGCTGGTGGATTTACTGCATAACCCAAAAGCAAAAAGTTGTAGAAAGAATATGGGAAGCCCACAATAAAGAAATACTTAGATTTACAGAGGAATTGTGCAGTATTCTGTTGGAAGTAGAATGTTTCTTGATAATAATTGAACTTTTGTTTTCATTATGTCTATTTATCCTTGTAAATAAAGCACGGCTTGTGAAATCTGCCTCCATTGACCTTTATCTGCTACACTGGTGTTTTATTTTAGGTGGTCAAATTTGGTGAATTCTTCAGACAGCAATATTTTATTCTTGTTTTGCAGTCTGTAGAGAACACTCATTTGAGACTCGTTTCTTTAGTTGGGAAGGGAGAGAGAGTGAGAAAGAAATTAGCTTCCTTAACTGAGCAGGGAATGACAAAGACCTTTGTTGAATGAACTATCACATTTTTTGACATATTTGAAATGATTTTGTGGAAATTATGGAAGTTGTACTACATACTAGTGTGGCAAAGAATCCATCTTTGATGGCCTTTCAAGACATAAGTAGAGTAAGAGATAATCAACTAGTTTACAGAAATCACTGACTGATACAAGTGTTTGTGCAAAAATAAAGACTGCTAGATTATGAAGCCTTGTTTAGAACTGAACAAGCTAAGCCTGTGACCAAAAATGTAAAGATGACTGCAAATCCCCAGAAAATATAAGTGAAATGATATGTTGGAATTGGGGGAAGAAGGGGTGCACTGGTATATATTGTGTAACCAGCAAATATTTTCTGGTGAAGTAACATAAAAAGAAGGAATATCTACACAACCTTTTAATGTGAAGAGCCTATAACCTCCACTTGAAGCCACTGAACTAATACAAATGTTTCTGACTTAGCAAATATAAATACCCATAGACTAAATTTTAAGAAATTGATTGGGAAGATTATTTTTTAAGCAGAGCCACTGGAATCATAGCCAGAAAGCTAGGACTGGCAGATGAGCAGCATGGCTTCACAGCATTCCCATATTTTTAGTTAAAGGAGGACTTTCTATACGGACTATAAAAAGACAGATAAGAAATATATCAACTGTTATTACCAGAACCTTTTTGAATATTTGATAGCACTGGTGCACAGCCATATTTCTGAAACACATGTAGGGATGGACAAAACTAAAGGCAGATTTTAGCAAGGGTTTATTGGCTTGGTTTAATGACAGTGACAATTTCTATGCAAAACACCCCTAAAGTAAAAAAACTGCATAACACCATATGTTTGTCTTAAACACACTATAATGTGTGTGTGTGTGTGTGTGTGTGTGTGTGTGTGTGTGTGTGTGTGTGTGTGTGTGTGTGTGTGTGTGTGTTTGTGTGTGTGTGTGTGTGTGTGTGTGTGTGTGTGTGTGTGTGTGCGTGTGTGTGCGTGTGTGTGCATGTGTGTGTGTATGTCTGAGACAAAAGTGAAAATTGAGAAACTACAAATAATTCTCACCAAGATAATTCTGTGTATAAGCCCCAAAGCTATGTTGAGCATCTAATAGCTGTATTAATCTTCTCCATCATGTCAACACTTTTGTTTGGTGACCTATGCTTGCCTGCAAAGCTATGAAATATCCAATCTTGCTCAACCTTTTACATCTTAAAAAATGAAAATAACAAAGTTACCCATCACATTGATCTAAACATATATCAAGTTATGAATAACACTTCTATGAAGGACTAATTCTTTTCTAAATAATTTGATATGAATAGAATATGGCCCCATACCATGTCAAACAAAGTACCACTTTAACATTATTTATAACAAATCTGTATTGGTGGACAGGGATCTACAAGTTCACGTTGAGCAATCGTCTCATACCCTTACAGACAGAAGGAAAATGAATGGATTTCAGTGGTTGGGATCTTTTTTTTTTTTTTTTTTGTATAAAATCTTTTTATTTAATTTTTTTGTGAAAACAGATACAGTAAAATGTAACAATACTAATAGACAGATAGTAATATGACCAGAGAATACACTGCTGAATAATAAAACATAAATGCAAAACAGTAAGAACTATTTACTCATATGCCAAAATTCCATCATTAGGTATGTATAGCAACTTTAAGCTAGAATATGGTATAAAAGAGATTTCCAAAATTCTGTAAAGTGAGAGTGGTATTTCTCAGTGTAGGTTAAACATGTGTGAGCTAGTAGGTGTTTGTTAGCTAATTGTTTGAAACCCTCCCATGTGAGTGATGTTCTATCCTTCCAATGTAATGTAATGTAGTATTTAAGTAAAGAAACTAGTGTTATTAATATTCATGTTTGTAGACTAGTCAGGCCTGCGGGGATGATATGTAGGAGAGCTAGTTTCCAAGATAAGGTGGACTTTTCATAGCTCATTTTTTCTAGTTGGATTCTAAGTGCGCACTGTAGCTTGTAGGTACACTTGCAACTCCAGAAGACGTGGAGTAGATCAGCCTTGTGATTATCACAATAGGAACAGAATGGAGAGGTGGTTGAGTATATTTTATTTATAATGATTGGAGTGAGATAGGTGTTATGAAGTATCATGATTTGTGTATAGTTAAGCTTTTAAGGGGAATACGTTTGGAGGTAAGCTGGATCGCTTATTTGTTTGTTTGTGATTGCAGGATCGATTTCCTTCTAGTAACATGAATAAATAACTTCTTTTTGCTTTTTGATTGCTAGAATAAGTTTGCAGGAGTTAGCATTTTTTTGTTTGAGGATAGGAGGTTCCATATAGTTTTACAGGTTTAAATGTCATTTGCATTGATATCAGGATTGTCTATGATGTATTGACCCAGGTCTCGAATTTGCCTTAAAATGATATTATAGCTTTTAGGGAGCTTTAACCGTGTTCTCATTTCAGTGATAGCATTGTTCTCAAAGGGAAATATATCAGAGATGGTTAGTTTCTTGAGGAGGGGATAATTGTTTAGGTTTATCATGTTGTTATTCATTTTGAGATTGGGGTTAAGGTGGATAGATTGTAGGAAGTGAATGCATAATATAGGTTTAATGATTTGAACATCCTTTGTATGATAATGATTTTATGTTTAATGATTGGGTGCATTTTAAGATTTTTTTTAAATTTTCGTTGTAAAGGAAAGGGAGGGCTCTGGGATGTATGGATAGTGTTTTGATATAGTTGTGTAATAGTTTGACCCGGGTTGGAGACCATTGTTGTGGTGAAGGGGTGTGTTCAGCTATTGTTATTAGTCTATTGCAGTTTATGATATCGTAGAAGAATTTAAAGTCCGGCAACCCTAACTCTCCATAGTATTTATGGTAGATCGATTTATTATAACTGATTCTGACTGAATTGGGGGCTAAGTATGCTAAATATACCCTTCATTAAAGAAATAAAATTGTCCAAGAATTAAAACGCATACTGCAATCACAGCAGAACATGTTTACTAAAGCTACAGCAAAAAATGATGCAACAGTGACAACTGGCTAAATTGTGGCTAAAAAAATTGCCCAAGTTCGCAGGTGTTTTACACAGGGTGTCTTTTTGAAGCAATGCATGCTAAAAGTGTGTGAGCAGGTGTTCCCCAACGAGATGCAGATTTTCCAAAACATCAGTTTTTTAAAGAAATACCATTGCAAATCGAGTTTGAGATCTTGCAGGAAATCTAACAATACAGCTGGCTGAAGAGGTACGCAGTTATCTAGCTTTTTCATTAGCTGTCGATGAAAGCACAGACAATGCTGATACAGTGCAGTTGTCCATCTTTATACAAGCCATAAATACGGACCTCTCTGTCACTGAGGAACTCTTGGGTGTAGCTGTAATGCATGGGACGACAACAGGGAAGGCAATTTTTGAGGCGGTGTCCATAAATAATATCAAATTAACCTGGGAAAAGTTGGTGGGGCTAACTACCGATGGGTCACCTGCAATGTGATGAGGAAAAAAGGCTTGGTTGGACTAATGAAGGAAAAAATGCTAAACAGTGACTGCCACACACATCTGATTACCTATCATTGCATTATCCATCAAGAAGCTATGTGCACTAAGGTTCTTGAAATGAATAATATAATAACCACAGTCACAAAACCAGTAAACTTTATATGAGCATACGGCCTGAATCATCACCAGTTTCATCTGATTTTACAGGAGGTAGGTGCAGAGCATGGAGACGTGCCATACCACACAGAAGTAAGGTGGCTTATCAGGAGCAAAGTCCTCAAATGATTTTTTGAGCTCAGGGAACAAATCGCTCTTTTCATGTAAAATAAAGGAAAGCCCTTGCCTAACCTGTCAGATCCAACCTGGCTTTGTGACTTTGCTATGATGTGTGATTTAACAGAGCATCTCGCCCAACTGAATCAGAGGCTGCAGGGATACAAACAAGCCATCACAAAGATGTCTGATATGATCACAGCATTCCAGTGTAAACTTCTCTCATGGAAGTCCCAACTAGAGTAAGACAATCTTGCCCACTCTCCTGTTTGTCAGAGTATATTGGCCTCCTTATCCAGTGCTTTTCCTTGTGCTTGGTTGACTACTAAAGTGAGCTGATTAATTGATGAGTTTGATCGGCACTTCTCTGACTTCAGAGCACAGCACTGTGGCTTTGATGTCTTTGTCATTCCTTTCACAGCCGACATTAACAGTACACCCCATCACCTTCAGATGGAGTTGATAGAGCTTCAAACCGATAGTGGCCTGAGAGCAAAGTTACAGGATGTTGCGATAGAAAACTTTTACCGTCTATTGCCCCCTGACTTGATGCCACTGCAAAGACTTCATGCTGCCCTTGTTATGTCCATGTTTGGGAGTACCTATCTGTGCAAACAGATGTTTTCAATAATGAATCATAACAAGAACATGCACAGATCACACATCATCGATGAAAACCACCACTCTGTTTTGCGGGTTGCCACAGCACAAGACATAAAACCGGACATTGACTCACTGACCAGGGGAAAATGGTCTAAGACATCTGGCCAAAAAACAAGTAGGTGAGCAATTTCAAAACCTAAATTTTAATGTATTAATAAAACTGTTTTTGAACGTTTTTTGCTTATAGTACACTTACTTACAGTTTGTTTTGTGCTTGTTGTTATTTTCAGAACATGATTAATGCACCTTGCTAAGGCACACAGTGATGGTGCTGATGGAATTCAATGCTCTGTGCACTGATTAATGCACCAGGATGGCGTGAGATATGGTCTCTCAGGATGATGAAGGATCTTTATTTCTACTAGTCTTAGTAGATATATCTTAATAAAAATTAATAAAAAATTTGGCCCGCGACTTAGCCTATCTGTTTTTATTTCGGCCCTTTATGTGATTGAGTTTGACACCCCTGATTTAGATTATCAGCGAAAGCTGCTAGGGTAGTTTTAGTGTTAAAGATATTGGGGATATGGTGGAAAGTTTTCTGAGAAATGATGAGAAAATGGGGTTCAATGTATAAATTATTAAGATAGGGAGACATAAGACATCTTTATCTGGCACCATTCTCAATGTAATTTCGAGAAGATAGGTGTTTATTAATTTGTAGGTAAGTATGAGCCTTGGAGTATAATGTTTTGATAGCTTGTATGTAGTCAGTGGGTAAGTTAAAGGGAGGCAAGATATTGAGAAAAAAGTTTACATTGAGTCTATCAAATGCTTTTGAGGCATCAATAGCTAAGGAGTGGATTGGAATACGTGTATGGGTAGAGAGATAATCACGGTGTCTGGGGTAAGGGCATGATCAAAGGTTTGTTTGTGTGTTATGAAACCTGATTGTTCAGGGGAAACAATGTTTGGAATGATTGGTTTAATTCTGTTTGCTAGTATTGATGGAAATATTTTCATATCAAGATTTATTAAGGCTATAGGTCTATATTTCATGGGTTTTTTAAGATCAGAGTTTAGTTTAGGTATAACAATCTTTTTGGATGCATTTAGATGTATATCACTTACACTATTGAAAGAAATGTGATTGAATAGATGGAGAAGAAAGAGAGATGATTTTTGTGGGAAAGCGTTGCAGAATTCGGCCGTAAGACCATCTGGACCTGGTGATTTGTTAGGTTTGAGTTTGTTGATTGTCATAATAATTTCTTGCTGGGAGATCGGGGAGGATAACATTTTTTTTTTGACCTAGACTGGTTTTGGGAAAATGTAATTGGTTTAAAAAGGCATCTAGGTCCTGTTTATTATGAGAGAGGTTTGATGGACTGTAGGATTTTGTATATATACTTTCAAAAATACGTATGATATCTTGAGTAGTGTGATAGAGTTTATCTTGGCAGATAAGTTCTGTTATGTTCGGGGAGGGTTTGTGTTGGTTAATAAGCCTTGTCAGGAATTTAGATGGCATGTGAGCCCATTCAGAGTAATTCGCTAAAGTTTTAATTTCTGGTATGTTAGGTTTTCAGCATTGAGATCATATAGCTTTTGTTGGAGTTGTGTTATTTGAGTTTCAGTTTCTTGATTAAAGGACAATTGAAGTTGGGATTCAAGCTTAATGATTTGATTTTTAAGATCAGCTTCCTCCTGGAAACGTTTTTTTTTTTTTTAGTAATATGAAGCTTTATTTATAAAGGTACCTCTAATTATGGATTTAATAGAGACCCAGTAAATGTCCATAGGTGATTATAGAGCAAATTGTCTAAAGCTTGGTCCAGGATAACATCTGCTTCTTGTTCAATTTCTTTTTTCCTTAATAGATTAGAGTTAAAGACCAGTTACACCCTTGGCTACTGTTAGTTTTATTGTTATCCCACTCAATAGTTAGGTTAATCTTAGAATGATCTGATAGGCATCTGGGTTCTGTATGAAAGGGATTTTTGTATTTAGTAAATATATTTGAAATGAGAAAGAAATCCAGTCTGGACTAAGACGTATGACATATAGAGTAGAGGGTATATTTATTTTTGAGGGAGTTATTGGGCTGGAATATATGGGGGGGTCAAATAGGTTAAAGTCATTTTTAAGTTTCTTGAGTGCTGATATATGGGTATTGTGTTTGGAATTGGTGTTGGATCTGTCAATATCAAGATCTTGGACTGAGTTCCAGTCCCCTCCTAGTATATAATAATGATTGGGGAAGTCAAGCAGTATTTTATAAATAGACATTATAAATTCATGTTGATTTATACAAAGCATGTATAGGTTTAATATCAGAACAGGTTTGTCTAATTAAGTTGGTTTAGTTGTTATATAGCACCACCCTCCATTCATGTCTGCATCATGTTTTATTATTTCACATTGGAAGTCAGTTTTAATAATGATTGCTACTCCTGACCTATTTTGGGATTTTCCAGAGGCAATGGTATTCTTAATCTGTTTTTCTTTAGGGAGGGTTTCCATTGCTCTGGTAGCATGTGGGCTTCTTGCATGAGAATTAAATTAGCTTTGGATTTGAATAGCAAATAGAGAAGTAGTTTTCTTTTTCTTTCTTTCTTTTTTTTTTTTTTTGAGTTGGATCCCTTTGACATTCCAAGAATCAAATGACCACACACCTACTACTATAACTATGTGTCAGTAAAGGATGAGTGTGATGGGTATAGTTGGTACAGAAAATGTAAGAGGTAGGACATTGGCATATAACTCTTCCTGGATCAAACTGCTGCCTATTCACTAAATTACTATGCCTGGAAGAGATGAGGGAATTGGATGATAAAGAGTTATAGCAGGAGTTAAAGTAGAAATGGTTAGGTGGAAATCTTCTTGTTACTAGTGCTTTGATAACTTTTAGGCCCATATTAAAAACATATATAGTATAGATAACATACAGCATGTCTTCCTATTTTAACTTCTGATAGTCTTCTAGCTCTCCATAGTTTTTGAATTATGAGGGAAAGTAATGGGGGCAATATAGTTCGGTGAAGTGAAACACAATATCCTCCAAAATTGGTGTAAGGTGAGACGGTTCTTAGAGTTTATTTTATTATTTATTTATTTATTTTACATTTGTTGACCGGGCTAGTCTAGCTGGATACATGTCCATTTTCAGTAGAGGCCCGGGGAGAAAAGCTCCACAGATAAGACAATACAGAATACATTTACAAATGGTATAGATTGGCATAAAAAACGTACACAGTGAAAGCCATTGGAATAACATATTTATAAAGTAACAATCAGTAATATTATACAGATAAATACTAGGTCGGCGACCAATTGAAGTCACAGGGGAGAGTTGCGATCTCTGATGCAGGGTAAGTACTGCAGCGGCTAGTCTGGTTTAGGACATGGGCATAACCATTCGGACTTAAGAAATATTTTGAGGTGAGTTTTGAATTGATTAATCGAGGTCATTAGTCTGAGGCTATTGGGTAGAGAGTTCCATAGCTTTCCAATGGAATTGGCATAGAGAGCATCACCTCCAGAGTTATTAGATTTAATGGTTGGAACCTGAACACTATTAGCTGACCTGAGTGATTTTAGGTTAGAGTAGGGGGTAAGGATATTGCTCAGAGAGGGGGTTCTGTCTGGTTGGTTGATTATTTTGAAAGCCTCAGTAAGTTGTTTGAGTTTGAGAAGGTTGGGGAGTTCGAGCCATCCGAGGTTATTTAGGTTGAGGCAGTGGTGAGTACGATACGGTGTTCCTGTTATAAATCTAGCTATATGATTATAGGCAACAGATAGTTTATTGAGTTCCCGCTTGTTGAGGAACGACAGTATTGGTGAGGCATAAAGGAGGGTGGAAAGGAGGTGAGTGCGAGCAATGGTTAGTTTAGTATGAGGGGTTAGGAAATTTTTATTCTGTACATAGATCCAAGTTTCTTGTTCACGGATTTAATGGTTTGGTTAATGTGTATATCAAATTTAAGCTTGTTATCTATGGTCACACCTAATAGTTTGGTATGAGAGACCGGGGATATGATGGTACCATTTATAGATTCCACATGGAACGTGTTGTCCGCATTCAGAGGTTCTTTACCTAAAGGAGTAGTTGCAGAGGGGTAGAAAAGCAATAGTTTGGTTTTAGTAGGATTAAGGATTAGTTGCCTTATAGAGAACCATTTTTCCACTAACGTAAAGCAGTTTTGGGTGATTGTTTGAAGTTTCGGGAGGGAGACGTCAGAACAGATCAGGGTAGAGTCATCTGCATATTGGATGCATGTAGAATTGGGGATGATCGAGTGAAGTTCATTAATGAAAACTGAGAAAAGAAGAGGACCCAGTATAGAGCCCTGAGGAACACCTATGGTGTTGGGAAGTAGGACGGATAGCTTGTTTTGCCATTGGACGGCTTGTTGCCTACACGAGAGATAGGCTTTAAACCAGTTTATGGTTGGGATGTCAAGGTATAGGGTTTCCAGGGTGTGAAGCAGTTGCTTATGATTGACCATATCAAAGGCCTTTGAGAGGTCAAGGAAGGTCAAGAGTCAAGAGTCAAGAGTTGGTTAAGGTAGTGTAAAAATGTATATAACCCTGATATTTTGTTGACTAGTGCATCTTGATTGGGGCATTAAGCTGTATTAGACAGCTAATATCAGTCATTTAAATAATTGTCACTGGTGGTATTATTGTATGACAAAATGTGTCAGATTAAATGTTAGTGTTTCCAGGTATATTTCCCATCTCTGGTCTAGAAGCTTCAGGGTAATAAACCCACAGATTTATAGGTTGTTAGTTTTATAACAGAAGAGGTGTTACTATATTAATAATAAACTGTTGTTAAAGTCTAGTACAGAAGAGCATACTGAGAACATTTTTCTTCGAAGAGGTGGTTACTCATAAAACAATAAGCAAATCGGAACATATATAATACTTATGCATTCTATAGCATTTGTCAAACTTATAAAGCATTTAACATCACAATTTGTTCCATTAACTATATTTAACATCATGTATCTGCCAACTAAGGTGAGGGTATTATTATTAGAAACGTCACATTAGGTATGCTAGTTACTTGAAAAGAGAGACATGAGAGTAATAGTATATACATTTTCATTTGGTCTTTTTTAATTCTTTACTTCCATTTTTCATTGCCCTTTCCTCATCTTCCCTTTTTTTTTTATTCATTCATGAAGATTGTATCACATTGCTATGTAAGAGGGAAAGAAAAACACACACACACACACACACACACACACACACACACACACACACACACACACACACACACACGCACACGCACACGCACACACACACACACACACACACACACACACACACACACACACACACACACACACACACACACACACACACACACACACACACACACACACACACACACACACACACACACACACACACACACACACACACGTATTCATAGCTGTTGTCCAAGTCTGATAAAACTTGTATGTGGAGTTATTTATAGAAGTATAGGCAAAATAGCATATAAAAATAGGTTCCAGAAGTTGTAATTATCAAAAAAAAAGAAATGTCATGCCTTACTTTGTATTGCAATGCACAGTTTGTAGGTATTTGCATTGTTCCATGTGTGGTTCAGTGAAATATCAGGGCAGAGAATATTGAGAATGAAAGATTGTTGTGCTGATCACTAGATGGGAGTGTAATTTGTTATTGCATGGCAAGGTTAGCATGTGAAGCCAAGTCAAAGGTGCTGAAGAATGAAGTCAAAGTGAAGTAAATCAAAACTGATGTTTTCCTGGTGAACTTGTGTTATTCCTGATCAAAAGCGATAGATGTATTTTAAATCCAACATTATGAATGCAGTTCTTGCAGATTTCTTTTTCCTGCTTGCATGAAAATGTCTGTAATTTGGTAGCAGCATTTTAAGAAAGAATAGGCTTCTGGGAAGTTAGGTTCAGTGGTAAACAGGAAGTGATTGGCAGATTGAGATGAGTAGATCTTTGTACGCTGTATTAATGGAACCAGAGAGTCATTTTCGGCCGAGAAATCCCCAAATTATTTATCTTGAATTACAAACAGCTCCAAAATGAGGAGAAGCTTATTTTTAACTTATTTCAGTTGCATCCACTCATCTGTGATTAGCAATCATTTTATTTATGCCACAATGCTGCTTTTTTTTTTCATTTTATTTGCTATTTTTGGTAGTAGGTAGTTCAAGAACTATGTTGAAGGCATTTAAGAAAGATTTCTTCCCTTCCGAGGTATTGCTGACATTATATTTGATCCCCTGGTGCTGAAAGTGAAGTGTATGGGGATATTTCATTTGGAATCTGATTTGCTTTTGTATCCAAAAGCTACAAAATGGAGATAGTTTTTGACTTTCCTTTTTAATTTCTAGAGGAAGATCTTGGGCAAAAAGTGTTTTATTTCCATTCCAGATCACGTTTCCTTGTTTTTTTTTTTTTTTTTTTTTTTTTTTTTTTGCAGATGTAAGGATTCTGGTTGCATGTTGAAAATTAAGCAATTTTACATATACTAGTCATGGTTTAGTGGAGTCTAATGATGGATGTATGGCTCAGTGTGCTTTTTCTATTGTTATTTGGCTTACTTCAGTGGTGTTTTCAAGTAGAGCCCCAAATATAGCCAGAATTGTTTCCATTAGTTTGTTTTGCTCAATACTTTTGGGTATACCCCTCAAGATGATATTATTATGTCTGGATCTTGATTCTAGGTCCAGGATTTTTTGCTGCAGTTCTTGTATAGATTTGTTGTAAGCTTTAGATTCCTTCTGGAGTTCTTTGATTTTAGTTTCATTTTCAAAGATTCTGGCTTCTGATTTTTCCACTCTGGTTGCAGTGTGGTTAATGGAATCCCCAAAAGATTTTTAGCTGGTCTGAGAAATTTTGTATGGCTAATTGTAGTGGCTGTAGAGCAAGTTTTATGTCATCAAGGTTTGTCGATTCAGTTTTATTTTTACTGATTGATTTAGTGGTTTCATGTTTCCCAGTTCTAGGCTGTTTAATAATGTCTTTTTCTGGAGATGTAAGTGCTGAAAACTTAGTAGTTTGTGAGTCCATGTATCTGAGTCAGTCAGCATTAGTTCTCTTTTGCTGCTTAGAAGATGCAAGAAGATATTTGGCTACCAGCAAGCCTCAGTCAGCCAGCAAGCACAGCACATGTGGGGAATCCTGGCAGTATCAAAGGTAATGTTCCTATTTTTCAGTATTCTCCTCAGTTTTGGTAGTTTTTCCAAGTTATATCAGTTACTCTTGATGACTATCAAGTTTTATTTTTCCCCGGATCGCGATTTTTGTCAGGAAAAGTAGTTTTTATATTGGTATTTGGAGAGATAGGTAACTGCAGTGTTTATAGGTATGTGGCTATTTTGGATCTGTGGTTGGGTTCTTAATGGTCCTCTGCACTGACTGCCTATTGCAAACCTATGAAGAAAATCCCATGATTATGCTAAGCACACAAATTAGTAATTCAACAATTTGATGCTGCTTTAAACAATCCTCAGTTTGAAAACACAATATATGTTAAAAGTCTGAATGTGTACTTTTGAAACAGGTTCTAGGTTTCAGAACTCTGAAATGCAGTGAAAATGACTTGAGAGTCAATTAATATCTAAGTGTATAAAATACAGCAGTGCAGAACACTTTAATAATAAGGATACCTGCACCATACCTCTGAAGTGTCTAGATTTTTGCAGAATGTCCAGATTTTTGCACATATTTTTGGCCTGTTTCTCAAGAAATTGTGGTTTTCTGGCAAGTAGCTGAGGACTGAAGGCATTAAATAATAACAGACATTTGAGTTTCAGACTTCACATCCTTCAGAAAATATGCATGTTAACACAAACCCTGCTATTTTAGCAACTTTGCAACTTTGTAAGAGCAATATTTAAAATATGTCCCTATTTTTAGGACCTTTGTCTCAATATTATTTTTGGCTTTGTCCTGATTTCTTGCATTAAGAGATGGAGAGGTATGATCTGCACTATATTTAATATAAAACCTTACAAGATTTTTTTAAATGTCTGAAAACCTGATTACCTCATGAGGAAATAGCATTACAAATGAAAATGTTTCTTTGTTCTTTTTTATGCAACATAGGACATTTGAAGACCTGTTAAATATAACTGGAAGACATGTTTTCTAGTGACACAGAGTGTACAGTTTTACAAAACAAATTACAAGTAAATGAAATGATTTTGCAAGGAGGATATGCACACAGAAACACACATACATGTGCGAGCATGCACCTCTGAGCAATGAAGCCACAGACAGGCAGTATCAGGACCAAGTCTGGCCTGGACTGCAGTGGGATGTGAATGTTTTTGATGGCTGTAATAGAGCCCTGTGAAAGATTTAACAGTTGGTTACTCTTATTGTACTCCATGCTAAGGAGGGTTTTAGGATTAGGGTCCAAAAGGGAGTCAGACTCTGAGTTTTCGGGAGAGATCAGGGAAATTAGGTTTAGGGTGGTTGGGTTGGAATTTTAGGTTTATGGAGTGGGAAAGGGTTGTAGGTTTAAGGAGTGATCAGGGATCAGTGATGGGTGGCACAGTCACATAGCTGACAACATTGTTGCCTCACAGCAAGAGGTTCCCCAGTTCATTTCTTGACTGGGCTGCCATCTGTGTGGAGTCTGAATGTCTTCCTTGTGTTCATGTGTTTTGAACTAATTCTAATTAAAATGTCTTAATTAGAAGCTTAATTAGATATATTTTACAACTGAAATAAACTTGCATAACAAATTTCTGTTATGAATTTACCACTGATTGAAATGTAGTAATCTAACAGTGTATTAACTTACTGTGTTATCGTTGCAGCAACCCATTCCAATTTCAGTTCAAAATCACACTTTACCTAGTTACCTTCACCATACATAACTTCTGTCTTCCGGTTCCTGCTTACTGTTTAGTTCGATTGTGAACATAGCAGACTTTGTTCAAGAAATACTGATAATGTTGTAGCTTTTTCCACTGATTTTAAATTAAATGTTATAAACAATAATAAACACAAATTTCTGAAGTGTGTTTTAGGCCTGCAAGAAAAGAATTACCGGTGATCGGAAGCCAACAAGGGTGACTTCTAATTTTGTAAGTCCCTCACAGCTGTGTAATCTTGGCAAATACAGCACTTATGAGGCAGGAAGAAACATGAAAAGGAAGATCCCACAACAGGATCTGGATGGTATTTGTTCTCTGAATAAATATTTTTGTCTGTCATCAAAAAGCATTTCAAGCGACAGAGTTGATGATGCTGTCATCAGATTTGTCATGCAAAATATACTTCCTTGGAGTCTGGTCGAAAAAGAAGAATTTAATTTTCTAAAGAGTCTTGTACAACCATCTTGTCACATTCCAACCAGAGCAAAGCTTACTATGCAAGTTCATAATCAGTGCAGATAGGTGATAAAAACAATTGAGAAGGTGACAAATGATTCTCAGTATTGATGTGCACAAGCTGATATATGGTCCAGTTGGCATATGCATGGCTACTATGGAGTAAGCCCACCATTCATATACAACCAGAAGATGGAACCCTGACTGGTGAGCATGAAGGGGTTTACGGGCTCGCATATGGCAGAAAACAGTTCCATAATTAATCAATCTGTTATGAAACAATTCACAAGTCGGATGACAGTTGGAATAGTAACAGGTAATGTCACAAACATGGTGATGGCATTACTGAAGCCTGTTGATGTGATAGATGCAGATGAAGAGGAGGAAGGTGATAAAGATGAAGCAGGAGAAGAGGTGAAACATGTTCCAGTTGATTGGGAACAACTTGAAGAAGAGGGTAGCAGTCCAGTACCTGTGCACTACTCATGCATGGCACACACTTTGCAGTTGGTACTTCACTCTAGACTTGCTGAATCCTCACCAAAGATAAACAATGTCCTGGCCAAATGTGATAGTTTCATGTCAGCTCTTCATAAGTCATGCAAGCTATGGAGTTGTTGGAGGCAGAAGCATTAATCTGAATTCCATTCTCAAACAGTACATGAAGGAACAGTAAACGCTCAATGATTTTGGCAATAGTTAAGATCGAATCACAACATGAAGGAACCCTTCAGTGACTTTGCGATATTCTGCCATCCAAAATTACTCTCAGCAAATGACTTTGCTGTACTATGAGAAATGGAGCAGCTCTTCAGTCCATTTGACTGTTCACCTGCAATCTGAAGTTCTTGTGACGAGTAGTCAGATTCTACTGACAATAGTTGGTTTGAAGAAACACATAGTGAAGATCAATCTACAGCATTGTACATCAGTCAAGTGTGGTATCTTGGCATCATTGAGCAACAGATATGATTATTTGGTTTGTCAGGCACATTGCCTGATCGTCACAACTGTGGATTTGTGATTCAAACTGAGGTGGATAATAGATTCAGGTAACAACAATGCAGCATGACAGGCAATACTGACTGAGATGCAAGTACTAAATCAATCATATAAACATTAACTACCTGCAGAAGAAGTCAGCTGTGCACCAATACCACAGCAACAACCATCAGCTTCACAGCTGGACATTCTGTTTTCATGCATGATGGAAAACAGTAGCACACCAACAAGCAGCTTTGAATCAGAATTGGGATCATATTTGCCATCACCCTGCAGCAGCTTGGAGCCGCTAGTTTACTGGAGTGACATTGTGTACCAAGAATCATTTCCAACCTTATACAAGTTACATATTAAGCACCACTGTATACCTGCTTCTACAGCAAATGTTGAAAGTGTTTTCTGTGCTGCTAGCTACATTGCGTCGGCTAGGTGAAGTAGACTTAGTGATACATCACTGGAGTCGCTTCTCATTGCCAAGTGCAACAGAGACAAAATTGATGAATATTAACATTTGATGAGTTTACTATTTTACGATTTTAAATATGATTTATTGTACGGTTGATTATTTAGCTAAACCTGTGCTTAGAGATACTGTTTAACTTTTCTCATTTGACATTGACTACACAACACTTGGATTGACAAGTTGCAAGTTAAGATAGTCGGCAGTAAGTTGCTAATTAAAAATCTGTTTAGCCTAATTAGTTTCAATGTTTGTTAATTCTAAACTGATTAGATATGTCAGACAGCTAATTCTAATTATAATTAAGTAGCCAAAATGAGCTGCTAATTCTAATTAGTTAGCAAATAAGCTAATTAAAAACAACACTGACCTAGACCACCACAGCCACCACCCCCACTTCATGAAAAAGAGAATCATGAAGAGGCAATGCATTACGCTGAGTATAATCATCAGTGAAGATGAATCTTTCCACACTGAGTGCCAACACCTAAAAGCCTCTTCCAGGAAAACAACTACCCCAAACTCATCATTGATAGATAAAGACATGATGTCCCACAGGTGCACCAAGTACTCCCCCTATCCTCAAACATAGCTTCTCCCCCTAAATTCAAGGATCAGGTTGACCAAACCCTAAGGATCCCAATCTCTATTTCTCTAGACAGCCAAAGCATTAGAGAAATATCACCAAGAACTGGACATTAGTCCAAGATAACCCAAACATCTCCAAAATTTTGGTCTCCCAACCCTCCTTCATCCATAAAATAATGAAATTGCTTAAAAATACTTTTGAATCAGAACACAAATTCAAACCCCCTGCCACAGATCCACCCCCAGGCATGCACCAATGCAGCCATTGCCACTCATGTGAGTTCATTATCACTACCCAGTCCTTGTACCTAAAATAGCCCAAATCACAGTCAAGATGCATCATTCCTTCACCTGTGAAATCCCCAATATGGCCTACATAGGAGTATGCAGTAACTGTGAAGCATCTGATGTGGGTAAAACCATGAGTAAGCTAAGGACATGGATTAAGGAGCATTACCAAACGCTTCATAACAGGACAACCGAAACGCACTAGCATGCAACAGTGCACATTGCAAAAGTTTCAGCTGCTTCAAATTCATAGGATCATAGGAGGTTACTATTCTAATGGCCCTGAGTTTATCCTCAAAAAGAAACCTCAGTCAGCACCAGCCACCCCTGTCAACGAGTGACACAGGTGGAACCCTGGGACAAATCTGTGGTTTCTTATCCACTCATCAAGGTTGCACTTGAAGAGGGTCAGCATAGTGCTCTGTTTGACATGTATGGAAAGTCTATTACAGAGTTGGGGCAGCCTCTGTGAGACAAACCTGAGTCTCCAGCAAGTTTTGTTGATGTTGCATATTAGATTCAGGCCTTTTGAGCATGTAATGCAAGAGGATTTTGACTTATGGATATGGAGCATCTCTAGTGGGGCAGGGTCTGAGATTGCATTATAGGTGAGATACAGATCACCCTCGAGCAATCTGTATGATACCAAACTGTTATAGTGATTTGAGCCTGTCAGCATAGGACAGGTGTTGGAGGCCATGGATTCTCTTTGTGAGGTATTTCAGTGGCCTTTCCAGTTGGTGCAGCTGTTTGGAGGGGTACATACCAAATGGGATGTTATACTCAATTACTGGTCTAATGAGGGAGGAGTATAGAGAGGGAATAGCCTCTTTTTTCCTGGATGCAACCCTTTACTTATGAGATGAACAAAGTAAAAATCTTTTCTAACCACTGTCACTACATGACGGTCGAATATGAGGTTGTTATCAACCTGAGTGCCAAGGTCTCTCAATGCAGGCTGTGTGCTTAGGGGGTTGCCATTGATGTGGTAATCAGTAGGGGTCATGTTTTTGCTGAATGGTATGATGATTGTTTTGCATTTAGCTTGAGGCCATGACTTGGTACCAGTCATTAGTTGCTGTGAGACCCGCTTGCAGTATGTTAACATCATTTGGGGAGTCAATGACAGCACCTACCTTACAGTCATCCACAAACTTGGTCGGCCACAGGCCTTTTGCCTTTGCTGAGACCTCTGAGAAGTAGATGCCAAACAGTAGGGGTCCCAGGACAGATCCCTGGAGAACTCCACAAGTGACAGCTCTGCTATCGGAGGTGGAGGTGCCTATTTTGACTTTGAGGGTCCTGTCGGTGAGCCAGTTGGCTAGCAACCTGATGAGACAGGGATTGACTCCAAGTTGCATTAGCTTTTTGATGATGCCAGTGTGGAGGATCGTGTCAAAGGCCTTGGCTAGGTGAAGATAAGTTGTATGTACTGACTTTCCCTCATCCAGGGCCTTGTTGACAGTTGCAAAGAAGTCAACCAGATTTAACAGGCAAGATCTGCCCTTAACAAATCTGAACTGAGTGGGGTCAAGTGCTTGGAGATTGCCTATGCCTTTGTTTATAAGATCCATAATAGTACGCTCCATGGCTTTACAGATCAGACTTGTCAAGCTATTGGGGTGATAGTTTCCAGAATCAGTAGTGATACCACCTTTGTGCAAGAGAATGACAGTGTCAGTTCTCCACTCTGCTGTAATGATGCCTGTACTTAGGCTGTGGTTGAATAGGATGCTCAATGGCAAAGCCAGTTTTTGCTGGAGATGGTGCAGAATACAGCCTGGGATACTATCAGGTCCCATGGAAGTTGTGTTCTTTGCCTTGGATAGGACATTTGGCACTTGATCTATGGAGATTTGAAGTGTGGAAAAAGTACTGTAGATGTCAAAATGGCCTTTGGGGGGCCTAGGGGGTGAAGTTTGCACTGAACCTATCTGCTAGCAGGTTGGCTTCGCCATGGAGGTTCCTGATGTAACTGATGAAGGCTTTGTGGTTTTCCTTTGTTTTGAGGGCTAGTTTTGATTCATAATTGGCTTTGTTGGCTTTCGCTAGTGATCTAATTTGCTTCTTAAGGCTAAGGAGGGAGTTTTTACAATTTGGAATATGTTCCTTTTTATCCTTGGAGAACAGTTTCTTCCTTTTGTTGCAAAGCCTGTTGATAGAGGATGTCCACCAAACAGGTTTGTGTTTCCATGAGGAGTAGGATTAATTATATTGGATATGGTCCATGCAGTTGTAAAGGTGCTTGTATTCTGCATTGGTGTACGATTCAGCATAGTTGTCTGCATCCTCAGAGGTGGGGGGGGGGGCAGTGGTGTGAAGCTACAATACCCTTCCCTAGGAGGAAGTAGTCAGCTTTTGAGAAGTTTTTTAGCTTGACTTCAGTTGAGGGGGTTGCGTGGGATAGAAACTTTGAATGAGGCAGCCCAATGATCTGATGTCTCCAGGGAAGAACATATTATGGGAGTGATGCAGCAGTGAGAACCAAGTCCAGAATGTTATCTCCCCTTGTGGAGGATGACACAAGTTTGTTTAGTGCATTAGAATTGATGAAGTCAAGGAATGATTGAGTGAGTGCATTAGTGTAGGAATAGTTCACCCAGTCTATGGTGGGGTAGTTGAAGTCACCAAGGATCAGGGTGTTATCGGGTACCTTAATGGAGTCAAGTAGATCCAGGTAAGAGAAATGGCATCCTGAGTAATGGATGGGGGTTTATAAATGGCTATAACTTGGATGGATGTCTTGCCAACTGTCAGTTGCACCTGGAGTAGTATCAGTGCACCATGCTGGCAAACCAGTTTGGGGTGTTCCTCTGCTTAATGAAGAAAGAGACTCCACCACACCACTCATAGCCCCGGAGACTGTTTTTAACCTTTTCAACAACACCAACACCTTACTGGAAATAAGGGAACTAAAATGGTAGATCCATCTGAGAGCAGACACACCCCCTGGAGTGAACGGGAACGTAAACATCAGGTGTGGCCTAAAATGGAATAGGAAGTGATGCCTCCCTCGGCAACTATCCACAGGACTTTAAGATAATATAAGCCACTGTATTTTAATGATGTTAATTTTCTGAATAAGTTCAATCTTCAATTTAACAAAGGAAAGAGCTCAAGGCTTGATTTTTATACTGCAATAAATGGATCAAATGGATTGATTGACTCCCTAGATGTGAGACTTTTCTTCCTTCCTCCACAAAAGTTTGTTTTAAATAGTCACCGGCTCTTTTGAGATAGTTTTGCCTATATATATATATATATTTGGGTCTAAGTCACATGACGGAAAACTCATTTGACAGAATTTCATTTCACTGAGACCACAATACCTCATAAAAAATAATCTATAATTGTTCACCCTATACTAATTTAATAATGCATCAGCAGGTGATAGGACATCAGTGATAGTATAATAAAACATATAAAGTATGGCCTTCCAGAGACTCTTTTGATCTTTACATAGCTGAGAAAAATGGAAAGCGTAATCTCCAAATTACAGTCCAACTTCATATAAAACAAGCTTCAGGCTATTGTTTCCATTGTGAGATACATATGCAGACATGGAAACATCTGCGACATTCCAAAGAATTTCTGATAATAAATGTTAAAACTCATTATGGTCATACCTATAGCTTGAAAAGTAAGGAAGACTATGAATCTAGCTTCAGTATTCATCCACACAGCAATACAATCATTAACTGAGAGTGTAAATAGGTTCATAGGTTCATAGGTTTATACTAGGTTATCTGCCCTAAGGCATTTATAAGCCTAGCCCAAAGTTTTGTGGCTTACGCCACCCCTTATGTTAAAAAATACTGTGCCCATTAGTTTGTTGTGCCTCTGTCCAGCAGTGACACAGAGATGATTCCCAGGGTAAACCTACGATCTCCCATCCACCGGTCAAGATTTCTCTTGAACAGAGCCAGCGAGGTGCTCTGCCTCACATGGACCAGGATTTTATTCCACAGCATAGGGAGTCTCTGGGTGACAAATCTATCCCTCCAGCATGTCCTATTTATATCCGTGCTAAGGTTTAAGTTGCTTGCTCTAGTGGATCTGGTAGATTTGGATTTTTTGAGGAGAAATAAGTGAATGAAGTACATACTGCACCTCTCAACTGTCCAGACATTTGCAAATGTCCATGATTTTGCCTCATATTTTTAGACTGTCACTTGTAATTTTTTTTCTTTTGATTTTTTTAGTAAATCTCTGAGGTTTGCCCTCACTCAATAATGCCAGACTTTACAGATACACATTTTTTATTTTTCAGAAAATATTTGTTGCTGCAAAACCACTTATTCTAGTAACATTTTCAGCTGATGAGTAATTTTTAAAATAATACCTAATTTTGGCCTTTGTCCACCAATTACAGTAGGCTTTATCCAGAATTCATTATCGTATAAGTAGAGATGTATGATAATGTATATATATTTATAAAGGTTCCCTATTAAAATCACGAAGGTCCACTTACCCAAATACGGAAACGTCAACACATAAAAATCGAACCGCAAAAACACCGATCATCCTGAAGCACGAAATCTGAAATGTTGAATCGTCATGGTTGCCCCTTTTGTGGTATAGCTCCATAAGGTAAATGTGCGATAGTTACGGACCTTAGGGTTAGGGTGCAGGTTAAGGTAAGTGCATAGATAGTAATGTATGTAAGGTTTAGTGTAGGGTTAGAAGTTGTGCTTTGGTTAGTGTATGTATGTGGTTTATTTATTTTGTTTGGGGTAGGTAGTATGTAGCATGTGGTGGGTTTGGACAACTATGACGGTTCGAGATTAGGACGTTCGGTGTATTCGTGGTTCGGGTAATATGTGTCGATGATTATGCATTTGCTGAGTAGGACTTTCGCAGTTCTAATATAGACCCATTTATAAAACTTTACCAATGTATGATCCTTTTATTTGGTCTTGGAAAGATGTATGAAAGCACACTTTTTGGAACATACCAAAACAAAAAATATTATGCATCTATTGCTGTAAGAAAGTCATTCTATATTGTATAGCTTATAAACAAAATAACTGTCTAGATATAGAAATGTCATTGTCTCACTTTACTCAGGCCTCATCAGGCCAGTCATTGTGTATAGTTTCCTCTTTGGCATGTATCTGTCGAGACACATGCAACATTTGGACCATTTGCACAGAATCCTTAAGCATTAAACTCAAACCAAAGTCTTTATCCCTGGCGTGGATCCACTTCAATTATCTATGGTATGATCTCAGTTATTCTCATTCGGGTAATATATAATTATCGATCATGAGATGGGAAATGTATGGCCAATCTATAGCCAAATTGGACAGGTTATTTCAAGCACAAAAAGGGAAATTGTCTAGGTTTAAAATGGCCCGCAAGGACATTTAGCCTGTTACTTACCTATTAACCTATGAAGATTCAGATGAGAGACATCAATAAAGAATTCCAGTTTCCTTCAGTATTAAAACAAGACAATTATGTTGTACTGGGGTTTATTCACTCCTAGATATGTTGAACAATGGTATTTCAATTTTTTGCTTACTGCTTAACATTTTACTTCTGCTTCCTATCTGCATGTTTTCTTTTCTTTCTGTCTTTATTTTGTATACAGTGTTTACAGAAATCATTATGAAAAGTAGTCGTGCAGTTTCTTTTACG
Organism: Protopterus annectens; assembly: GCF_019279795.1. Lineage (NCBI taxonomy): Eukaryota > Metazoa > Chordata > Ceratodontiformes > Protopteridae > Protopterus > Protopterus annectens. Next base: position 1,953,294,742 of record NC_056733.1, read on the forward strand.
TACAACATACATGTACATTAGATGTTATAGTTTCTTCAGCATTAAATGGCTTCTGGACAGGTCATGCATCATTCATTAGTTAACTTTAAATGCTTGAACAATATTGTGATATTTTTAAAAGCTTATTATTCTATTCAAAGACAGTACAGTTCTAAATTTTTATGATGGTAAACATTATGCGTTCATCTTGCTGATATCAAATGTACTTAAAATACATTAGAAGGCTGCAAACTTCATTTGTGTAAATTTACTCTGTCCCATGTGCAGTGCAATGAGCAATGTTTGCAACATGTATATGACCATTAAAGACACTTGTATCTTGCATCATAAGTGTGCTCATTTAAAAGTGACCTCTTAAATGCTGATTATTAATTTCGCAGAATCTTGTAATATGATTTTTGGTTAACTACATGTTCTGAAGTGTCTGAGTTACAACTTGTCACTTCTTACATAATCAGTCACATATATGATGTCACATTGCATCAAGAAGAAAGGTGTTATGCCAGTTCCCAGGTGGATGTTATACATTTTTTTTCTTTGGGGTTATTCTTGTACTGAATGATACAATACTTATGCTAACACTGAAAAAGTGGTATTTCAGAGAATTCCTCTGAGGTCTCAAAAGCTACACATATTCACTCAAAGTTAAGTACCTCTCTCCCTCTCTCTGTCTCTCTCCCTCCCTCTCTCTCTCTCTCTATATATATATATATATATATATATATATATATATATATATGTGTATAAGCGCACAGCCACACATGCATATTATATGCATATATATACTTCATACAAGTGTATGGTGTTTAAGACTGCTATTGAACATTAATTTTATTATATAGTAGACTAATCCTTAACCCAAAGAAAACCAAATTCCTTTTCCTCCCAAAAATCTTTATCCCATCTTAAAATTTCTTTCAGCCTCTCTTCTCTTGACAACACCATTATGTATGCAGACTCCATCACTAAACTTCTAGGAATTACACTTGATGACCAACTGAAATTTGATCATCAGATCCTACAGATCATCAAAAAGACCACTCAAAAACTAGGTCCACTACATAGACGCAAACACAGAGAGTATAGCATCACTCCGCACCTCTGGTTGGGAGGATGGCCTAATGGTTAAGGTGTTTGCCTTACAAACACAAGGTGCAGGGTTTGAGTCTCACAAGGGATAATTGGCTAGGCTTAAAATGGCTTGCAAGGGCAGTTAGCTTAGTCCTAACCTATGAACCTGTATAGACACAAAAAATTGTTGTCTGACACAATAGGACCTCACTCGCCCAAACCTATCTCCTCCCCTGCCTAGTCTACACTTCCCCTATATTGAAACACATCCAAGCAAATCTCTTAACCAAACTTGAACAAATTACAACCAGATAGCCAGATTTACCTCTAATCTCCCCTATAAATCCCATGACTGCCTCACCCTAAAAAAACTACAATGTCTTGCGTTCTCTCAGCTACTCCAACTTTCACAGCTATAAATAACACATTATCTTCTCTACAAATCTGCAAACTGTACTTCCCTATCTATCCTCCCATCCTTTTAGCAACCTGCAGGATCTCTCCATAGCACTGAAGAAGCATTAATTAACACCTACAAGCCTAACAAAACTGTAGGCAGATTACTTTTATAAATGCTCCATATCACAAACCTGGAACAAACTCCCAAGTAACATACGACATATCCAGTCTTCTCTCCTCTTCAAAAAAGAATTGAAAAGCTACTTTGCCAACTCTCCCTCCTGTATATGCCACCACTCACCTAATTTCCTGCTACCCCATACAGTTACACCACAACTATTCCTTCCTTTATATTATATATACTTAAACCCCTGTGGATCTGTACCAAGACCCCTGAGCACTCTTAAAACCTAGCTTTCCTCCCACTTTTATCCCCCTCTTTACTTTTTATTTCCCCAGCTACCACTACTCTTGCCTCCTCATTCATTTCTCTCCACTCTGATCTGACTTTACCACTTCTCCTTCCACTCTCCCCTCTCTATCTAGACACAAATGCTCTTTTGTATTCTCTGTTTCTTCTATTTTTCTTCATTCTTCTTTACACACCACTTACAATTCCTCTATTTTGTTTCACCTACTCTATCTCTTTCATTTTATTGATGTACTTGAACAAAATGTATCCTTTTTTAAATTTCTACAAGGCATTAATGTTGTTACTTCACGTTTTTTTTTTTTTCTTCTGTTTTTGGACCTGCGGTGTAACTTGTTATTGTTATGATATGAAAGACAAATAAATAAATAATATAATAAATGAACAGATAAATTTATGATGCTGTTTAGTGAGAGCTGATAATTATGATTGCCATAACATAATTTTTTGAGGTCTGTTGGTATGTTCCTTTTATTATTTTAGGGAAGCTTTTATGCAAAGTGAAAAACATTTTGGCTTTATTCAATAATGCCAGTGCATTGTGTAATACGCTGCTAGCAGAGAGTGATTGAATGTGGGTTTTTCATTATTTTTTATATAGAGTGATTATCAGGTAAGTACACAGGTTCATAGGTTCATAGGTTTATACTAGGCTATCTGCCCTAAGGCATTTATAAGCCTAGCCCAAATTTTTGTGGCTTACGCCACCCCTTATATGAAAAAATACTGTGCCCATTAGTTTGTTGTGCCTCTGTCCAGCAGTGACACAGAGATGATTCCCGGGATAAACCTACGATCTCCCATCCACAGGTCAAGATTTCTCTTGAACAGAGCCAGCGAGGTGCTCTGCCTCACATGGACCTGGATTTTATTCCACAGCATAGGGAGTCTCTGAGTGATAAATCTATCCCTCCAGCACATCCTATTTATATCCGTGCTAAGGTTTAAGTCGCTTGCTCTAGTGGTTTTGGTGGATTTGGATTTTTTGAGGTGGAGCATGTCCATTAATTCTGGGTTGGACATGGCCTTGTATGTCAGGCACATGTCACCTCTGAGCAGACGGTATGCAACTGAATAGAGCTAGAGTTTCTTCAATCTGGCAGCATATGACAGATTTTGGAGTCCCTTTATCCTTTTGGTGAGGAACTTTTGGGGTCTCTCCAATTGCTGCAGATGTCGGGTGAGATACATCCCGAATGGGGCATTGTACTCGATCATTGGTCTGATAAGTGAAGAGTACAGGGGAACAATGACATCACTAGATCTGGATGTGAATCCCTTCATGATCAGGTGGGCAATGTAGAAGGTCTTTCTAACCACTTTAGCAACGTGAGTGTCAAAAGAAAGGCCACTGTCAACTTGGGTCCCCAGGTCCCTGATAACCTCTTCTGTGCTTAGTGGATTGCCACCTATATGGTAGCTTGGGGTTACCTTGTTTTTCCCGAAGGGTATGACTATACATTTTTTGGCGTTTAACTTCAGGCCATGGCTCTGGCACCAGCTATCTTGTTTCCGTGAGTCCCTTCTGAAGGATATCCGTGTCCGATGCACTTTCCACTATGGTGCCCAGTTTGCAGTCGTCTGCAAACTTTGTCAGCCAAAGTCCTCCCATGTTGGCCTGTACTTCTGAGAAGTAGATGCCGAACAATAGGGGGCCAAGGACCGAGCCCTGTGGGACACCACTTGTGACCGGCTTGGAGTCTGACATAGCGCCAGCAACTCTAACCCTGTGGGTTCTGTCCGTAAGCCAGTTTGCAACCCATCTTGTGACATATGGGTTTACATTTAAGCTGGTAAGTTTTTCTACAATACCGAGTGGGGTATTGTGTCAAAACCTTTGCAAGGTCAAGGTTGGCTGTATGGACTGCCTTTCCCATCAATGGCCTTGGTGACTGTTTCGAAGAAGTCGACCAAGTTCAAAAGGCATGATCTGCCCTTGACGAAGCCAAACTGGGTCGGGTCCAATGTCTGCAAGTCCCCTATATCTTTGTTTATGAGCTCCATTATGATCCTCTCCATAGCTTTGCAGACTAGACTTGTTAAGCTTATGGGGCGGTAATTACCAGGGTCCGTAGAGGCACCGCCTTTGTGGAGTGGGACCACAGTTGCCGTACGTCACTCCTTGGGCACGTATCCTGTGGTAAGGCTGAGATTAAACAGCTGCCTTATGTGCGGGTTTAATTCCTCATTTAGCTCATGTAGCACACAGCCGGGGACACCATCCAGTCCCATTGATGCTGTGTTTTTAGCTTTAGAGAGAGCAGCTTTCACCTGCGCATTTGAGATGTCTGGGAGGCTACACTCTGCTGGGATAGTTATCTCTCCTTTAGGGGGGTAGAGGGGGGTGAAGTTTGCACTGAACCTGTCTGCCAGTATGTTGACAATGTCTGTGGGTTCAGTGATTTTTGTATCATTTTGGACTAATTCTGAGCATATCTGGGAGTTTCCACCCAGGTTCCTAACATAGCTGAAAAAGGCCTTATGATTGTCCTTTGAATCCATGGCAATTTTTCTCTCAAAATTGGCCTTAGTTGATTTTATGAGTGCTCATATTTTTTTACTAATAATGATCAGGGTGACTTCCCTTTTATGGATTTTGTTCTATCATGTAATAGCTTTCTCCTCTTATTGTAAAGTTTGTTAATGGCTGGGGTCCACCAGACTGGACGTTTGCCCTTTGTGGAAAGAGTCTTGGTTTTATTTGGGATTGCCTGATCCATGCAGTCCTGGAGGTGTTTATAGAAGGCATTTGTAAGGGCTTCCACAGCTTGGGTTGTGGTTTCCACTGGCTCAGGGGCCTTGAAGGATACCACACCAGTCTTGAGTAGTGAAGTTTGCTTTAGAGAAGTTCTTCACTGTGGTCTTTTTTGTTTGGGGTGGGGGCGGGATGTGGATTTCCAGTGAGATTAGTTTATGATCAGATCTCACCAATGAGGGATATACTTCTGGTGTGGAGCATTTTGTCCCCATGTTTGTGATAATGAGATCTAGTATATTTTCTCCTCACATGGGAACAGTGACTAGCTGTTCCATGGCATTTGAATTTATGAACTCCAGGAACCGTTGGGCTAGAAAGTTAGGGCTTGAGTAATGTTCCCAGTCTATATTCGGGTAGTTGAAGTCACCCAATATGATGGTGTTTGGAGATACATTTATACCCTCCAGTGTCTTCAGTAAGGCTGTATGGGGTTCTTGAGTTTGAGAGGGTGGCCTGTAGCAGGCTACAATTTGTAGAGCAGTTTTGCCTATGGTTAGTTGCACCTGGATGGTTTCCGAAGCTTCGTGCGTTGCCACCAACCTGGAGGTGTGGGTATTCTTTATGAATATGGATACACCCCCTCCTTTTGTGGTGTGGTCCGGGTTTTGGGGCCGGAACGCATGATATGAGGTAAAACCTAATAGTGCCGGGGTGCTCTCAGGAGCCTTGAACCAGGTTTCAGTTACAGCACAGACATCGATATTCTCCATACTGAGAAGGGCCTCGAGTGCGTGCATTTTGAGATTTAGACTTCTGGCATTGAGCAGCATTACCCTCAGTTTCTTCCCATTTTTGTTTTCTAGGGTGGTAGGTTTAGAATTTGAGCCTTGCCTAAAAATAGCACTATGGGGGTGGCAAGAGCCTTAGCCAATATCCGGAATCCCAGGGGTGACAGGTGCAAGCCATCCCTTGCGAAGCAGCGTGGCTTGTCAAGCATGTCATCCCAGGCAGACAGACACTAGATCCCCTTTGAATGACACCAGACATTAAGCCAATTGTTAAAGCTGATCATCTTGTCTCTATATTGTGGCATCATTCTTGGTGAAGGAAGGATACTGCTCAGGGTCAGTGTAAGTGAGTGTGTCTCCCTAGTGTGGGGGTTTGACCTCATATAATAGTTTGGATACAATTTTTATGTTTTGATTTATAATTAACATTTTGAATACATTAAAACACAATTCAATAATTTTTTTTGGTAATCTTCACTGACAAATGTGAAGGCTTATAGACTGAACAATTCTGCAAACAAGTGCGCACACACACACACACACACACACACACACACACACACACACACACACACACACACACACACACACAGACATATATAGGGTCTACTTTATTCCGATGAAAGCCAAATCGGTCGAATACAATTTGCGCGAACCATAATGAGCGAAACATGAATATGTCGAATGCAGTAAACCATGAAATTTGAAATCTCGATCTCTCATAGTTGGCCAACCCCACTGCCCACAACATACTACCTACCGAAACACAGTAAAAAAACAACACATACACATACTAACCAAAACCCTACTTCTAACCCTAAAGTAAAGCACCAAAACCCTACTTCTAACCCTACACTAAACCTTACATACACAACTATCTATGCAGTATCCTTAACACCTCCCTAACCCTAAGTTCCGTAACTACCGCACACTTACCCTACTGAGCTATACCCAAGCAAACTAAATATTCCACACACATACACTTAACAAAACCTTACACTAAACCTTACATACATTACCTATCTATGCACTTACCTTAATCCACACCCTAATCCTAAGGTCCATAACTATCACACACTTACTTTACAGAGCTATTCCGCAGATGGGCCAACTATGCGAATTCGACATTTCCACTTTCATGGTTTAGTGCATTTGACGTACTCGCGTTTCGCTCGTTATGTGTTGCATGAATTGTATTCGACCGATTCGGCTTTCGCGGGAATAAAGTAGACCCATATATATATATATATATATATATATATATATATATATATATATATACATACATGCACACGCACACGCACACAAGTCTCTAACAGTTGAACAAGTTTTCAGAAACTCGAACTCCATATGGTCGAAACCATATGATTGAGTTTTTGAAAACTTGAAGCTTTTGAATGGAGATCGTGGTACAGAGAGGATCAGGAATTTCATTCTTTTCTTCATTGTAGTGTGATCTCTGAGTTGGTATATATAATTTGCAGGGGTTATGGGGGGGGGGTTCAGGGAGGCTTTCCCCCTGTACAAATGTAAAAAAGGTAGATTTTGTGTTTTTTTGCTTTTTTTCTTTGATGTTTGAGTTTTCAGAAACTCAGTCATGTGGTCTCTTCGATATTTTTGCTTGTTTCCGAAAAGTCCATCATCTGACATAGACTCATACATATCTATACATTATATATATATATATATATATATATATATATATATATATATATATATATAGTATATATATTAGAGCTTAGCACTATAGATATATATATATATATATATATATATATATATATATATATATATACATATAAGCTTAGCACAGCTATTTAGGAATTAAGTAACAATACCTACAGATTTAGTGGAATTCAGTATTTTATAAAGATTAAAGTTAGTAGAATTTAGTACTGTTTAACATAATCTTTTTTGTTAAAATACACTTAATATACTTCTAACCCCAATATCCTACTGCCTTGTAGGTCACATGTCAAAGGACTGGACAGTATGGATATGCAATTTCCTAACTTCTCTACAGCCATCTTGGTGGATATTGGTATCTTGAGATAATGTAGCAATTGTCTCATGATAACTGGTAACCAGTTAATCCTTAAAGAAGCAGATACGGTATGGAGACGTGTATTTACACAATGACACTGGAAGTTATACTCTTACATAGAAATGCAGATCAGGTTGTGGAAACCATGCATACAACACCCAGCTCACATAGTGCACAATATACACATAGGCGAGTCTATGCTGAGGCACTTGAAAGCAATTTTCCTAAACAATAAAGATTGCCTAGATCACCCATTGTCAGAAAGCCTAAAGGCACTCAGTAAAAAACAGCATCTAACAACACACATAACAGCACCTAACACCGCACATATTGTCACTCTCAGTGGAGCCCCAAAGACTAAGCCCCTATGGCAAGCAAACACACTTCCCAGGACTCTCACACAGGGGACTCTATTATAAGATGTACTGTTGCCCCTCTAACAAAGCTGAACATGGAGAAGATAGCTGTTAAGTGCTTATCTGAGTCAGAATCTGCCAAATCAAGCATGCACTCAAGTCATTATGCCACAGGTGCCAGTATAATTCCAGCATAATCCATGGAGGTGTAAATGACCTGAGGTATACCTCCCTGGACTACCTGAAGAGAGACATTAAGGAAGCTTTCAGACTATGTGTCTGAGCCTGTTATGAGCCTAACACTGAGGAGTATATCACCATCACCAAGGATGATGCTCTGTTATGAGCTTACAATGACTGATTTCAACAACTTGCTGTCTTTCTGATGTCATTTTAAGGGGATCCAATATTTGTCAACTTGGGAGGACATGGTTAACAGACAATGTTGCTTTTGCCATGGATGGTCTGCATCTATCCCCTCTAGGCTTTGAGTATTGGCAAAAACTTTGTCTGCCCCACATTGCGCCTTTTTTAGGCAATGCAAACTGACAAACCTACAAACATAGCAAATCATCCCAATGAACCTGAAGTTGTCAATGCCAGGAGCTTTGATAAAAAAAAAAAAAAAAGAAAAAGAAAAAGAAACGACACTCCATCCAAGCCCTCCTCACACTCAGGAATATCGACATCTGTGCAGTTACTGAAACATGGATTAAAATGGCAGAGAGTACCCTGGCAGTGTAAGGTTTCAGTGACATTCACACTTTTAGACCAGAAGTTGCACAGACAGGGGCTAAAGTAGGAGGTGTAGCAATATACATCAATAACAAGCATACTTCTAGGGTGGTCAAACAGGATGATGTGCTGGAGCTCTTCCTCATGCAGATCACCCCAGACAAAATCCTGTACGCTATCCTCACCAGATATAGACCACTCTTCATATCCCAGTTAGGTGGCAATGCATAATTGGACCTACTGGAGACACCTACCATCCAACCTAATACCTAACTCATGGGAGACATTAATTACCCCTCTATTGATTGGGAATCCTACATGGCCTCACATCTATAAACACCGAGAATCCTGGACTTTGTGAATACAATCACCCATGACCAAATAGTGAACACACCCACTAGATGCTCCAACATACTGGACTTCATGCTTAAAAATATGGGCGAACACTGTCCCCCTATGTCTGATCCTCCCTGGTAAGATCCAACCATAGAGCTGTCTCCTTCAAAATCAAAATCAGCTCCATAATCCCATTAAAACCAGTAACAGTTTGGAACTATTACAAGACAAATTACCTTTGATTAAGTGAAGTATTGTCAAAATTCAATGTTCCTCCATATCTAGAGAACACAGCAGCCTATGCTGAATTGCTCTCAGAAACTCTGTACACCCATGTTGATAGTATCAGTTAGGCTGCTGTACTTGAGCTACCACAAGTAAGCTCAGGACTAGCCCTAAAAACAAACCACCCTAGTGGCATCCCATATTAAACATGATGTACAACTAAAGGAAAATAATTATGGCAAAAATCTGGAATTGTAATTCCCACAAAGAGTAATCCTCTCATCAAACTGAATAGGCAACTAAAAGGGCTATTTAGGTCAAGAAAAGCCAATACTAAGTTTAAGATAGCCTCCCAGGTGAAAGATAAACATAAGGCCTTCTACAGCTTTGTCAGAAATCTCAAGGGCAACACACATCAGTGTACTTTACTGGTAGTTAATGGTGTCACATTCACTGACCATGATGATATAGGAAACCTATTAGGAGACAAACTCACTTCTAACTTTACCACCCTCTCATCATTAACCATCCCATCAAAATACCATCAAGCATAACCCTTACAGCTAAAAATAGGGAAGGTGTACTGGATGCACTCACTAAAGCCAAGAACACAGCCTCAATGGGCACCAATAGTATCCCAGGATGCCCCCTGTATAGTCTGAAATATAACTTATCAGGACTCCTGGAGTCATTATTTAACTATAGTCTTAAAACAACCTTTGCATCACATGAATGGAGCACTGCAGCGGTCATTCAACTACATAAAGGTGGACCTTTACCAGATCCAGCAAACGGTAGACCCATTAGTCTGACTAGTCTTATTTGCAAAGCCATGGAAAGAATTATCATGGGAATTATTAACAGGGATATAGAGGAGCTACAGACACTGGATCCATCCCAGTTTGGCTTTGTTGAATGAAGGTCATGCTTTTTGAATCTGTTGGACTTCTTTGAAATGGTCACCAAGCCAACTGATGAGGGGGAAATAGGTGTCTACTTCTTGAATGTCAAAGACAATGTCAAGGCCTTTGGTTGACCAAGTTCTGAGATGATTGTAAACTGGGAGAGTCATTCAATTCCCCCAGATGAGAACACACAGGTTCGCATGAGATTACTAGGTTAATGACTTAAGATCCCTTACAAGCCTAGCCAATATAATACAATGTTACCCAATATATGCCACATAGTGGAAAAAGGAAGGCATGGGTTTGTCTCTGTGCATTGAGTGTCATACAGATCATCCCTGTCCAATAAGGGACATAAGCACTTCCCCAGATGTGAATTTGCAATCCTCCATCCATTGATCCAAACTCTATTTGAAGAGGGCCAAGTAAGGGCTCTGATTAATGTACACAGGAAGCCGATTTCATCCATTGGTCCAACCTGCGTTTGAAGAGGGCCAGATAAAGGCTCTGATTAATGTACATAGGAAGCCTGTTCCAAAGAAGGGGCAATCTCTGAGACACATATCTGTCTGTCCAGCATGTTTTCTTTGATCTGCTGACTAAATTTAGACCCCTAGATCAGATGAACCTCATGCTGTTTGACTTGTAGATGTGTACTAGCTCCATCAGGGATGGATTTGTGAGTGTCTGTTTGACTTGTAGATATGTAGCAGCTCCATCAGGGATGGTTTTGTGAGTGCATTATAGGTCAGGCATAGGTCACCCCTTAATAGCTGGTAGGAGACAGAGTAAAGGGATAGGTCTTTTAGTTTATCTGCATAGCTCATGTTCTTTACACCCTGTATTTTCTTTGTGAGAAATCTCTGAAGTCAATACAGCTGCTGTACGTGCCTAGTCATGCACATGCCAAATGGCACACTACTTGATTATTGGTCTAATGAGGACTGAGTACAGCAGGACTATAATTTCTATGGATCTGGATGCCATACTGCTATAAGTTGCTCCACATAAAAGGACTTCCCAACTACTATGGACACATGGTGTTCAAAGTTCAGGCAATTATCTACCTGTGTACCTAGATCTCTCACCTCTGAGTCTACTCTTAGGGTGTGTTATTGATGCTGTAATTTGCAGGGTATTTGACTTCTCAAAAGGTATGATAATGCACTTTTTCACATTTAGTTTTAGGACATTGTTCTGGCACCAATGATTTGTCTGATCTAGACACTCCTGAAGTATATCTATATCACTAGGGGATTCAGTGATCGCCCCCAGCTTGCAGTTATTGGCAAACTTTGACATGCAGAGGTCTTCCACATTAATCTTGACTTCAGAGAAGTATATTCTGAACAGGAATAGTCATAGCACAGAGCTTTGGGGCACATCAGTAGTAACTGGCCTCTTAACCCCATGTTTTTAGCTTTAGAGATTGCAGTGGCAACCTATTTCTTGGTGAAAATTAATAGGGGAGGGGTATTTCTTGGGGGATAACTGGAGATGATGGGGACATGCAATTTGAGCTGAATTTGTCAGCCAAGAGATTTGCTATATCATACAGCTGAGAATATGTGATGGCATCTACAACTAATTCTGCATGTTGTTAATTGTTGCTTTTAAAATTGCAGACATAACTGAAAAAAATCCTTATGGTTATCCTTAGCTTTGGGGGCTATTTTTACCTCAAAGTCTGTTTTCAGGGACTTGACTAGTTCCCTGATTTGCTTGTTTAGATGAATGAGTGACTTTTTGCTCTGTTGTACACATTCTCTCTTGCTTCTCAAAAGGATTTTCTTTCTTTTGTTGTACAACCTGTTAACACCCCTTAGAGTTGACCCAGTAGCCAGGGACTTAAGGGCACACATAAATAGTAATCTAGCCTTTGACCATCATGTGTCTACAGTGGTGAAAAAATTATTCTATATTGCACAACTTATAAACAAAGGTATGACATCTAAGTGCAAGGAAGTCATTATTCCACTGTATTCAGCATTTATCAGACCTATCATTGAGTGCAATGCCCCCTTTGGTATGTACCTAACCAGGCATATCCAACAACTGGAATGTCTACAGAGGTTCCTCACTAAAAGAATGCAGGATGTAAGTTAAATGTGCTATGCAGACCGCCTCAAGGCCCTGCTCCTGTATTCTGTCTCATACAGGTATTTGTTGGGGAGATCTATGCTTGACATACAGGGCATTATCAGACCCACTCTGATTGACCTCCTGCATATCCACAAAACTAACAGTATGAGAATTACCCATTCTAAAGACGTAATCCTTGCCTGTGATATAAATAGGTCCTGCTGGAGAGATAGGTATGTATCCTAGACACTACCTTGTCTATGGAAAAGGCTCCCCATCCATGTGAAGCAGAGTTGCTCCCTAACCAAATTCAAATGCAACCTCAACAACTGGATGGGAAACTGGAAATTCATCTGTGGTTTGGCACCAATGTCTCTAATGAACACAGGTATCCTGTAAACGGTTCATCTCCCAAACGCCTGCTTACACTTATCAAGGGTATCAGAACTTGTCAGAGAGTTGGGATGCATGGCTAGGGTTAAAAAAGCTCTTGTGGTCATGAACCTAGTAAACACCTATGAACCTATAATACCAGGGTGACTGTTTTTGCAGTCTGATGTGGGTTTATTTTGGGCTGGTACTGCTGTTTCTATGCAGTTGTTGATATGGTTATGCGTGGCTTTTGTGTACACCTTTGCATTGTTTTCTGTTTTTTTTTCTGGATTTGTATGAGCTTGGAAACTAACTATGCCATCCCTTAAGAAGGGGTAATTTACTTCAGAGAATTTTTTAAGGTTAGGTGGTGGGACTATTTTTACCTTTATTTCAAAGGAGAACGCTTTGTGATCTCATCTTACCAGTGAGGACATCACAATAAGGGGGGTGCAGCACTCTCTTATATTTGTGAGTACCAAATCAAAGGTATTTGTTCCCCTAGTGGGAGTGCAGACTAGCTGCTCCAGGGTATTTGAATTTACAAAGTCAAGAAATCTTTGGACCTGCATGTTAGTGGTCTTATATGCTTCCCAATTAATGAAAAGGTAGTTAAAATCACACTTGAGTATAGTATTGGGCTAAGTGGTGAGTGATTCTAGTAACTTTAGATATGATGCATGTGTTTTCTGGTTCACGGTGTGGGACATGCAACTAGCAAGAATATGGTAATGGATTTTTCCCATGGTTAGTGGGACATGGAATAACTCAAGCATGTCATATTGTTTGACCAGGCTTTTCTTTTAGGTAGATAGATACATCTCCGCCTTTTGCTTTTTTGTGTTCAGTGAGTGGTCAGAATGCATGAAAGTCATTATAGCCATGAACTGCCAGAGTGTGTTCAGTGGCTTAACTGCACAAAAGTCAGCATTTTCCAGGGTGAGGAGAGTTTCCAGGGAGTGCATTTTCTTGTTGAGGCTCCTAGCAGTGAGCAGTGACACCTTTAGCTTGTCCTAAGTAGCTTTTGTTCTGTTGGAAGTTTTGTCTGTTTGATAATGCCTAAAATGGTACTATAGGGGGTGGATAATGTTTTGGTCATTATCAGAAAGCCTAGAGATGAGAGGTGAAAACCATTCCTGACAAAGCAGCATGGACTATCAACCATGCCCTCCCATACCGACTACTATTGGACCTCTTTGGAATGACACTAGTAGTTAAGCCAATTTTTAAAGTCAATCATTTTCTGCTGGCATTATGGCATCATCCTTGGAGATGGTAGAATGCTGCTCAATGCTAGGCTCATACCTGCCTGTGACACATATTCTGAGATCTAAAACATGCCTCTTTTCATATATTCCAAGGAAGCACATCTCAAATCATTCATGCCCACATGGATTATGACTGAGTCACACTAGTACTTAGGGGTAAGTGACTTGAGTGTTTGCATGATTTGGTGAATTCTGGCCCCTGACAGGCAACTAAATGTAAAGTTCCTCTTATCCAGTCTGGTAAGAGGGACATCAGTCTGTCTAACAATGGAGTCTCCTATGACCGGAATTTTGGGTTGTGTAGTGCTTCATCTTATAGGCTTGGTAGTTGAGGCACAATGAGATGTGCCTTTATTTGTTGTGATGAGAATTGTCCTGCATGTGTACATGCAGAGTTTCTGAGGACTGCACCTGAGAGGCCTTTGAGGTTTGGGTAAATTACTTATGTTAAGGTAGATAGTAACTGAGTCAGTCTCTTGGCAGTAATTCAAATCTTTACTCAACACACATGCATGTGGGAGACAAACTTTCAGCAACAGAGTCTCCCCGAAGTAAAAAAATCAACAGCTTATATACCTTTTAATGTGCAGCATCAGCACTTTGTTAGAACAAAAAAGTATAATACTGACCAATCAACCTTGGACAAGTTTCAAGGCTCATAGCTTTAGTACAATAATGTTCTTGTTCCTAGGCTAGGCAGATTTATGCATATAAGGTTAATGTTTCCTGAGACAAGACCCTTCCTTAAAAGAACAAAAGCACAAACTACTTCTTAACACATGTCCAGCACTTTTTCATTTCTTTACACATGCCTTCAGTCATGTACTCAGACCCTTCTACAAAACATATGTGGCTGTACATTTTCCCTTACAATCCCCCATTCGATGCTGTGTAAGCATCACTCCTAATTTTCTTGTTATGCATTTGTTCATACATTTCCCCATAGCCCTTCATTACCTTATCAGCATTTGTGTCCATTTCAATATACCCTTCATCAATATTTTGTGCAGTCAAAGGTACACTTTCATTTTTATCAGTAATTACTTGCTGTAATTTTACAGAAGTTCTTGCACTTAACAACTTTAGACATAACGCTTTTAATATAAAAAATAATGTGAGCAACACTATGGCAATAATCGCTATAAGCATAAAGAATTTAAGTATTCTACCTTCCCATCGAGAAAACAGATTAGTGAGCCAGGCCAACTGTGAACTGTCCACTTCTTTATCATGTGGCAGTCTGGCAACTTTTTGTATGATTTCAAGATGGCTCTCTATTGCGTGCTTGCTATCCGGAATAAATGTACAGCACACCTCGTGCATGCGCACACATACACCCCCTTTAGAAGAAAGCACAAAATCAAGTTCCATTCTATTTTGCAGCACTGCAGCTCACATTTCACTTAATTCTGTATTGATCAGACTGATACTTTCAAAGGTAGCATTTGCGAGCACTTCCAACAGTTTAGACAGTTTACATGGTTCCCAAATTGCTTTGGAAGCTCCATAGGCAGGAGATATGCTTGCTCCAGTGATTACATCATCACCTAGGCCCATATGAGCTAAACCCTTTATTGCTACATGTGCCAAATCATGGTGATATATCCATGATGCATCAGCCTTTAGCACTGAATTATTGACAGTTTTAGTCTCCCCCACATTTTGGATCCTTTCTGCTGGTAGGGCATCAGTATGTCAGATAGCAGGAACCAAATAGCCTAGAAAACAACTGCCTGAACAATTTTCAGGTAACCACTTATATGCTTTTCTGCCACAAATAAAATAACATCCATCACCTAAAATTTAGAAGCATTTTCAGAGGCATTGTTATTAGCTACAGTGTGAAAGAAAATATTATGTCCAAGTCCTTTTCGGATTTGGGTAAGGTTATACTTGTTTTTATCAGTACCCTTCTCAAATAGCCACTTCTGCTCCTGCATCAGTAATGATTCACCCATCTGGTTTCATATGATATTTATATTAGAGCACAATCACCAGTCAGAGTAAGTCCAGAGTTGGCTGGTAATCGATTTATCTAATCTTCTGCTGGTTTGATTCCCCAGAACATGAAGGAGACCGGTTGCATTATGAGTCATAAAGGCTCTTATAATGGTAATATTGCACTTGCTCCATCCTACTTTTCAAACTCCTGCTTGTTTTAGGCAGAGAATGTCATGCTGATGAAATGCAAGAGACAATGCTATTGCCTTATTTGGATGTTCTACCAATCCCCCAGAAGAGTTTTTCAAAATGGGTTTGTACATAGTTATATTTAATGGTGAAGCAGTAAACAAAATACTAGAATGTACTGAGAAGATAGCAGTAAATGCCCAACAATTAGTAACATTGAAAGACAGGGCATAAGTTAGTTTTAAAGCCTTGTAAGTGTTAAAGGTAGGATGCCAGGACGTAGCTCTTTTTATAATGGCACTACCTTCATTGGCACAGGGTGAGTGAGTACAAATGGCAACAGCAGAAAATAAAAAGGTCCAAAGTAGTATGAGAAGAAATTCAAAGACAAAACAGAGAGCACATACCCAGTGTCACTGAGGAAAAAGAGTCCAGGTTGTTGGCTTTGCAGTTTGCGAGTCACCAAAGGGTTTGAATTGGACAGAAAAGGTGGTTTCAGTAGTATTGACAAGAGGCACTTGATCAGTTGCCATCACAGTTGATAGGCTTTGTGCTCCTAGTACGGTAGACAATAGGTTCAATGATGTCTTCCTTCACAAAGGTCAGAGGTTGGTGATTATCAGTTGGCAGCACCTTTTGAACATGGGATGTGTGGATCCCAGTCAATGAGCCTTGCAGGTGTACAGCCGGTGTTGCAGTCAAAAGTACCAGGAATGGTCCCTTCCAATGGGTCTGCAAAACATTCTTTCATTGGAAATATTTGACATAGACTCAATCACCAGGCTGAATAGAAAGTATGACTTCTGGATCAGGTCACTGCTAGGATGAGACAACAGTCTTGTGGTAGCACTGCAAAAGTGAAACAAGGGTTTGACAATAACGCAATAGAGATTCATCAGTTAAGGTAGTTTTTATGTTGACTGAAGGGGTAGCTGGGAGCCGCATGGGACAGCCCATTAGAATTTCATGAGGTGACAGCTTTTTAGTGACACTTACTGCAGACATAACAGAAAATAAAACTAGAGGCAGGGCCTCAGGCCATTTTTGCCCTGTTTCAGCTGTAAGATTTGTTAGATTGTTTTTTATAGTCTGATTAGCTCTCTCAACCATACCAGAAGCATGTGGTCAGTAACAATGCAAAGACAGTTTGACATTTAACATGTTTCAAAAATATTTAATTAGTTTTGCAGTAAAATGTGATCCCCTGTCAAACTGTATTTCACATGGTACCCCAAATTAGAGAATCAGTTCAGTCTCTAACTTTTTTGCAACTGTAGTTGCATTATTTTTAGCACAAGGAAAAGCTTCAATCCACCCAGAAAAAAAACTCAGTAATGATTAAAATATACTTAAACCTTGCACACTGTGGGAGTTCTATGAAATCCCACTGTACAGTACAAAATGGTCCCTGTGTTTTTTTAATATGTTGTGGGGAACAAAAGTAGACTTTGAAATGTTATAGGCTAAACAAACAGAACACTTTTGGACCAAATGCTGGATGGCCTCATAAAGGCAAGGTGCATACCAATCAGATAATATTTGCCTGATCAGAACATTTTTAACTGTGTGAGTTGGTAAATGATATGCTTGAACCAACTGATGAAGGAAATTTTGTGGTGCTACAGGTCGGCCGTTGGGAAGGCACCAAAGGTTATCCGATGACAGAGTGTAGCCATCTTGAATCCACTTTACCTTTTTGTGGCCTTCAGCTGCATTTTGAAATGAAAGCACATTAGTCAAACAATTTGACAGAGCAGTATTATGTTCAGTGGTCACAGTTTGTACTGGCTGCAGTTGTATTGCCTGAACAAGAAATAATAATGCAGCCTGTTTAGCTGCCCAATCAGCTAAATGATTTCCCTTTGTTTCAAAGGAAGACTCTGTCTTATGGACAGTACACTTGACAACAGCTATATGTTTTGGCAATAGCAAGACATTTAACAATTCATGTACAAAATAAGAGTTTTTTATTAACATTTCAGAGAATGTTAAATACCCTCTCTGCTTTTCCAAAGTTCCAAAATGAGTCTGTCTTATGGACAGTACACTTGACAACAGCTATATGTTTTGGCAATAGCAAGACATTTAACAATTCATGTACAAAATAAGAGTTTTTATTAAAATTTCAGAGAATGTTAAATACCCTCTCTGCTTTTCCAAAGTTCCAAAATCATGTATGACACCATGTCCATATCTTGAATCTGTATAAGTTGTGACAGTCTTTTCCTTAGCTAATTTACAAGCCTCAGCTAATGCAGCCAGTTCAGCTGCTTGTGCAGTCACTTGTCATAGCAGAATTCCAGTTAAAAAGGATGGTATCAACAGTGCAGACAGCAACTGAAGCAACTAGTTGACCGTCTTTTCTTTGTAAGCAAGAGCCATCCACAAAGAGGATTAAATAAGGATTTTCCAGCAGCATATCTTGTAGATCACTTTTAGGAGAAAGCATAAGGTTAACAGCAGAGAGACAATCATGCGGTATACCCTCCTCAGCTGTGGGTATAAAAGACACCAGGTTTAGTGGAGAGCAGTGAATAATTTTGAGTGAGGGGTTATTTAATAGGGCCAGCACATATTTAGTAAGGAGTGCAGCAGAGAGATTCTGTATCTTTGATTTTAGTAGATGAGATTTGACTGCATGTGGTATGGCCAAAAAGGTATTATGGCCAAGCGTTAGCAATGAAGCCATGCCATGAAGACATGCTGCTGCAGCCACTGCACATAGACAAGGGGGCAAATCAGCTGCTACCGGATCAAGGGTGGCACTGTAATAGACGACTGGGCAGAACCCGTCAATTCATCATTGTGCTAACTGGCCAAGGGCTAGCTGATTTCTTTCACAGCAGAAAAGATAAACTCCTTAGAATAGTCTGGTAATTCTAAAGCTGGAGGGTTAGATAAGATGTTTTTTAGCTGACAAAAAGCTTTTTCATTGTTGTCAGACCATGGAAAAGGTTCAGGAACATTTTTTTTCAGGAGTTCTAAAAGCGGTTTAACTATTTCAGTATAATTTACTGTCCACTGCCTACAGTAACCAGCAAGGCCAAGAAAAGAACAAAGTCATTTTAAAGTTGTGTGGTGAGGGACAGACTGGATGGCTGATACTCTGGAAGGAAGCACTTGTCTAGCATTAGCAGAGATAAGATGTCCAAGATACTGAACTTGGGGTTTTGACATCTGGAGTTTTGCTCTATTTACTTTGAATCCTAATATTGCTAGCTGTTCAATGTATTTCTGTTATACAAGCTTCAAGGGAGCATGAGGCAAGAAGCAAATTATCTAAATAGTGAATTAATGTAGATTTACAAGGTAATGTCACTTTATCTAGCTGTTGCTTCATCTCTCTAGAGAAGAGAGTCAGGGACTCCACCTAACCCTGCGGTAATCTTGTCCAAGTATATTTCTGGCCCTTATAGGTGAAAGCAAAGAGATAGTGACTATTAGGGTGCAACGGAATAGAAAAGAAAGCCAAGGAAATATCTATTACAGAGAAAGTGATGGCTGATGGAGGTATGGAGCTAAGAATAGTTGCAGGGTTAGGATCTACCAGAAATGCTGGTACAACACTTGAATTGACTGCTCGAAGGTCCTGTACAAAATGGTAAGTCTCTCTCTACCTGGTTTCCTTACCAGTAGAATCAGAGTATTACAAGAGCTAGTGACAGACACTATTATGCCCTGCTGTAAGGGGGCCTGAATCACTGGCATGATTTCTTGTTTGGAGTCAGCTGACAAGAGATACTGATTTACTCTTGGCAGTTGCTTATTTTGTTTTACCATAATTTTAAAACAGGTTCTGTATTGATAATACAGCCAACATCATTGTTATGAGTCATCCAAAGCTGTGGGGGTAGATTATCTAAGAGGTATGAATCTTCCTTTGTGGTGGAAGTTTCAGTGGATGAAAGGAATGAAAAAATGACATCTTTATGCAGCAAAGGGGTATGTAACAAGAATTGATTTTTAGGAACCTCTAGAAAAACTCCATCCGGAGTGCAGAAAATTGTACAGTTAAACTTACATAATAAATCTCTCCCCAGCAGGTTTAAGGGTGCTGAGGTCCCAAATAGAAAGGCAAGCTCAGCTGCTGAGGGACCAAGGCTAACCCATACTGGCTCTTTAAGAGGATAATCTGTCAGAATGCCTGACACTCCAATTCCTTTGATAAAGTTAGAAGAAAGAGGTAAGGAGGTAACTGTGGAGGCCGTAATCATAGATCGTGTCACACTGGTATCTATAAGGAAAGGAATAGAAGAATTCTAAACTTGTAGGTAGACATAGGGTCCTGACTGTCAGACTGGAAGCAGAGGAAATAGCTGTGTGTCATGTTCTAGGCTGTCCTGTTGGCTTCTTTGCCAAGATTGTGCTTGCCACTGAGTGGTAATCACAGGTGGTTGCGACTGCTGCGAGGAAGAAGCAGCAGGTTGAAATGTCAGTTAATGTGTGCTCTAATTGATGGCAGGTGATTGCCATGGCTGCGTATTTTGATTGACAGTGGGTGGCTGACATGGCTGGAGCACCGGTTGAAAATAAGGGCAATTTTGTATCCTGTGACCTGTCTGGCCACAATTGAAGAAGGGATTTAAGTTTTGCTGCTGAAATCCTTGGTTTACAGAGAATCGTTGCTGTTGTGGGTTTGGGAAATGAGACTGTTGATTCATATTTTGTTTTCCCCTATTGTTGCGGAGACGTTGATTAGGGCTTGGCTGCTGTTGCATAAGAGAAGTTCATACTGGCAAGTGTGCTTGCTCTTGGTGTTCCTTTTGTTCTCATTTTTCCCTGTCTAAGATGTCTGCCAAATATTGTAATTAAGTAACTAACTCATGCAAACCCAAGCTTGGCCAGTTTAGGCATACCTTTTTAAGCTGATCTCTAATAGGGGTAATAGTCCTTACACAAAAGTGGCTGAAATTACACTAGCTGCCAGGCCATCAGTCATCTCTGGATAACTGGAGTATGCTTCAAAACCATCAGTCATGCATTTTAAATATGCATCAATAGTTTTTCCTTCTCATTGAATGACTGCTTTAATCCTAGACCAGTTAGGGACTGCTGGACAAAGCACTGTGATAGCCTGCAAAATTTTGTCATGAGTGTCTAAGTAATTTTGATCTATATGCTGTGTGATCTGAGCCGGAACACTTGCGTGTTCCAAAACATGCTTTAACAGGTCTAGTCGAAGAGCAGGTGCAGTGAGTGATGTGTGTGAGTCACTGATAACCTTCTTGTTGCTTTTTGTGTATGTATGTGTGAGTCTAGCCCCCAGTGTTAATGTGTAACTACATCTCTCACATACTGTATTTGTCTGTTCGAGAATTAAGTGGTTGTCAGTGTACATAAGGCAATTGTTACATTGCCTCAAAATACCTATGTCAACCAAGCTGGAAGCAGAGATTGCAGGAAACTGCCCATCCATGGCTGCAGGTGTTAATGTCTCCTTAAAATGATAGGAGTTGGGGTGTTCTTAACTGGATGAGAGAAGAGTGCTTACTTGGTGTAATCTGCAGCTGACCTAACCAGTTATGCTGCCCGGCACCAAATCAGAAGATCTCTGAGCAGCAGTAGTCCTGGGTGCTATAATAAGGTAACTAGCACAGTAACATTTCACAGAATAAAGAAAATAAGCAATGTTTCCAGATGTTTGCATCTGTACAGGGCACTGGCACAGCTCTGTGCAAATGTGCCAAAATTATATCACCACTAGAAATACAGAAAACTGACTGATGATCCTTCTGGCCAATAACGCAACTACACTTAGAGCCCTTTTGTGTGCTTCCCAACTCTGATAGACCAGATAAACATGTTCTGCCAGTAGATGAATAATCTCAGTCCTCCAAATGTAAAAACCACATTAAAGGAGTGTCTGAAGTGAAATGTTACCACAAACAAACTTAAAGATACAGATACAGCACTGTACTTCAAACTTATTAAAGTGTGGTTATTCAAGAAAAATACTTTGCTTTGTAGAAATGACCTAAGAGCCACTCATTTGTGCAGAATTTATAAAGGTATTAAAACGATGTAAACTGATTAATAAGCCATCAGCCAATAAAACAACTACACACAGGAATTTCTAGAGTGTTTCCCAAACGTATACAGACCAGGCTACCACCAACTGCCAATAGATAGAAAAACACTGTCTGATTGATGTAAAAGCACAGAAATGTGCTTGCTAGAGTGTAAGAATAGAGTACTTTATCCAACAGCTGGTTAGATAATGAATTCAGAGCAGGCAAATCAGTAAAACAGACAATGTGAAGCAAAATGCACCTTTTCAAAATAAGCACAAGGAAAGAGAAATAAATAAATCAAGATATAAACAGCAGTGTACAAAGGGAAGAGCTTATAAAGCTCAACTTACAATAAGGGTGGATAGCTTAAAATCATCAACTTTAAAAAGCAGATCAAGAAATGGCAGAGCAGGACTTCAAATATGGCTACACATAGAGCAACAGCTCAATTTCATCTCTCTAGCATAAAAAACAGAAACCCAGAGGAGAGAGCCAGTGAACTAAATTTTGGGTAAATTTCAGTAACTAGCCAATAAGTGCACTGCCTGGATGCCAACAGAAAAGAAATTCAGAGAATTAGAAAGAAAATCAACCACAAAAGGTGAGAAAAAAACTGGGAAGAATTCTGCAGCTGCCCAGGAAAAAGCAGTGCAAGCTCCAGCTCTGGTGCAAGACATGACCTCTAGTAACCCAGAGGGAAAAAATAAGTCAAATATACTCAGAGCTGATCAAAATAAATGAAACACTGATGGAGTACGTCAGCTCAATAACAAAAACACCCTTCTGGAAGGTTTAGTACAGACAAACACTTAGTGCTAAAGACATGGCTTAAAACTCAGTACCATGAAATGCATTATAGTACCTTTTAATGAGTCTACCACCTTGGGTAACTACATCATTAATAAAACATCCTTAAAAGTTGATTCACTAGTTAAAGATCTTGGATCCCATGTAGATAGTAACATAGTCTTCGTCCAACATGTGTCCGAGGTAATAATAAAATTCTTCTATGTTGCTCAACTTATAAGTAAGAGAATGGTGTCTAGACCCAGAGAGGTCATCATACTTCGTACTTGGCCCTCATCAGCCCATTATAGAGTATAATGCCCCCTTTAAATGTACTTGACCAGACACATGTGGCAACTTGAACATCCTTCCTTACAAAAACAATACAGGGAATAAACACAATGTCCTACACTGATCACCTCAAATCTGTGTCTCTTTACTCAGTATCATACAAGCTTATGAAAGGTTATCTTTTCTGACATACAGGTCATCCATGGGTCCTGTTTTGATGAATGTTTTGCACATCCACAAAACAAACAGCATCAACACTACTAGATTAAAAGACATAAATTTTGCTTGCAACAAAATAGGTCATGTTGGAGAGATAGATATATTTCTCAGAGATTTCCCATTCTCTGGAGCTGGCTACCCATCCATGTGAAGCGGAGTTACTTGCTATTCCCTCTTATGTGCAACTTAGACCAATGGAAGGGTAATTGGCAATTTACCCCTGATCTGGCTGCTATGTCACTGATGGACAGAGTCAGTCAGTAAATCACTACCTATTGGGTCACATTTGGGTTACATGGCTAGGCTTACTAGAGCCCTAGTGGTCATTAGCTTAGTATTCACCTATGAACCTATGAATATATATGTGTGTGTGTGTGTGTGTGTGTGTGTGTGTGTGTGTGTGTGTATATGTGTGTGTGTGTGTAGAAATAGAGATAGAAAGGTAGAAAGGAGTGGTAATTTTGAACAAAATACTCCAGTCTTGATATCTGTTTAATTTTTATCATATATCTCAATAGTCACATTTGAAGATATTTTAATTTTTCTGTATCTATATCTATATGTATCCATTGGGTTTTGCTCTGGAGTATAGGAGAGTTGCTCATCTACAAAAATGCTTTAATAGTATTGGCAGAAAGCTTTGATTTTCACTGCTTTATGATTATAGTTTGTTTTGATGAGCAGAAAGTATACTCATTTCTATCATAAATCCCAAAGCAGGGCTTTGTTTTCCACATTTCTGTTTGTATTGCCTTGGATCACTTATGCTGCATTTCGCTATACTCTGTCACTGCTGATGTTACTTCCAGAAATTAAAGTTATTTTACTGAATTAAAGATGCCTAGCCTTTTTTGCTGTTACTTCTAATGTGGATTATTTTTACTGAAGTTTAATGTAAAATGAAAAACAGCTCTCCATTTTTGAATAGAATGGGGTTTCAAAAGCACAACTGTACTGTTTTAATTGTCAAATAGGTATTTTATATTTTTGTACACTAAATTAAGTCTGTTGTTTTACACACAAAACAGAATGCAATGTATTTATTTATTTTTTTATTTTTATATGATTTTAAGCTAACATGTTTACTGCTCACTGCATAAAACGAATGATAACACTAATCCAAACTGACAGTTAAATATACATATGTTTTCAATTATATCTTATTTTTATATCTCTGTGGAAGGATTATTTGTGAATTATTGGTCTTCTGACTACACAGCTGCATTGATAATATACCAACAGTGCTTAGTTTTTCAGGTAAGACTCAAGAGAGGAAACAGAATTACAATCTGCTATGTAGGAGATCATATTTATATTGTATACAAGTATGCATGGCAGATAGCAAGCATAGCACTCTCATGAAAAAATCACTTTTACTAACTGACCCTTGTGAGAGAAATATGTATTCACATATATAGTAAAACATGTATTCATATATGTATTAGCATTATGCTTGCTGCATTAGAAGCCTAAAAGGGTTAACACACTTATTCTGCTACAGGCTTGAAAATAATTGCATGTACTTTCTGACTTTGCTTCTTGTCAGCTCAGTGAATGACCTTGTTCATACACTGAGAAACAGATGATTTTGCTAACGTTAGGAAAAGGAACAATACAGTATTCTGAAATGTTACTAGACTCAAGCAAATAACCTTGTTCATACTGCAGCTGTAGATAAGATTATGGGCTGAAATCAAAATATGCTTTATGCTCAAAGCAGGAAAGAATCACTAATTGCAACACTGAAATATGAGTGAATTGTTACAGACCGGCAGTTAGCGAGGCCACGTTGATATCTTAGGAAATTTTCACATGGGAAGTTTATACTTGCTATATCTGCAGAAAAACTTAGCAAACATCTGTCTTAGAACAATGCTAAGAGTTGTATTTTATTACGTCAGCTTAGAGGGCAATGGCTTACAAAACAGTATAATAATGAAGTATTTCCTGTATAATGTCAGACAAACTTCTGAACTGAATTTTTGTCTCCTTGTACAAGAATAAAGGAACCTTAACTGAACCTTGGCTGCATTGATCTTTGATTTTTCCTTTGACAAGTTGGTCCTTCTTTGACCTGAAGCCTCTTGGTTGACCTGGATCAGAGAGGCCTGGTGGCTGAAATCCGTATGGAAGAAGTTACCGAAATGGTTCTTCTTATTTGAAAAGACCTCTGACTGAATTGTCGTATAAACAGAGGCCGGCCACTTTCTGATCTGCGGCTGATGAGCAGGTTTCAATCGGACCAGGGTGATCAATTGCTGAGGCTCAGGTAAGGGGATTCTACTTTTTTCTGTTTTAGATCAGGGACTTGATTGTATTTGTTCAGTCAGGATTTTTTATGTAAATCCAGCGACAGAAAAATTGCTATCTTGTCATAGATCAGGGACTTTTTTCTGTTTTAGATCAGGGACTTGATTGTATTTGTTCAGTCAGGATTTTTTATGTAAATCCAGGGACAGAAAAATTGCTGTCTTGTCATAGATCAGGGACTTTTTTCTGTTTTAGATCAGGGACTTGATTGTATTTGTTCTGTCAGGATTTTTTTATGTAAATCCAGGGACAGAAAAATTGCTATCTTGTCATAGATCAGGGAAGCAGAATAAGTAGGCAGGTAGTCTGAAGGGACTATAAAATATTCGTGGTACCACGTTAAAAAACAGGAAGGGTTACGTAACATTCATAAGGTTAGGTCAAAATGGGTAATAAATGTACAAAACAACCCCAAAATCCGCTGTTAACCGAAGACGCAGAATACATGCGGTCACGACGTGCCGATAACGTTAAATACTACATGAAATGGGTTAATAAATATGAATTTGATGGTAAACTAGAAAAATCCTCAGAAAAAGTTGTCAGACAAATAGTAGATCCAGATTGGCACATGATCAGTGGCAACTGGAATCCCCGTGACGCTGCGCTTAAGCCCTTCCCACATAACAGCGCAGAGTTAGACAACAGAGTGAAGGGTCTAACAGACCAAATTTCTAAAAAATGGAAACCTAGGGCAGACTGGACTTGCATTAATCAATGCATCCAACAAGAAGGTGAAACTGTTGATAGGTATTATGCCAGATTAATAGAATGTTTTAATAGCCATTGTGGAATGCAGGCTCCTGAAGACCAGACACAAGATTCCCCATACGAGTGGCAGTTAAAGAATGCATTTTTAAAAGGCAGTATTGCACCCATAAGTAGTTTTATTACGAAGCATATGGTAGACCATCGTACAAGCAGATTACAGTCACTGCTTGAATATGCTAGGCATGCCAAAAGGCATTTTAATAACAAAAAGAAAAAGAAAGCACAAGTATTCGCTGTAGATGATGGAGAAGTGTATTTAGTACAGTCCGGAAAGAAGGGCAAGAAGAATGCCCAGGGAAATAAACAATCTGATCAGCGATCAGAGGACTGTGAAGGGAGAAAGAAAAGGGGTGAATGTTTTAAATGCAGTAAAAAGGGACATATGGCAAAGGATTGCAAAAAAAATAAGAAGGCAGCAATGAAGGATAAGAATGAAGAAGGTGAGGACTGACTATATGGTAGTCAAGAATCACTAGATGGGAATAACGGAGAAAGGACAAATGAAAATGTGATAGAGGGAGCAGAGAATGTCATAGGAGAAATAGAGGAAGTGCAGGAAGCTACCGATAGTAAAGAAAATGAAATATTAGATTTAGCCTTGTTGAGCTTGGAGCTCTATTTGGCAGACATGAAACCAGAAGTTACACTCCTGGTAGAGGGGAGGGAAGTCAAGTTTCTGTGCAATTCAGGGGCATCATGAACCCTGGTACACCCCTCCAAACTACCAGAGAAGTCAGAGTCACATGATTACATTTTGGTGGAAGCAGCTAATGGACAGCTGTATCGGGAGCCTCTCTCCCATAATATTGCAATAACAGATCCTGTTTCAGGATTAACCCAGAAAAGCAAAATTGTTGTTTCTGCAAAATGCCCAGTAAACCTTTTGGGCAGAGATCTTATGCAACTATTTGGCATAGCAGTAGTTCCAACCATGCAGGGTATGGAAGCACAACAACAAATGAATACTTTTGCAGTGCAATCGGAGGGTAAAACATTTTATTGGTATAGCCAGGACTTGGTTATGACCGATCCTGGGGCAATAACTGAAGAGGTAGTGAATGTGGCTATCAGTAAGTTCCCCTCCCTTTGCATTGATGTACAACACCTGTTGCACTGTAATACACCAGGACCTGACAAAGAGTATGAGCAAAAATTGTTTAAAAACCGTGCAAACAGATTAGTATTGCGTAATCTGTACTGGGACATGAAAGGGAACAGTGTAGTTAGCTGTTCATTGCCCCAGGAGTTCTTTGCACTTTATAAATCAAATTGATTACCACATGTTAGTTTAACTGAAGACAAAGATGTGAAATGGGCAGACCTAGGAGAAAAAGTCACAAAATGGGAAAAGCAGACAGAATTAGAACTGTTAGAACAAGGAGTACATAGACAGAAATTAAATTGGAGCACACAGACACACCCAGCTGTACACTTGCAGTCAAGTGAGGGCAGCTGAGAAACGCTCTTACTAGAAGAGGAAGAAAAAGCTTTATTAGACATACCAGAGACCCTCTGGTCAATAGGGAAATCAGATGTAGGACTTATTCGTACAGCAGGACTAGTTACCATCATGCCAAAATCAGCCTTTAGACCACAGAAAAGGCAGTACCCATTAAGAAAAGATGCAGAAGCAGGTATTAAACCTATCATAGCAGCTTTATTTAAGGAAGGATTACTGGTGGAATCTCCCGATTCACCATGTAACACACCCTTATTTCCAGTTAAGAAAGCAAATGGAGAATGGCGTATGGTCCAGGATTTGCAAGCTGTAAATGACGCAGTAATATCAAGGGCACCTACAGTGCCAGATCCACATACCCTATTAAATGATTTGAAGCCTCAACACAAATATTTTCCTGTGGTAGACATTAGCAATGCATTCTTTGCAATACCAATACACCCTGACAGCCAGTATTGGTTTGCATTTACATTTCAGGGGAAGCGGTATACATATACGCGACTACCACAGGGATATTGTGAAAGTCCAACGATATTCTCACAATAGATGGCAAGTAACTTGGCGGGGTTTACCCCACCGAAAGGTGGTCAGATTTTACTTTATGTTGATGATATTCTGCTGGCAGCCCCTACCCAGCAAGATTGTAAGGAAGACACTATAACATTATTGAAATTCTTAGCCGTTGAAGGACACAAAGTAAGCAAAAACAAATTGCAGCTTTGGAGAAAACAAGTTAAATACCTTGGATATGTAATATCCAAAAAGGGTAGGACATTAGATGAAGACAGGAAAATAGCAATCTTACAAGCACCAAAACCCACAACCAAGAAGGAAATGATGTCCTTTCTTGGTACGACTAATTTTTGTCGGAGCTGGATCCCAAATTATGCTTTGGAATCTGCACTGTTGAACAACCTGATCTTTCAGAAGCCTATGGCAGCACAAGATTTGATATAATGGACACCAGAAGCAGAATTAGTTTTCTGTAAACTGAAACAATTGATAGCATCCTCATTAGTCTTAGGATTACCAAACTATCATAAACGTTTTTTCCAAACTGTAGATTGTAAGCAAGGTTATATGATGTCATTGTTGACATAACAGCATGGGGACAAGCAACGCCCCATTACTTACTATTCATCGCAACTGGACCCAGTGGCGCGGTCTTTGCCCCATTGTGTACAAGCAGTAGATGCTGCCGCAATGGCAGTGCAGGCTTCGGCCTCAGTAGTATTATCTACTGGTAAACCGATTAATCATGCACAGTTTATTTTAGATTTGTTAAAATCAATTCAGTTACCTCAAAAAGTAGCTATTTGTAAATGCATAGCTCATACCAAGCAACAAGATAGGATTTCAAAATGTAATGCTAGAGCTGACACAGCTGCAAAGCAAGCAGCCTCAGAAGCATTTCTTTTGAACGAGGAATTACAACCTTCTGAGATTTTAGACTTAGAAATGTTAAAAACAATGCAGACACTTACTACATGAGCTGAGAAACAAAAGTGGGAAAGGCGAGGAGCACTCCTCAAGGAAGGACTGTACATCTCCAAAGAGGGAAAATCAATATTGCCATCTAATTTATTTAAATATGCAGCTTTGTTGAGCCATGGGCAATGCCATGTCGCAACAGGGGGGGTGGTACAGTTAGTCAACCAGGTATTCACTACATGCGGATTTAAAAATTATACTAAAACATCTTTTTGCAGTTTTCTGTTTCAGGTAAAGAGTCGAATCAACCGTTGGAAGCGACAGTAGTCCCAGAAAACTGAATCTGGGTAAAGACTACAAAATGTAAACATTGGAGTTCGCCAAAGTGGGAGGGACCATACCAGGTCCTCTTGTCGACACCCACGGCAGTCAAGATTGATGAAAAATCCTCTTGGATCCATTTGATACACTGTAAACTTTGCAAAAACTTTGAGCTAGATAAAAATCTTGCTGTTCCACAAAACGACTAAACATGACAAAATCTAGAGCAAACAGGAATGCAGAACAACCCCAGAAGTATTGTGTGGTTATCCTGTTGATTGTACTGATGACAATAATCTTTTTGCTGTGGCCTATCCTTTTTTCGGCCACATCAGCTGAACTGAATAAACGTGATGAGTCACCCATAGACTGGCACCCGAACTTTATCAGGCGATTACACGTGTGTATGCTGAGACTTTTGATGTTTCAAATTACTGGATTCGTACAGCCATACCAACAGCATACGGGGGGTTATTAATGACTGCGGTCCCCCTAGGGGTCAATGAGACCTGGGAAAACTTGGTTTATGAGACTGTACATTATAAATGTTATACCAAAGCAAACAAAATGGGTACAGTTTGTAATTCAAATTATGACTCATTTCTTGAGTCCATGCAAAAGACTGTTAGGGATATACATCATAATCCTATTCTTTTTAAGCAACTGTCTATAATAGATAGGAAAATGTTTCATGCAGGGCAGCCATATCTCAGTAAAGTAACTACTAAGGTAGAGGATTGGTATTTTGTGTGTAATAAGAAAGCATATAAATGGTTACCTGAGAATTGGTCCGGCAGTTGTTTTTTGGAGTACCTGGTTCCGGCCATGCGACACACTACAGTTTTGCCTCAGGGAAATATTCAAAACACCCAAGATGTAGCCAAGAAACCTGTCAGAAAGCCTGAGAATCCAGTGGGATGAATCGAGGCGGGCTGGAAGGACCATCATACCATGGGTACCAAGCTGACACACATGGACTTGAGTGATGCTGCCATATCGTGGGCAGGCATATTACCAGCATATGGAGCAGCAAAATCAATTTGGGAGCTGCAAAAACTGTCCAAACTTCTCAAAGTAATGAGTAATGCAACTTTTTCTGCTCTTGAATTGATAACTGATGAACTGAATGCTATGAGAACTGTAGTACTCCAAAATCGTATGGCTCTCGACTTCACCCTAGCGGCGAGAGGTGGTGCACTTTAATCAAGAAAGAATGTTGTGCATATATCCCTGATTACCTGCACGAGATTAACAACCACCTTGAGGTGATGCAGCAAGTGTCGACTATGACCAAACCAGGCCCCAACCCACTGACGGACTTTTTCCAGAATCTGTTTGGGGGGTGGGGTACCTTCATAATGAACATATTAATAGCTGTCTGTGTGGGAATACTCCTGTTGGGAGTGTGTGCACATTGTGGCATACCCTGCATGAAAAAAATGATTCAAGAATTGATAGACATGTCAGTATCTGAAACCTTGTATCAAAAAACTGAAGTTGATAAATTGCTGGAAAATGAAATGCTTTCAGAAGTTTAAACTATATGACTTACCTAACCGCAAATCCCACGTGGAAGAGGTTGAGGGAAGAAATTAACTGTTTATGCTTTTGAAGAGAATAAAAGTGTTAATAGGGGGGAAATGTGAGAGAAATATGTATTCACATATATAGTAAAACATGTATTCGTATATGTATTAGCATTATGCTTGCTGCATTAGAAGCCTAAAAGGGTTAACACATGTATTCTGCTACAGGCTTGAAAATAATTGCATGTACTTTCTGACTTTGCTTCTTGTCAGCTCAGTGAATGACCTTGTTCATACACTGAGAAACAGATGATTTTGCTAACGTTAGGAAAAGGAACAATACAGTATTCTGAAATGTTATTAGACTTAAGCAAATAACCTTGTTCATATTGCAGCTGTAGATAAGATTATAGGCTGAAATCAGAATATGCTTTATGCTCAAAGCAGGAAAGAATCACTAATTGCAACACTGAAATATGAGTGAATTGTTACAGACCCGCAGTTAGTGAGGCCACGTTGATATCTTAGGAAATTTTCACATGGGAAGTTTATATTTGCTATATCAGCAGAAAAACTTAGTAAACACCTGTCTTAGAACAATGCTAAGAGTTGTATTTTATTACGTCAGCTTAGAGGGCAATGGCTTACAAAACAGTATAATAATGAAGTATTTCCTGTATAATGTCAAACAAACTTCTGAACTGCATTTTTGTCTCCTTGTACAAGAATAAAGGAACCTTAACTGAACCTTGGCTGCATTGATCTTTGATTTTTCCTTTGACACCCTGAATAATCATTCAGTCTGATTTGTCTTACTGGTGTCATGATTTATTCCGCACTGGTAACTGTAAACCTAACTTTTTTTCATTTTATTCACAGTTCACATGCTCATCATATATGCTCATCACACCTTTAGCAGTCCATCTTTATTAAGTAATCAGGAGAGAGGGGTGGTATTTAGCCATGACCTCTTCTCCAAAGGACTAAAAAGGTAACCTTTGTAAACAAAGAGCATTTAATACAAAAGTAGTGTGCAATGTATATAAAAGTTGGAAAACAACTAGAGCAAAATGTAAGCAGATTATTTAGTGCATACTTAGAAACAAAGATAATATTTAGAACATAGTGAACTGTACCACAGTCAAAATACAAATGAAAATGAGTGACAAGATTTTCATTAAAGGCGCCAGAAGTACAGCACAACAGGGAAATCAGTTATTACTATTTTGAAATTAAGAAAATCATAGTAAATCTCTCCAGTATTTATTTATTCATTTATTTTGTATATATGTTTACTGGTGTAGTCTACTGACCAAAACTGACCTTTTTCAGGCTAATTTCAGATACAGCAGTTCACAATTTAAGCATGAAGCCTAAAAACAGAGATTATAGAGCAAACTACAAATGTTACAAACAGTAATCTGGTAGTTAATGCAAAATTAATATCAACAAAGGGTAAAATATTTCCCACATATAAGTAGATAACTAAAACTAATCTAGTAAAATTTATTATACATTTTTTATTGATGAGGTGAACCTAGTACATATACAAAGTTAATTTCTCAAAAAAGGAGTGTTCATTTCAGACATTCAGTTTACATTAAATTTACCTAGCCAGTATCTCCAAATTTCAGATAGGAAGTAGTCTTTCAACTTGTAATTTAATCTTGATTGCATTACCATAGCCACTCAAAGAATAGTCACAGGCTCCATTTTGGAAAATACTTTTTCTTCCACTGATGTCCCTAAAGGGTAGTCTTTTTATACATATTCATTTCTTTAGGCATACCTTTAAAACTACATGTACTGACTAGTTAGTTATGAACTCCTTTTGATTAGAGGTGCCAATTTTTAAGTCTGTATTGGTTATGATTTTAAGGGTCTGTAAGAACAAAAATGAACTAATTTCAATGGTCTATAATATTAACTTGTTAAAAGAGAGATGTCTGGCGATCACTAGCTGCTACTTGTCTCTGTTTTTTTTAATGTCTTTTTGAAAACTGCACATAGTACCTTCATTGACAACCCATTTAGACAGTAATGCAGACTTTGATACTTTGATAAACATCTGTCCTTATCATTGACACCTTACCTATAGACTTATCTATAATGTTTCCCCTTTTTTCCCCCTCCTTCTGGCTGACCATTAGCTGCTACCATCTTCACTCTTCATTCACCAAGTCTACCAATCCCACTTTAGCTTCTCCCAGGCTCAACCTGACTGATGTTCAGGGCTGGTAAGATGAATGAGGCTGCTGGTATAGCATCATAATTCTACTGGGGGGTATACTCAATCCCCCACCAATCTGGCAAGCTCCACAATTGCTGCATTCAGAAGGATCATGCACGCAGCCATCATCATCAAAAAATCAAATACTTGCATTATCAAATCCCAGTTCATCAAACCTCACTTCATTGACTCTCATTATATTGAACTTCCAGAACTACAAAAAAGGACCCCGGGAAAGGAACCACTTGACCACAGGATGAAACAACAAATAGCAAAACAAAAAAAAAAAAACCTCCAATTGGGGGGTATTGCCTCCTCACCCCCACACTCCCCTAACAAAATATACCAATCCTTAGATTGCACTACAGTGGACAAAGAGCAAAGTACATCATGGTGACTAACTGGTTCCTTTCCCGGGGTTCCTTTTTGTAGCTCCAGGAGTTTGATATAATGAGATTTGATGAAGTCAGATTTGATGAGGTGGCATTTGATAATGTAAGTATTCAATATTTTGAAGTGGACCCCATCATCAATCCCTTTTTTCCCATTTTTCTACATTCCGTCTCTGTGTCATGACAACTGTTTCAATCTCTCTCTATTTAATGCCATTCTCCTGCCTTCGTCAGTGAGGAAGGCATTGTTACGACTGCTGAAACCAGTCTTTTTTTTTTGCCATATAATAAAATTCTTGCCTCTTAACCACATTGTGCTGGCTCTATTTTTCTTTTTAGGCCTATATAAACCTAGCCAAAAATGTTCCCTGACTTTCGCCACCCAAGAAAATTATTTTCCTGTGCCCCTGTCGAGCAGTGCCACAGAAGTGATCCCCGGGGTGAATTTTCTATTTCCCATCCAGTCGTCAAGATTTTTCTTAAAGAGGGCCAATGAGGAGCTATGCCTGACATGAATGGGTAGTTTGTTCCAGAGTATGGGAAGTCTCTGGGACAGGAATCTATCCCTCCAGCATGTTCTCTTTATTGTGATGACAAGGTTTAGGTCCCTGGAACATGTGGTTCAAAGAGATTGGGATTTCTTTAAGTGTAGCATGTCCAACAGCTCTGAGTTTGATATAGCTTTGTATGTTAGGCAGAGATCGCCTCTGAGTAGGCGATATGCGATGGAGGAGAGCTGGAGTTTTTTGAGACGGTCCGCGTATGGCATCTGTTTGAGGCCAGTAATCCTCTTAGTGAGGTATTTCTGTGGCCTTTCAAATTGTTGTAGGTGTGTTGTGAGATACATGCCAAACAGTATACTGTACTCTATAATGGGTCTGATGAGAGATGAGTAGAGAGGAACAATGACCTACTTTTTTCTAGAGGAGAACCCTTTTGTGATGAGGTGTGCCATGTAGAAGGATTTCCTGACTACTGTGGCAATGTGGCTATCAAAGGAGAGACTATTGTCCAACTGTGTTCCGAGGTCTCTTATCACACTTTCAGTGTTTAGTGAGCTACCACCTATGTGGTAGCTCATGGGTACTGAGTTTTTCCCAAAGGGGATGACAATGCACTTCTTGGCATTGAGCTTGAGACCATTACTTTGACACCAAGCATCTGTCTCTGTGAGGCCCTTTGGTAGAATGTCTACATCATTAGGTGATTTTATTATGGCTCCAAGTTTGCAGTCATCTGTGAACTTTCTTAGCCAAAGACCTTCTGTGTTGGCCTGCACATCAGAGAAGTAGATGCCAAACAGGTGAGGACCCAGGACTGAACCCTGTGGTACTCCACTTGTCACCGGTCTGATGTCAGACTTGGAGTCAGCTACTTTTAATGTGTGGGTTCTGTCAGAGAGCCAGTTGGCCACCCATATTGTGACATAGGGATTTATGCCCAGTTTAGTGAGTTTATCTATAATTCCAGAGTGGGGGATGGTATTGAAAGCCTTGGCAAGGTCAAGATAGGCTGTGTGCACTTCCTTGCCCTCATTTACGGCTCTAGTGACTGCTTCAAAGAAGTCAATCAGGTTTAGTAGACATGATCTACTTTTTACAAACCCAAAATGAGTGGGGTCCAGGGTTTGGAGGTTACCTATGTCTTTGTTTATAAGCTCCAAGATGATATGTTCCATGGCCTTGCAGACCAGGCTCGTCAGGCTAATGGGATGATAGTTTCTGGGGTCCATGGTGGCACCCCCTTTTTGGAGTGGGATAACAGTCGCTGTGTGCCTTTCAGTAGGTACATAGCCTGAGGTGAGGCTATGATTGAACATGGTACTTAGGTGGGGTGCCAGTTCGTACTGTAGTTCGTGCAGTATGCAGCCTGGGATGTTGTCTGGCCCCATGGATGCTGTGTTCTTGGCTTTCGAGAGTGCGGCCTTTACTTGTTCATCCATGATTACAGGGCCTTTGCATTTTTCCAGTATTAAGATGGGCCCTTTGGAGGGTGAGTGGGGGGGGGGGAAGTTAGCACTGAATCTATCTGCCGGGACGTTGGCAATATTGGTTGGTTCTGTATATTTAGTGCCATTGTGCTGTAGCTCAGAGCAGATCTGAGTGTTGCCATTGAGATTCTTGACATAGCTGTAGAATGCTTTGTGGTTGTCTTTGTAATAAGTGGTGATTTTATTTTCATAACTGGCTTTGGAGGATTTTATAAGGGATCTCAGCTTCTTGCTGAGGCTGACCAGGGAGTTCATCCAATCTTGGGATTTTGCTCTTTTTTGCAACAGCTTCTTCCTTTGTTGTAGAGTTTGTTTATGGCAGGGGACCACCAGACTGGTTTCCTTTTTTAGGAGGATATCATCTTGGTTCTGTTGGGGATGGCACAATCCATGCACTCGTGTATGTTCTTATACAGTGCATTTGTGTAAGATTCAGCAGTCGTACCTCTATTTTCCATCTGCATGTGTGTCATGAAGTTTGCCACTTCTGTCTTAAGAAGCATAAAGTTGGCTTTGGAGTAGTTTTTTATGGTGGTTTCCTAAATGGGGGTGGAGGGGGGATATGGATGTCTAGGGTGATTAGCTTGTGGTCAGATCTGACTAGAGAGGAGTTGACCTCTGGCAAGAAACCGTACCCATATTGGTAATGACCAGGTCCAGGATATTGCTGCCCCTGTCTGTTCCAAATCTTCTTCAACAGACTGCCTTCTTTTGTTCTGCACATGTGTCTGAACCACCGTAATCTGTTCCCATTGACCTTTTCTTCAATCAAAGATACTTTGACTTGTGCTCTTATGTCCGCTTTTCTTTGTCTGTCCCATAATGTGCACACTACCAACCATCTCAGGCACTTTATCTCCATCATCTCTCACTTCCTCAGTTGTTCTGCCTTTACTGCCCAGTTTTCTGTACACTACAGTAGTTCTGGTCACACCACTGTTTTGCACACCTTACTTTTTGGCTTCTTTGGCATTCTCTGTCATGTACTACAGCTGACAGCCTGTGCCAGTTGGCTACAGCCCCTCTGAATCAAGATTTGACCTCCTCATTCAAAATTTCCTTCTCCTCAACCACCCCTGTCAGATACTTGAAGCTGTTAACTTGTTACACTATTTTCCCTTCTATCTCATTTCTCAGTTTTTTTCTGAACTCCTCCATTTACTGCATTGTAGCTGTCTAATCTGCACTCAGTTTCATAATATGTGCCTTCAGATCTATATTCCATTTCCTTATCCTTTGATGAAGTTCTTGCTCAGAGTCTGCCTATAATGTCACATTGTCTGCATATAGCGACTTTGTTGATCTGCCCCTTCCAACCT
This sequence comes from Protopterus annectens, assembly GCF_019279795.1. Lineage (NCBI taxonomy): Eukaryota > Metazoa > Chordata > Ceratodontiformes > Protopteridae > Protopterus > Protopterus annectens. Next base: position 1,953,331,637 of record NC_056733.1, read on the forward strand.
GTTCTCTGATGTAGTCCATCACCAGTATGAATAGCAGTGGGCTCAGAGCTGAATCATGGTGCATAACCACTCCCACTGGGAACCTGTCTGTGAAACGGAACACTGTTAGCACTTGAATTAGTGGGTCTCACTAATTCTACCAGTGTTTCTGGTTCTTCAAACCATGCAGGACTGCCGACATCAGTTTTCTTGGGACCTTGTCATATGCTTTTTTCAGATCTAGGAAAACTCAGTGGGACTCCTTCCTCATCTCCAGCTACTTCTCAGCTACCTGTCTCACTGAAACCATCAGGTCAGTTGTGCTGCATCCTGATCTGAATTTCACATCTTACTTTTTACACTTTTGCATATTCATTTATCTCACCCTTTCCAGAACATTCATACAGTGCAATAGGAGTTTGATAACTCTGTGTTGCCCACAGTTGTGAGTGTCCCCTTTGTCCTTGAACATTGGCACTAGTGTCCTTATTCTCCAGTCATCCAAGATGTGCCTTTCTCCCCACAATGCTATGAGTATCCTCAGAAGCCATTCTCCCCTACCTCACCCAGCATCTTTATCATATTTGATGTGACCACATTTGAGCCTGCTGCTTTCCTTGACTTCATTTTCCTTACTGCTGTTCCTACTTCTTCTTTGGTGAGCTTCTACTCTTCTCTCATTGTAGGCTGTGTTTGTGATAGTGCAACTTCTATGGGATATTCTTCATTCATAAGCTGCTGAAAGTACTCATTCCATGTGCCTTTGATGTCCTGTGAACTGGTGAGAAGGTTTTTGCTGGCATCCCTTATGAAGGATGCCTGACTATCTTCTTTATCTTTCTGTCTTTCCTGAGTAACCTGATATAGTTTATTTGCGCCCTCTACTGACTTAATTTCTAAAAACTAGTAGAGTGCCTCTGATGCCATGTTCTTTGCAATTGCAACTTCTTTCTTAGCTAACAAGTATTTCTTCCTAGCCTACTCCTTTTCTATCTCCTGCTTTTTCCTGCATGCCTTCTTTCTTTTGATAACTTCCTGGACTTCTGCATTCCACCACCAGCTTTCATTTATGTACCTTATTTCCATGCCAGGCTTGACCACATATCTGTTCTGTAGTCCTCACAGATGCTGTTTTGAGGCACTACCATTCTTATACAACTCCACCTATTCCCTTTTCTTCTTGAGATGCCAGAGCCCTGAGTAATTCCTTGAACTTTTGTGCTTTCTCTCCAGTCAACTTTCAGGTCTTCATTCTGGTCTCTGTTCATCTTAGAGTCTTCTCTGACCAATGCTTGCAGTTGATTCTGGCAACCAGTGGTTTATGCTGTGGGCTGACTGTTTCACTGGGTTTGACTTTACAATCACTGATGTTACTCCAGTGCCCTTTCCTTACTTGCAAGAAGTCTACATGAGCTGCATGTTGGCCACTCTTGTAAGTGATCTTGTGAGTGTCTCACTTTCTGAGCATGTCTTGGCTACTATTAAACCATTTGCCAGACAGAAGTCTATAATGGCTAGACAGTCCACTTCTATCTGTCCTAATATGGGCATTCAAGTCATGCATCAATACCAATTTCTGTTGTCCTGCCTTATCTAATAGGTCCTTCACCTGCTGTCTGAATGCACTCTTTTTCTCACTATGCTGAAATTATGAATAGTGCTCTATCCTTTCATTGGAGTCTGATTATGAGTCTGTCACTTATTGTGATGACATCCCTGATTGTCTTCTGAAGCTTCTCCCTCACCACAATTCCCATGCCATGAGTAGCAGACTCAGGATCTCAAGCCAAATGGCCTTGCCTCACTGCCGTTCCATCTTGTCTTGTCTCCTGGATACAATGGCCATTCAGTAGCTTATTGACTAGAGCTGCTGGGCTTTATGGCACCCAGTTATTACAGGCCATCAAATACCCATGCCCAGATTTGTCAACATGACTGAATTATCAAATCACGAAGAGGCATATTTTACACCATTGAGTAGCTAGAATTCTTCAACCAACAGACTAGCAGAGGATCATAATCTATCTTCACAGCAAAATCACTTTTCAGTTCAAGTTAGAAACAGATTTATTTTTCTTTTTGTTATTTATTTTTGCCCACAGTGCCTAATCATCATCTCTATCTTAGATAATTGCCCCATTCATTCAAAATCACTAGGATTCAGGCACAACCAGGAAGAGCAATGACAAAGTCAGCCATCGGGAATGGTTTGGCATTTTAGTTTAAGCCATAACCCCCCCTTTGCATCTGGCTAAGTGCAACCCATGTGTGAGGCATGCAAAGAGCATCATTGCTGAATTGCCCCTCACATCTGCAAGAGACTTACATCAGCATAATGTCACTGTCCACCTACAGGGGGCTCTACGCAGTTTTTGCCCTAGTCTCAGTCAGGGAAATCAGGCCATGCACATGTGCCCCTTGGCATTCACATTCCCTCTCTCACCCAGGCTAAACCATATTCATCTCACCTGTTTGCAGCATCATATCTCCTGAGTCACTTATCAAACTCAAGTCATCAGACTATAAACTATGCTTATCTCACCATGCAACTCGTGGCAACAAAGTACATTTTACAGACAATCATATACAGCAATACACATTTGATACATCTATCAAAATGTTTTTAATCATAACTGAAAATAAAAAAAAAAACAAAGGTAAGTTTTGGCTCAGACTTAAACCAAGAATGCTAGTCTTCTTAGTTTGACTAGAAAACCAGTTTTATTAAAACAACTCCGAATCTTAGCAAAGTGCACTATCATTTTTTTGTTTCCTATTAGATATTATCATCATGCTGTTTTGAATATATATTAGGATCAAATCTCACTAAGTGCTAACTTTTTTTTCATTTAGATTTTGCATGAAAATAAACCTTTTGGAAGAATTCATAACTGTATTAGCACCTGTTCTCAAAAAATTCAGAAGAAATGCACTTTATGCATGACATGGTCTGTCCATCCCCAAGTTAAATGTTTGTTTGTATGCTGCCACCTTATTGGTTTCTGATGATGGCTGGGCCTCTGTGTTTGTAATCACTCATTAAGAAACAGTGCTTGAAAATCATAACTGTAATTTGTAAAAGTGTTTAATTGTCCGTCACAAAGTTTACTCCACTACAATCTTAATTATTCCTAGGTGTAGGCATGTTTGTATGTATGTATGTATGTATGTATGTATGCATGCATGTTTACCAGGGGAAGACACTAATAATGACTGATAATTTCATCCATGGCCTGTGTGAGTATATCATAGCAGTAGTGATAAAAAAGACTATCACTGAAAACTAGTACAACAGTTTAACAGACTGCTGCAAACATTCTTACAGATTGCTACAAACATGTGCATGTAGATTATTTACTGGTGTGCTTTATCTGAAATTCACCTAGAAGTCAGTATATGAATCAAGGGGAAAGGGAGGTTGCATTTCTATAAGTAACACTGAAATATTCTGCATAAGTTTATAATCCATTCACAAATCCCTTTGGACACTTGCATAAATATTATCCATTTCTTACATGTCCCTTCAGAATACTCCTGTGTGACAGTGAGTGCCTACAATTTCCTGCTTCTCAGTGTATATGGTCGCATACCAGCATGCCATTAAAAATAAGTGAAAGCTCATATTTTGGATTTCATCTCTGCATTAAATTGTTTGAGTGCCTGTTAATAATCCTGTACTTCTGCTGCAATACTATTAATGCCAGAGTTGTGGACAATAACAAAATAATAGGATTCCTTTTCTTGGACAATTTTGGCAGACACTGCTTTTACCATCTATTATTTTAAAGCAAGTTTGCAGACTGATAATAACCAAATGGCAGTAGCATTGTGTTGTATTACTAGATGTTGGAGCTCACTGAAGAGGCAGGAAATTACTTAAATGCACTCCCTGGATGCATAAAGAAATAATTAATGGGAATTTGAATAACAAAAAGGAGATTGAGCTGCTCACAATAAATGCTTGAAACACTGCACATAGTAAAATATAGTTTGCATTCACCTCAATAATTTGTTAGATAAAACATAGAATACTATGTTTTTAAGATTTCTAAAGCAATCACAGTTGTTTAATATGTGGGAACCCTTTGAAAGAAGGAAACTACAGTTTTAGTCTACTACATATTATCTGACATATGAAGATATATTTGCTGGCACTTTTGTTTCACTATTGGCTTCATTGTGCAGTGTCTGAATATCATAATTTTTCTGATATATTTTCATATAAATAAATGCATTGTTTCTGAGGGGCTAATTGGATGTACACTATAAAATGAAGACATCAACATGTCTCAGTTTTAAAACAATTTTTTAAGAACCCATCCTTGCTCTTACAAATATTTGCTACAAGCCTAATAATTACTAAGGCTACAAAGTTAACAAGGCCTGTTTTGGAGTAGTATAACTAGTTATGAAACTTGATCTCTGGGCATCTATATTAATTTGTCAAAGTCTAACTACAGCGAACAGCTGTGCATCGAACCCAAAATCACTGAACGTCCATTCCTCGAACATTCACATCAGTGAATGCTTTACCCAGGGAAGAAATGACTAGACCAGCAGACCAACAGAAACACAAACCACAGTACATGAAACCCACCAACATTCCTCTACTCATATTTACCAACTCCAAGACCACACTACAGTGGGGAAAAGGGCAAATTTCCATATATTGGCCAAGTCATTTCGTTTCCTGGGAAAAAATGTTTGCTGATGTGAACGTTCGATGAACTGCCATTCTATGATTACGGTTCGACGAACAGCTATAAATTGTAATTAGATTTTGACAAACTAATATAGACCCATCTCCAGTCATGCCTGTCAAAAAACACACAGCAGACTTGTCTGCTTATTCTGCAATGTATTTTTATAAAGATTGGTGAGACCAACTCCCACAGTGCAAGAAGGGGTTACTGGTACAAGGTGCCATTTAATCAAAATATTCTATTTCTGATACATTCTCTGACTTGGGTTGGTACTTTAAGGATATATTGCTTTATTTAATTTGTCTCATTTGCTACATAATATGTACAGGGGAATACAACTTTTTACACAAGATGAGAATGATGGATAATATAACATGCATAAAAATGTTCTCTTTCATCATATATAATATATCAATGGCTGTTTCTTATGAGTTATATGATCCCTTTAATTAAGACTAGATAAGATGCTATGTAACATGATTTGCTACTTCCAAAAGTGCATACAATTTCATTATATGTTCATGCTCATTTCAAAATATTATGAACTTTAATATCAAAGAATAAGGTTCTGCTTAATTAACTGATCTTTTTCTTTCTGTTCTTCAGTATTTCCCACCAGGATACACTACTAAAAATGTTGACTGCAGCAAGATTGTAGATGTTCATGTTGCATATTTTTTCAACAGGTTCACTGCAAACATCCCTAAAGAATACAGACAGCAGGCTCATCCAATAGGCAGTCTGAGTCCACTCAATCCATCCACCAGTTTTTTTAGGACAAACTGTGCACCACCTCTGACCTTGTGCTTTAAGTAAGTGTTATGGGCATCCCATCTTCATGTAGTTTAGCCTACAGTGTGACTAGTATGAAGACAAGTGCTTCAGTCTCCTAGTTTGTAAGTAGTAGCCTTATAGTCTCTAAACCCTCCTCCACTAACATCCTGCTGGCCACGTTTACTCTCTACTTCCTAACAGACACTGAGATGCACCATACTGCTCTAACTCAAACTATTTCTTTCTCTTATATTTTCTTCACATCGTCTAGACTTGTTACTCCCATTATTTGTGTCCTCCTGTATTTCTTAAGAGGAACTGCATGCCTTCATAGAAGTCACTCTTGGTCTCACCCCTTCCTTTCTTATTTTTTCTTGTCTGAGAGAGTTATTAAACCACTTCCAGCTCTGAGTTTGAATTTGTGCACAATCACCATTGACTCAGTGCACTCTAATGTCTATTTGGTGTGTTTCTAATTTTATATAGAAGTATCCCTTCAAGCAAATAGGTATGTATGTAACAGTGTCTGCACTTTAGACACTAGTCTGTGGGCCATATTTTTTATGTAAATTATAAATATTATGGCAGCCTAAGGCAAACTTTGGTCCACTATAATAGCTCCATTTTCTTAGACCACAGCAGTCCCACTGGTACGTTCTCCTTTAACTGTGCTCCATTTATTGTTTTTAGCAGTTCACTACTCCCTTCCTTACGTTTATTTCTCTTGTTCTAAAACCAGTTCTGAGCCAATATTTTTTCAGAGTTACACTCCAACATTCTGGCTTATATATTTTTTTCATTGTTTGCTGATCTGTTGGGTTGGGGTAGACTTTGGTCTTGCCTTTTCAAAGTCCATAGAAACCTCCCTACATTACAGAGTTGATCAAACAGTCAAGTGCAGTTTTTTACAGTTATCACCATTAGTCAGGTGAAGGTGATATTGGACTAACACTCCTATTAAAGCTGTGTTCTGCAGCAACAAAATCAATACATTCATCTATTAGCACAGGGGTCTTTTAAACTGCATTGTTCCTTTCACTTATCTCTCTCAGCAGATTTAGTCACTGATTGTTTTTTCTCTGTCGCTTTGCCAAGATGTCTACCCACTTCATTCACCCTGACTGATGCTTGGGATCACCCCATTCACCATTCCCCTACCCTACACCCAATTCTCACCCACCCCTTCTTACTCTACATTTATACTCTAATAGCACCACACACACACACACACACACACACACACACACACACACACACACATATTCCTCAAACCAACACCATCAGTTTCCTCCAGAAGTAAAACAATCAATAGGGGTTGGGAGGGTGGCCTAATGGTCAAGGTGTTTGTCTTACAAACACAAGGTACAGGATTTGAATCTCACAGGGGATAAATGGCTAGGCTTAAAATGTCTCGCAAGGGCAATTAGCCTAGTACTAATCTATGAACCTATCTATGAACCTAATAGAATTGCTCCCAATGGTAAAATACACACTAGTTTACCACAGAAGACTCTCTCTCAAACTGTCTTAATCCTTGTCCCCTATAACTATCAAATGACATCTCTACAACCAACCCAGTACCCTTCTGACATTTTCTAACCCTAATTTACCACAAAGATAAAACTCAGTTTAAATAAAATGGCCCTAACTCAGATTATTTTATCATTCCTCTTCCCTCTTCTAACCTTCATCACCAACTATGAAATCCACCTCTTTCAAAAACTTAGGACGTCAACCAATCCTCACAAAGAATGTCAATGATCCACCCAGCCTGTCTTTCTCCATGGCGTCCTATCTCTACAAACAAACCACATCTGATTTCTGTACCCATAAATATCTCAAAACTAAGTATCCAAATTTACGACCAAATACCAAACCAAGGCCAAAATATAACTAGCACACTCTTCCCTCTATAAAATATCAATTCAAAAAATTAGCAGAGATATTCACCTCAACCTGGGTACCACTGTTCATAAAACCATCCATTCCAACCCCCAGATAAACCAGTCACCTAATACATTTCAGCAAAACACAGAACCCAAACTCAATTTATGAACCTAAGAAGTATGTGCAATAAAATCCATGAAATACATGCCTACCTTGCTATATGCACTCCTTATCTACTCATAGCCACTGAAACCTGGTTAAAAAATAAATAAAGGATAATTAGATCACCCCCCCCCCCACAGGGGATACAGTATACTCAGGCTTGACAGGCAAAACAAGCATACAGGTGTGTAGCAATCATCTATAAGAATTCTCTAACCATCACCTTACTTCCACAGGAAATACCCACATTTAACAATGCTGAAATTAATAATACTCCCAAAAATCAAATATGGGAGACTTATATGTTTAACATCAGTTTATATACCACCATGGAATAACATTGATACTGCTGAAAACATCCTGTATTGGATATCCCAACAAATTAACCATGAAACTATAATACTTGGAGACTTAAATATAGACTGGCAACTCACAAATTCCACTACCCCCACTGAATTCATAAACTTGTACAACTTCAGACAATTAACAACCACACCTACTAGAATCAGTAAAACTTCAGGGAGAGACTCAACATTAGACTGGATTTTTTTAAAAAAAAAGCAGACAAACTGAGGAAAGTAGGCTGCCTCTTAAATAGCATAAGTGACCACATACCAACATATGCCATTAGAACTCACCATAACTTAGATAAATATATTATCTGTAATCAAATATTAAATACAACCAATTTCAGTAAAAATATTTTTAATGAAACACTAAAACAATATAACTGTAATATATTTAGAACAATGTCAAGAGATACTGCTGTAGAACAGTTTAATAACATATTCTTACAGAGTTTAAATAATCTGGCATCACTACATAATAAAAGAGTAAAGTTCGACTGCACACCATGGCTGACAAAAGAAACACACACAAGAAATCATGATAAAATGTGATAAAGCCTCGAAAAATTAGCATAAAAATAGAATTCAAAATGCCTTCCAGTAATTTAGACTTCTTAGAAGCCTTGCAAAACTCCATGTCAAACAGGACAAGCATACATCCTATACCAAATTATAAGACAAACGTACAAACAAACCAACAGTTTTTAGTCATCACTAAATAAACTACTCTACCCTCTCCAAAAACAGGCAATTCAACAGACTCTGTCTCTATGCAGTTTAATTGTTACTTTATATTATCAATATTATCTCTCCTATAAACTAATACATTTGCCCCGTCTGTCTACCCCTGCCCAATTAAAGCTATTCACATCTCTTCAATATTAATCCAGTATGTACCTCACTCATAAGAAAGTTGCTCGTTAAATTAAAAACTACCTTCATAGGCCAACTACCATCAGACTGTCTAAAAATGGTCACAGAAGACACAGCCTTTTCTGTGTCCATACTAATTAATAGGCACATAGCAGAAAGATACATCTCATCACTGTGGAATAAATCCTATATCATACCACTGCACAAAGGCAACACATCTACAGAGTTTAATGACTACTGACTAATAGTGATTCTCCCCCCTCTCCAAAATATTACAGAAATGCATCCATATGCAGCTGATGCAATACCTAACTTCTAATGACCTGCTCTCAGAAACAAAGCATACATTTTGGCCCCAGCACAGCACCAACACTGCTCTGCTACATTTTACTTATTTAATAAACCAACATAGAAACAACGGTCTGCTTGTGTCCACTATGTTCTTAGACTTGTCAAAAGAATTTGATACTGTCTTGCACCAGCAACTGCTCGTTCGACTCTCTTCAATAGAACCTTCACAATACTCCTTCTTGTGGTTTCTTGGTTACCTATCTGGAAGGCAACAAGTAGTTAACTGGCAACAAACCTACTTATCCTTTTAACCAGTTGCTACAGGTATCCCTCATGGCTTTAACATGTGCTCTCTCCTATTTAATATATTTATTAATAACCTCCACACCTCCACTCAACATGCTAGTTTAGTTCAGTGTGCAGATGACTCAGCATTAAAATCTGTGGCCTCAACAATAAATAAGCTCCAAGACATTACCCAAAAATCTTTCTCCGCTTTGGAAACCTGGCTCAAAGAATCAAGCCTCCTATTCAACCCCAAGAAAACTAAATTAATGCTTTTTACTTCAAAAAGTTGTCAAAAAAACAATCATTTACCATAAAGTCAGAATAATACTGTCTTAAAGCTGTAACTCTCATTAAACTTGCAAGTGTTACAATAGACGACAATCTGAAATATGACAATCATATAATGCACACTATTAAATCTACACACCAGAAACTAGGGTCCCTTTATAGGTTCAATGCATTCCTTACAGATACTGCAATAAAAACTTTAGCCACTGCCTTCTTATTGCCAATTCTCTTAATATGCTGCTCCTATCCTATCAAACTTAAACAGTACTCAAAGAAAGAAACTTGCATCCTGCTACAATAAAATAGCTAAATTTGTTACTAATCTCTCTTACAGGACCCACCATTGTCATAGCTTTATGCAATTAAACTGGCATGAACTGCACAACTACCTAACATATTTGCAACTAATTATAGCACGCAAACACATTCACCGTCCAGAAAAATGCCCTGTACTGCAAAACATATTATTGGCCTACTGTCCAGCAAGAGACCTCCAGTCTAGTAACACATTCTTGTTACTTACAGATAAGTCAAATGATGTTGCAGGAGACTCACTCTACTCCTTGTACATTGCTAAACTCTGGAATAGTATCCCCATACAAATAACCTCATAAACTGTGTTTAATTGGAATTTAGCATAATGTAATGTAAGTAAATGGAGTTTTTCTCCCAGGGCCTTTGCTGAAAATTCTGCTGGTTGGCATGCTGTCTCATTATTTATTGTTCTTAGGAAGTGTTCCAATAAATGTTAATGTATTTATTATTATTTATTTATATTTGTTTACTAGGGTAGTGCACTCATCTCAATGGACCATTCACAGGCACAGCCTGAGTGAATTGGATAACATAAGAAATGAAGAAAACATATTTACAGCTACAGGGATATGCTTTACAACAGACTTATTTACAGATGCAAAATATGCTACAACATTTTGTTCAAGAAGCAGATTACAAAGTCAAAAAAGAATGGGAAAATGTGATTATGCTTAGCAGAGCTTTTTGAAGATGGCTTATGATACATGGATAGGATCATATCATTAAACAATAGGTATGAAAACATTAGAATATGCAAGTGAAAAGAGCTACAGGAAAGGACACCATGGGGAGAGAAAGAGACAGACAAACAAGTAGAGGGAAGAGGAGTGAAAAGGAGAGACGTGTGAGAGATGCAAAGAGAAGAGGGAGGTAGAATGAATGAGAAGCAGTAACTGAGAGGATGACAGGATGAGATAAGAAAGAAATGACTAGGGAAAAGGGGTGTGAGAGAGCTGTAGGGTTCACGTAACATGACCTGTATTACTGCAGCTGCACGTTGGGTGACGTAGTGCTCCTTGAGCTGTTGCCTGAAGTCTGAGTACATCTGGACATCTCCGATTGAGATGGAATGGAGTTCCATAGTTTAGATTATTGGATAGAAAATACATGGTCAATGCATGAAGGTTAGTTTTTGGAGTTGGTAGAGTGGATTGAAAAGGAGATATACCCCTGAGATTATATGTATGTGGGAATGTTGGTGAAATGTTTATAAGTGAGAGGAGAAGATGTCAAAGGAGAAAGGGCTTTGTGAATGAATGATCCTGGTAGGAGATTGGTTCTCAAGTGCACTTGAAGTCATTTAGCTTCGTCAAGAGTTAGGCAGTTGTGTTCATTAAAGGGGGGAGTTAGTAATGAACCAGCAGATATAGTTTGGGGTGCATTAAGGTGGTGGCATTTTTCTTTGAGGCTGTAGCTATTATGGGTAGTCAATATTCAAGTTAAGATAAGAGTATCTGTTGACATATGGAAGCTTTGGCTGGCTTAGACACATACCTCTCAACTTCTTAGAGTAAGAAATCTGGAGACAGCCATAAATAATGGGTGGGGGGGGGGGACAATGACCCAAAATAGGATACTTTTTAAATATTGCTCTTATAAACTTAGAAAGTTGATAGAATATCAGGTTTTATATTAGCAGAGATTTTCTGAAGAGTATGAAGTCTAAATCTCAAATGTCAGCCATTATGTTCTGACATCAATCCTCAATTATTTGCCAGTGATTTGCCAGAAAGCAGCAATTTTATGAGAAATAGGACAAAAATATGAGGCAAATAATCTTGACATTCTGCGAAAATTTATACAGTTGAGAGGTATGCTTGGACAGAAGAGGTGATATCTAGTTTGTCTAGAACAGTAGTGTGTTGATCTTTTTGTGAGTGTTTTTCTATGCTGGTATTGTTAACATCTTTAATATTAAGGAAGCAGGGTGCATTGGCTATTTTTTTTTTATTGGTTTCAAATAGCATTACTTTTGTTTTTGATGGACTGAGTACAAGTTTGTGGCCTATTAGCCATTGTTTGAGAGTTTGGTGGTCATCATGGAAATGATTTTGTATAACAGAATGGGATTTGTTTGACGTGTAAATGACCATGTCATCTGCATAAAGAATGAAAGGCATCTGAGGGTGATCAGATGGGAGTTTGCTGATAAATATGAAAAATAGCAGAGGGGTTAAAGTGGAACCCTGCCAGACTCTTTTTATAAGAGGAGCTGTTTCTGAAGTGGTAGTGCCCACTTTCACCTTGAAGGATCTATTAGTGAGAAAATCTACAAACCAGGGTTTTGTGTCATCACAAATGTTTATTTCAGTTAATTTATGAAATAGTAAGCTATGATAAATTAGATCAAAGGCTTTTGTGACTTCAATAACAACACCTCCTGTGTGGATGCCTTTGTCCATATTGGATCGGATGTCATCTGTGAGGGAGTACATAGTTGTTATAGTGCTGCATGCAGACCAGAATCCATGTTGCTTCCTGCAAAGAAGAGGGTATTGATGCAAATATGCACTAATTTGGTCTTAGGTATTTTTTTTCTGGTATTTTACCTAAAGTGGAAAGCATTGAGATAGGACGGTATTGTGAAGCAGTAGTTGGCTTGGGTAGTTTTGCAATAGGAGTGGCAATTACTGTTTTCCATATCTGAGGCATAATCCTATTAGTTAAATAGAGGCTGCATATGATAATGCTACAATGTGATGTCATACACTGGTGTCAAATATTTTAGATCACTGGCTGTTTAAAGCATCAAAGAAACACATAAATACATTTGTTTCAATAGTACAACAAAGTATATCATGAAGGGCTACATTTTTTATGCAGTGGTTCAAACTTCATTTTGTAAAACCTTTGTGTGTGTGTGTGTGTGTGTGTGTGTGTGTGTGTGTGTGTGTGTGTGTATGTGTGTGTGTGTGTATGTGTGTGTGCGGGCATGTCTGTATGTGTGTGTCTGTGCACATGATGTCACATGAAGTTAACAGACATTCTCCTTCCGAAAAGCCTTGAGTTTGAATGCACATAATTACTTTAAGCCTCTTCATTTCCAGATCATTCCAGACTGAATGTGGTTCACAGAGGGGTGTATACATGGTTTAAGAATACAAAAAATATTAGAACCTGCCAATCTGCTAGGCATCTACTCTGTAACTTCTGAAGCTAGGAAGACAACCATAATAAAACCATATCCCTTGTGTGATATTGCTATCACATAAGCTATGTAGAACAGCCAGCAAGTATTTTGTTTTTAAACATTTCAAAGTAAAATTTCAATAAAAGTCTCTCAGTTCATATATTTTATCACACTTCTATTTTCTAATATAGTGTTTGCAAATGTAAAAGTAATAGGGGTAGCCAGAAATATTTGCTGCACTGGTTAGCCATTTATGAGGTCTTGCACAGCACAACTATTCAAAGAAAAGGGTGACATTACAAGTTGGTGTTGCAAAGGTTCAGGTAGAAGTCAGGCAAGGGAACTGCAGGTAAGTGGCCATGCTAGTATACTTCATTAAAGTGAAAGAAATTTAGGGAAGCATTCATGAGGCTACACATGCATCTGACAATGCACCGCAATGCTTCAACCTAGATATTTTTAGCAAGCCAAAAAAAGAAAACATAGCACAGCAAATTACAAAACAGTTTACTATATAACTGAGGAGGACTAGGGAGATAGCAACAAATGCAGGAGCTTAAACAAGGGTAGCGCATGATAGATGGGGAATAGCATTGTTAGTGGGTTAGAGGTTCTTATTTCATATATATGAAGCAGAATGATAAATGGGGGAGGAAATAAGGATCACGTACAGGGATGGAGTAGGAAAAATTGCAAAGCAAACATAAAATGAAGACACATATAGATGTGATAGTATGGGCACATGAAGCAGTGAAACTAGTGGAGTGGTACAGGCATTCAGAAAGAGGGCAGCTTGTTACCATGAGGTTTGGACTACAAACAGAAAGAGGAGTAGCTCAAGAGGGAAGAAGATGCCAGGATGGGGATTGGATGTGCATGGGGCCTGCCTGACCAGTCAAGAGAAGAGTCCAAACATAGGGCAATCATTTCTGTAGCAGAGGAAAGGGCAGGCTCAGCCTCTGCTGGACAAATGAACTGGACAAGCTGATTAGAAAGTACTCAACCATTCTAAAACCGAAATCCACCTGCTGGCAAACCTTGGTCACAATCATATTCCTCAAGTGGTGCTTGGTAAGTCGGAATATCATGCAGACTAACACAGACACATCATTTATTCTGCGTCTGATGTGTGTGCCCATGCAGTTGAGATGAATGGTGTGCTGGTGAAACAGCCGTGTTTACTGACTGCATTTTCTTTATCTAGAAACGATTATAGCCAGGGACTTCAACATAGACTGGAACGGCTGCATCTACCCCTGCTAACCACAGCAATCTCCACGGCTACTCACAACTAATCAAAACTCACACTAAACCTGACAAAAAAACAGAGTCAGTACTAGACTGCAGCTTCACTAGCCATCCCAATACCGCACAGATCTCTGGCTGTCTACCAGACAGTGATCACCTTCCAACTTTTCTTCTCAGGCAACTATTAAATCTTTTTAAAATCCCACACTACCATCAAATCCACAATACCAGAAACGTAAATGTTCTAGAATTTGTAACCTTACTTAGAAATTTTAACAGGAATCCAATAACATTTCTCCCTCTAGATGAAGCAGTACATTACTTTTAACATCACCTTCATCAGCATCCTAAATCAACTAGCTCCCCGAGAACCTTACAGCTCAAGCCTAACTTTACTCCCTGGCTTATTAAATCAATCTATACTAAAAATAAGAAACAAAGCCTGGGATAAATGGGTTAAAGAAAAAAAAAACACCGCAAACCATCAAAAATACTTAAAACTTAGAAACTCAGTCAAAAAGCAGGTCAGCCAAGACAAAAAAGACTACTATAATTAACATCCAAATAAAACATCAGAAAAATCCCAAAAAGTTTTGGTCTGCCATTAATAAAATACTACATCTAGGCCATACTGCTTCCCCAGTCCAAACTTAGCAAATTCCAAAGATGATATTCTAACCCAGTTTAAAAAATACTTCACCGAATCCATATTAAACCTTATAAATACTAACTTCACTCCCACCCACCCCCATTACTCCCACCAAGTAACAATCCCAACTGCTTTCAATTCCAACCATTCCCTACTATTACTGTAAAAAAAATCTTAAAAAATTCAAGCAAACTAATATGGCCACAGACAACCTACCAGCAGAATATCTGAAATTAGCTGCCGATGCTGCTGCCAATGCTATCTCAGTCTCCATCTCCATCCTAATTAACAACTCTATCACAGAAAATAAAATACCTAAACTCTGGAAAATAGCACATATAATTCCACTTCACAAAGGTGGTAACTCTAAAGACCTATCTAACTATCATCCCATAGCAATACTGCCCCCTTTAAAAATCTTGGAAAAATGCATTCATATGCAACTGCTAGAATACCTATAAACAAACAATCTCCTAACTCCCACCCAACATGGTGTCCGACCTAATCATAGTACCACTGCAGCACTAATGAGTTTTACCAATGCCATTGACCAATTTTGTACTGAAGGTAATCTAGTCACCTCAACTTTTCTTGATCTGTCAAAGGCATTTGACACTGTATCCTATTCCAACCTCTTAAATGCCACAGATGATTTAAGCCTCAGCCAGACAGCACTAGCTTGGTTTAAAGATGGCTGTCAACAAGCAGTATTATGGCAGCAAAACCTCTCCTGTCTTCTTCCTGTAACCTTAGGAGTCCCACAAGGTTCTTTCCTTGTCCCACTCCTCTTCACAGTCTTCACTAACAAACTTTATACAGCTAAAAAGATTCCACACTCATACAATATGCAGATGATTCAACCATTATATGTGACGGTCCTACCCTCTAACAACTAAAACAAATTACCCAACAGTCATTTGCAGCTATTGAAGCTTGGCTAACTAATGCCCAACTAATTTTGAACCCAAAAAATGCAACTCATCCTATTTCACCGTACTAGAGCCCCTGACACCCCCTGGCATTCAAAATTACCTCAGCTAATAACACCATTCTAACTCCAGTTCCCAGTACTAAGCTATTAGGGGTTACTATTGACTAGAATTTGCTATTTGATGCTCATATTTCACAGTCCATAAAAAAGTACATAAAAACTAGGATGCCTCTACAGGAATAAACACTATCTCAAAGCCGACACCGGAGTTACTATTGTCAGAACCTACCTTACCTCAGCTTTACTTTATGCATACCCAATCCTTAACAACATTAGAAAGTCTGATATAACAAAACTAGAAACCTGTTACAATAAAACAGCAAAATCTGCAACAGGAGCTAACTATAGATCCCACCACTGCCACTCTCTCAGAAAACTTTCATGGATTGAATTCCCCTCACTGCTAAAATATAATCAGGTCAAAATGGCTCACCATATTATAAGCCAGCCTGAAAAACTCCAGCCCTAAAGAACATACTAATAAATTACTCCAAACATCTCCTTCGTGTTAGCAATAAGGCACTATTAGAAATAACAAAAAGCAAAAATCATGCTGGAGAATCCCTATACTCCTGTTACATAGTCAAAACTGCTGGAATAGTCTTCCATTACACATCAGAACCAATACTAATATTGAGCAATTCTAGAAACTACTAAAATCCCACCTATCCACCTCATGAATATGTCCATGTACTGAACCAGGATAAAAAAAATACTAAATTAGAAGTAGCGAAAACACCATATAACTCACACTAAACGAGATAAATACTTTAAAAAAGTTAATACTTCCAGTCACTTCTACTGTCATCTTATGTAGTTTCACTAAAATCCCTTCTAGTGTCATACCTGGAACCTCATACATTCTTACCAAACATATTTACTTCTAGTTTCCTCTTCTCTCTTTCTACTCATCTCTACTTAACAATCCCGTAGCCTATGCTTACAGCTACTAGCTAACCTGGTAAAGCCTGCACTAAAGTAACCATCTAAAACAGAACTACCTATACAACGTTTTCCTCCTCAATAGTAACCTTAGCGGCTACTCTGTTTTTTCTATCCTGTTTAATATTCCACCATCTGTAACATGTTTTCTTCACAAAATGACATGTTTTCTTCACAAAATGATGTGTAATTTTTATTGCTTCTCTTACTAAATATTATGTAAAATGTTAAGCTTGTTAACTTCTCTTTTTGTAAAATTGTAAAGTTTTTCCAATTCTTTGTAAGTCTTGGAGCTGTTCTCCCTGGGCTTCCGCTGAAAATGGACATGTTGTCCAGTCGGACTTTCACGGTAAACAAATGTAAAATAAAATATATAAATAAATACATATCTGGGTACTACACTTGCCATTGATCACTGGGTGTGTGAGTTAGTGATCCAGTCTGAATAGCTCCTACAAACACTATAATAGAGATGGGAAAAGCTGAGGCATGGCCTGTAACAGGATATGCATCATGGACTATGGGATGAATTGCAGTATGTACAGAGTGACCTGGAATACAAGAACTTGGTGTAAATATCACTACACAGGTCATTGATAGGTCACATGACATTCACTGGTACATTCATGAGGCAGTCAGCTACTGCAACCCATTGTTCTTCTGCAGGCCTGTATTGGCAATGGGGCAAAAGTCAGGATGCAAGGGAGATGATCAAGTGCAAGACTTGCACAGATGGTGCATACCATTCCAGTAATCACACTACTGTCAACTGTGGCTGAAGCAGCCAAAACACATGGGAGTGGCCATTTTCACAGATATAGATTGTGCTGCTTCACATTCTCCACTACAGGATGTCTCATCTAGCAGCCACCTGTGGTTCCTATTATCATACAACATCCTTAACTGTTAGCCGATGGGCACCACATAAGAGTTCCTGTTTATGCCCACAAAGTGCTACTCAATTCATAACACAGAAGGCATTAAGTACTTGAATGGCAGAACCTCATACAAAATGTGGCCATGATGCATGCGACTGAAGAAGCAGCTTAATGACAGGGCAGTTCCACCTTGTCAGTGAAGGTTGTGATCTCTGACTGCTTCCTGCCTGTGAGTCATTGCCTTATCCACCTCCCATGACCCATACAACTGTGATAGCATTGCTGTTACCTGTCATTGAGCTCTACCCCACCTGCCCAAAATATGATACCTGTTCCCTACCCACCTTCTAACCTATTTTGTAAGATAACATCTAATCCAAAGCACAGCCACTTCAATGCATGATAATACATAACCATGATGTGGCAATGCATGAAAATGTTTTATTCTGTGCTGTCTGTATCATGGCCTATAGTTTTAAACCAGATGCCACCTCTTTAAAAAGTGCTGCAATTTATTGTGTCTACCTTGCATGGGGCGCCACTGCAGTTGGTTCATCCAGTGAGTCTGCATCCAAATTCTCAATCAGTTCTGTAACATATTTGTAAGCTGGTCCTGTGCTGTTCCCATATTGTATATGTTTGTGTTCTACCATATTTTGTAGCATGATGCACAACAAAAATATCTGGCTGCTGGTCTCTGATGCATACTGTAGTGCACCACCCTATATATCCAAGCAGCAAAAGCATTCCCCTAAGAGTCCAAATACACATTTGACAATATTCTGCATATCCAAAAATGTGGTGTTGTGAACAATCTCAAGCATTGTTTAGTGTTATGGATGGGTGACGTCATTCATGGTCTCAATGCATATCAAGCATCACATGCAACACACATTATTGGACATGACTGTATGTGGCCTGCTGATGGTATAAAAGAGAACTATATATCTTGGCCTCCTTATCTACAAAATGGTCACTAGATTATTCACTGGGAAATCACCTGACACAAATGCTGATAGAAATTGCATGTGTCCCTGTGGGAATCAGTGGAAGTGCCTAGGTTGTACACAAAGACATTGTATATGATATCATGTGCACTGCATATCAGCTAGGAGTTGATGGAGTGGAAACCCTTTCAGCAGATGTACCAGATTTTGTGAGGAACATGTAGAATTTTATGCAGATGTGCATGCAATCAATGACCTCCAGGATCTTAGGAAAGCAGGCTGTGTTATAAAATATCTTCATAGTGGTATTTTTCTCTATTGCTGTTTGTGAAAGCCATAATTGCTTGTCTACATGCTACAGTATCAATCAATGAACTGGTGAATGATCAGCAAAGCTGATATGTGTTAAATTCCCAGTGTGCCTTCTGTTGGATGTTGAGTGATTTCCCATACCAGGGCTGGTTCATGCACACTAGCTTCTTTGCTCAGAGGGTTGGACATTTTACACATCCTCCATGGCTGGATGACACGTCTCCTAACTCCCAAATGGTGCACCTATCTACACAGTAGTGGTCAACAATATCATGTTCATGGAGGCAATTATATGTTAGCCACTGGTAGATGTTCCAATACTGCAGAGGGCGATGAGAGTGATCACTAATGTGTTAATTTATGGCTGTTGTTATTCATAAGACCTTATTATAAGACAAGTTCCTAAACGCCAACAAATCCTGCTATTCAGAATGAAGGAGCACAGCAGCTTATAGTACTAGATTTATACTTCTCTCAGTTGTTCTACCATTTTTGAATGCTTCGTATATACACACACACACACACACACACACATATATATATATATATATATATATATATATATATATATATATATATATATATATATATATATATATATATATATATAGGAGCGCGTTATAATGTCAAAATACTGAAATGTCGAATTTCAGTATCTCGAGACTATAAAGCCAAATGTTTACAATAGCGAAAGTTCATAATCGCAAATTCGAATATCTCAAATTCGCAGTTATGACCTTATGCTACGTAATGTCCAGGATTGTGTGTTGATGGTGCGTGGTGCCATGTGTGGATCTAAGTGTTATGTCAGGTAAGTGAGTGCTTTGTAAGGGTTTTGAGTGGGAGTTAGAGTGTATGTGAATGCGCTGATATGTTTGATGTGTGTGTGAGGGACTGGAGAATGTGCGTGTGTGAGTTTGCTTTTGTTTACTGTTTATGCGATCTTGGAGTTAGTATATATAAGTAGGGGGTGTGGGGGCACAGCCCTCCACATGGGGGGGTACAGGGGGGCTTGCCCCCCTCCTTATGTGTGTGTATGAGTTGTGTACGTGTGTAGTTTTGTTTGTTTATGTTGTGATGTGGGTGTTGTGGTGTATGTATGTTGTAGTGTGTGCGTTTTTTTCGGTGTTTTGAATTTCGCAGTTTTGGGTTCGGGGTTTCGTTGTTTCAGTGTTTTGTGGGTTCGGTTTTATGGTCTTGAGATACTGAAATTCGATATTTCAGTATTTCAAGATTATGAAGTGAATATATGTATATTTATTTATTTATTGCATTTGTTGACTGGGAAGGTCCACTGGGCCAAGAAGAGTCCATTTTCAGTGGAGGCCTGGGGAGAAAAGCTCCACAAAATTAAAATTAGCATACAAAATATATACAAAAGATTTAAATGCAATGTTGATACATAGAAATTAGTATACAAGGTTGCAAATAAAAATACAAGTTTAACAGTGATATTTCATTAATTGCAAAGGTCTTAATCTATGAGAGAGAGAAAGAAAGAAAGAAAGAAAGAAAGAAAGAAAGAAAGAAAGAAAGAAAGAAAGAAAGAGATAGATTAGTACATAGGATGATGTCATATGGGAAGCTTCTATCACATGGGAGAAAGTAAATAGTAGAAGTGGCAAAATGTATGAAAGTCAGCTATGAACAGGAAAGACAGATGCAGAACATCTGAGTTAAAAACAAGAGAATAGGTATATTAATGTGTTCCAAGGATTTGTGCCTCTTTCCTCTCCTAAGTGATGGGCACACAACTCCTACCTGCTTCTGCCATCAAGCACCTTAGTCACTATTCAGACAGGCCTCTATCTACATCACTGATGCAAGCAAAAGTTGGCCTATTTTAAGTATAAATAGTCATTTGTGTTCTTGGTTTGCCAAAGTAATTTGGATAATGGCAGTGTACTATGAAGTGGGGAATAGGATGCTGGCATTCAAATGCATCCTCTATGCCTTTTTCCCAGAAAATGCAATACATGCATGTTTTTGTGTGCAAAATAATTCTGGATAAGTTTCAATTACTGTTAGTAAGACTGTACTAGAAAGCAATGGGCTCAGTCTAAGGTTGGTGAAATCATGCAGAAGTGCAGATTATTAATCCGATCTGCACTGTACATTGTAAAACTTATAGTATCCTAAGAGCAATAGATATGATGTATGTACACTGAGTTGATGACGTATATTTTGAGACAGAAAAGGTAGCAAAGTCTCTGTTAGAAATATTCAGCAAGGAAGTTCTTCCCTGAGAAATACTGACAGAGGGGCTAACTTCTTGTCAGACCTGCTGACCTTTTAGCAGGAATGCTGCAGGTAAAGCAGATAAAAAACACCGCCATCACCATCAACAAATGGCATGGTGAACAGGTATAATTCTACTCTTAAGACCATGTTTAGAGCATTTGAAGACAAATTTAAATTGTAGACCAATAAGTAACTACCCCATCTCTTTTTGGAGAGGTATAACTACCTATCCTATCTCTTTTTTGGAAGCAAGCTGGTGTCCTAAGAATCCAGAACATTTTTGCAATTCATGCTACAGTAAGGCCACAGGTTGAGGAGGCCTCTTTCATCAATTCATGATGAGTGGGAGGATGAATATGATTTCCAAAAGGAGACTGTTGTACAATACATGACAAATTTCAGGATCTTAATCCTGTGGCAGTCCCATCAACTCCTAGCACAAGCACAATAACAAAACATTTGGTACAACATGACAGCAGCAGCCTATGAGTAAACAGTTGTACATAAAAAGCAATCCTGCTTAATCCTGTTCACCAGAGTAAGTTGTGGGCAGCATGCGAGGAAACTTTCATTGTTGTACAAGAATAAGAGACTCTGACTATCTGGTTGTGCTGACAGACAGAAGGCAAAAACAAGTTCTGCTATGTCAACATGATAACAAGCTATATATATAAATAGATAAACTATGTACTATTAAAGAAGAAAAGCAAAAGAAATACAAGCTGTGTCTGAAGCCTTGCCTAGGTGGTTGGTAGAATTCTTCTCAGTTACTAAGTTTGGTTTGTGTTCTGCTATGCTTTTGGTTTACTTAGTTATGAGACCTGTGATTATTACATGTTCAGTGATAACACCAATACTATAGACTGTGTAACTGTGACAATGAAGACAACCCTGGAACATATAACAATTGTTGGCGTGTATAGACCACCACAGTCAAGTGCTGATGACATAGAGGAATTCATACC
Source organism: Protopterus annectens (assembly GCF_019279795.1). Lineage (NCBI taxonomy): Eukaryota > Metazoa > Chordata > Ceratodontiformes > Protopteridae > Protopterus > Protopterus annectens. Next base: position 1,953,353,847 of record NC_056733.1, read on the forward strand.
TTTCTTGCATGAAACACAGGAGGGAAGAATAATATTGGCTGGGACTTAAATTTACCAGAAACAGATTGGAATAATATTGATTCAACAGTATTAGTAAGGAAATTATTCACAATGTATGTTCTACTACCAGGGAACGGAACATACTAGACATTGTTTGTGTTCCTAAAGAAATTACTATTACTTCAAGTCAAGTTTTGCCACCATTGATGTGCAGTGATCAGGGGGCTATAAAAGTTAATTTGTTGCTAGATAATTCTGCCAAACTGAAATCTAAACCGATGCACAGAAGGTTAATTACAGATTATATGGTAGCAAAACTGTCACAATGTAAAACTAACTGGAGTGAGTTGTTCAGTGGAGAAATTGCAAATGGAATGTGGAAAATTTTAAAACAGAAATTGTCTGAGTGCAAAAAAAAAAAAAAAGTTTAAAATCAGGATCTAGGCATATGTCAGGGGATATATTTCCATTAAAACAAGATGCTCAAAAAAGGTGAGAGACAAAAAATATAAGAAATGAAAGTGAGGTTGAACTACAACTTGAAAACTTAAATAAACAAGCTAAACAAACAAATTAGGCAGAGTGGGAGACAAATCAAGAAAAAACTGAAGAAAATTTATATAAAGTTATTGAGCATAATAGTGGGAGTCAAAATCAAGAAAAAACTGAAGAAAATGTATAGAACGTTATTGAGCATAATAGGAAACCTTTTTATAGATTCATTGGATTTGGAAGGAGTAAAGACTTACAAGTTGATAAACTGTGTGTAGATTCTAAAATTTATTCTCAGACACAAAAGATTATAAATATATTTACAGAATCTTATGCAAAACAATTTGTCTCCGCAAAGGGGGTGATAAGCTGTCCTAGTGACATCCAAGCAACCTCAGATTCTGGAGTCAAATTAGATTATATTGAAAAAACTGTACAATCTGGATCCAAACAAAACACAGGGAGGAAACAGAATTAGTAATAATGGCCTGAAAACACTTCAGCAAGAACTTATGTTACCATTATATTTATTGTTTACTAGGTCATATAAATATGGAGAGATTCCTCAAAATGGGTGACATGCACTTATTAAACCTGTCTTGAATCGAAAGGGGAGGAGGACAAAGCTAGAGTCATATAGAGCCTTAAGTCTACTTTCATGTTGCAGAAAAATAATGGAGAAAGTAATAGTGGATAAGTTATTGTTAGAATTGGATAGGTTGAGACATTGGAACTATATACCAGCATGCATATGTTGAAAACAGATCTCTTACGACCTGTAACATGATGTACTGTAACAATATAATAACAGCTATGAATGAAAAACTGAGCTGTGTTGTAAGTTTTATAGATTTAACTTCAGCATTTGAGAGGTTCATACACAAACCACTGACCAGTAAATTAGAACAACTAAGTATCAAGGAATTCTTGATAAGATAGCTGCATGGCTTACAAATAGGACATGGCAAGTATCATACAGCAATTGGGCAGGTAAAATTCTTGGTCACAGTCAGGGTGTCCCGCAAGGCTCTTTCCTAGGCAATTACTTGTTTAGATTATATCTTTCTGACCTAATTTTTTTCATTTGAGGTGTTCTACAATCTGTATGCAGATGACCTGAAATTGTGTAAACTGATTACATGTGTTACAGGTAATGCATGTCTACAGAAGAACTTGACTAAACTGACAATTTCGACACATCAAAGATATAAGATATAGCATATAAGATCTGGGTGACATAAATTGAAAGGTGAATATTTAATTGAGCACACAGCTATTGAAACTGCAGATTCATTTAAGGAACTGGGTATATGGGTAGTTCCAGCTGTGAGTTTTTCTAATCATATCACCCAATTGTTTAATGATAGTTATAGAACTATAAGTTGTAAAAGAAGATTTATAAAGTCTAGGAAATCCAAAATGATGAAGTCATTGTTTGTTAGTTACATTGCACTCAAACTTGAGTATGGAATAACAATATGGAAACCTTATAAGAAAAGCATGAGGAAGCTAGAAAGAATATAAGGAAATATACCAAGGGCATCCATGGATGTGAAAATTTAAGTTATTATGAAAGACTACAATATCTGAACTTATACAGTGTATGTTATAGACATCTAAGAGGAGATATTGTTCTGGTATATAGGGCATTTAGAGACAACTATCTCTTGGGAATGAGAAGTATACTAATTGGTTCTCTGAGAGAGCAGCTGGAACAGACTGCCAAATTATATTTGAGCAATTACTAATTTAGATATTTTTTAAGAACAACCTGGACACATTATTTGAGCAAGTGTTATGGTATATTGGCATTCTAGAAGGGCATTAATGCCTGTGCTTGAAATATTTGTATGTATGTATGTATGTATGTAATGCACCCTTTACTCCTTATACAAAGTCATTTTCTACCAAATCCAGTTTCCATTCACATACATACCATTCTTCCATTCTATCAAGCACGTCCAGCAAAAAAACTAAGCCTGATAACATTAAATCTTTGCAGTATTTATAACAAAATTACATAGTAACATGTTGGATATCACTCTTTTCTACAGATATCCTAACCATCACTGAAACAAGATTTAAATCCAGTATGAAAGATAAAAAAATACTACTTCCAGGCTATAACATTATGAGGACTAACCAACCCTACAGAAAAGGAGAAGGAGTTGTCTCACTGTGCCTCATCTCCTACAACCTCTCATTCTATTCCAACTTCATCCCCAAAGTTCCTTCAGTTGAAATACTCATGATACGTTTAAGGCTTAACTCTAAAAAAAGCACATTGTTTTATTGGAATTTGCATCTCCCCTGGTAACAACATACCCATAATTGATGAATATTTCCCCTGGGTATCTAGTACTATTACTTAAAGAAACAATTATTCTGTGTGATGTGATGTCAATATTGACTGTCAAAATGTAACCTCTGACAGTCTCTCATCCTGCATAAATCTATTTTGTTCTGACTCAACTAATCACACCTACTAGATACAAAAAAAGTAATAAGGGCACAATTCTTGATTTGATTTTAGTCTCAGACCCTGGTAAATATACTATCAGTGGAACCTGATTTTACTGATTACTGCATTTATTTTAAAAATTGCACTTAAAGTTACATTTAGTCGAATTTAGTCGAAAGTTTGCTTGTTTGATTGTTTAATTGAACTGTGGAGGCTGCCCACTAAAGTGTGCTAGCCTGTGTAACTAATTTATCACTGTCTCTGCATTTTCTGTGTATTACTGCAAAAAAACCAAAAAAAAAAAAATCCTTGTTTTCCCGCCTTTTTCGACTAGTTTAGACCAGTATACAGGCATTGCTGTATTCTGGACTGTGGTGTAGTTCCTGTGTTGTCCATTACCTTACTTGGATAAAAGGAAGTTTCTTTGCTCACCAGTGGGAGTGGGGAGCCTTGAGCAGCCTACCTATCCTTGGGGGAAGTGACCTCAGCACAAGAAGCTGTTAGTAATTGGTTGTTTGGGACCATTCCTAGCTCTTTTGTAGTTCACTGCTTAAAATCCGCCTTTGCACGGCTTTGCACAGTCGTGCGCATAGCGCAGCGCCGGGTAAACTTGGTTAAACAAGGTTAAACTTTTTCTGGCTCTGCCAAGTCTGCTCTTCAATTTTTCCCTTAGAACTGTTTTACTTGCAATCTAAACAGCCTATACTCTATCTGAAAAGCTCAGCACTTGCTCCTAAAGCATTTTGTATACAGGTAAAGCACTCTTAAACAAATGAAAAGTACTTCATTCACCTAAATTCTGTTGAGTACCCATTTCCCTATAGGTCCTTTCTGACTCAGTTACACAGCAATCTTTTTCACTATTTCTAGCATGTCGAAGGGTCAGTTGCTAGCGTCCTCTCCTGTTCAGCTGGTGAATCTGGGAATCTTGAGGCAATGTTACAATTGCCTCATGTACACAGACAACCCTCTTCTCCTCCCAACAAATACAAATATATGCGAGAGATGCAACTATATAGCCAAACTGGAGGCTGAGCTCTCTCAATTCAGTACTGGCAAGACCAGTCAGGAGGAGAAGGTAACCACGCACACCACAAACCCAGTCTCACATAGAACTATCACAACTGCAAACCAAACACATAAACACACAAAAACATACTCGGAGGCGCTGATTAAAAATCTACCAAAACAACAGAGGCCTCCAAAGCAGACACCCAAGCAACCACCACCTCAAGACATAGCAAATGCAACACATAGTTCACAAAGTCAGTGTGCTAAACAGTCACAGCCCTTAAGGCCAAACAACATGCCAGACACACTTGTAATAGGTGACTCCATAGTCAGGCACACTGACGTCCCGCTCACCAGACTGAACAAGGAGAGGGTCACAGTAAGCTGCCTGTCGGGAGCAAGAATCTGCCACATAACACAAGCACTCAGGTCACTCCACAGCAAGTACAAATATGACTCAGTCATTGTACATGCAGGTGTGAACGACCTGAGACGTACCTCCCTGGACTACATGAAAAGAGACATAGAGGAGCTCTCTGATTATGTAGCCCAGGCCGGTATGACCCTGACCCTGAGCAGCATCTTACCCTCACCAAGAATGATGCCACAGTACAAAAACAAAATGATCAGTTTTAACAATTGGCTTAATTACTGGTGTCATTCTAAGGGGATCCAGTGTCTGTCTGCTTGGGATGACATGACTGACAAGCTACGCTGCTTCGCAAGGGATGGTTTGCACCTGTCACCCCTGGGCTTCCGGATATTGGCCAAGGCTCTTGCCACCCCCATAGTGCCTTTTTTAGGCAAGGCTCAAATGACAAACCTACCTCCCTAGAAAACACAAGTGGAAAAAAACTAAGGGTAATGCTGCTCAATGTCAGAAGTCTAAACCTCAAGATGCACGCCCTCGAAGCTCTCCTCAGTATGGAGAACATTGATGTCTGTGCAGTGACTGAAACCTGGTTCAAGGCTCCTAAGAGCACTCCAGCACTATCAGGTTTTACCTCATATCATGCTTTCCGGCCCCAAAACTTGGACAGAACCACAAAAGGAGGGGGAGTATCCATTTTCATCAAAGATACCCACACCTCCAGGTTAGTGGCAACGCACGAAGCATCGGAGACTATCCAGGTGCAACAAACCATAGGCAAAACTGCCTTACAGTTTGTAGCATGCTACAGACCACCCTCTCAAACTCAGGAACCCCACACAGCCTTCCTGAAGACACTGGAGAATATGAATGTCTCTCCAAATACCATCATTTTGGGAGACTTCAACTACCCAAACATAGACTGGGAACATTACTCAAGCCCCAACACTCTAGCCCAAAGGTTCTTAGAATTCATAAACTCAAATGCAATGGAACAACTAGTCACCATTCCCACAAGAGGAGACAATATACTAGACCTGATCATCACAAACATGGGGACAAAATGCTCCACACGGAAGTACATCCCTCTTTGGTAAGATCAGACCATAAATTAATCTCACTGGAAATCCACATCCCGCCCCCACCCCTGCACAAAAGACCACAGTGAAGAACTTCTCAAAGCAAACTTCACACTTCTTAAGACTGAAGTGGTATCTTTCAAGGCCCCTGGGCCAGTGGAAACCACAACCCATACTGCTGATTCCTTTGCAAATGCCTTCTATGGGCACCTTCAAGAATGCATGGATCATGCAATCCCAAATAAAACCAAGACCCATTCCCCCAAAGGCAGGCGACCGGTCTGGTGGACCCCAGCCATAAACAAACTTTACAACAGAAGGAGGAAGCTACTACATGACAGAGCAAAATCCCTAAAAGGAAAGGCATCTCTGATCAGTACTGGCAAAAAACTACGATCACTCATAAAATCATCCAAGGCCAACTTTGAGAGAAAAATCGCAAATGACACAAAAGACAATCACAAGGCCTTCTTTAGCTATGTTAGAAACCTGGGTGGAAACTCCCAGATATGCTCAGAGTTAGTCCAAAATGACACAAAATACACTGAACCCACTGACATTGCCAACATTCTGGCAGACAGGTTCAGTGCAAATTTCTCCCCCCACCCCCCAAAAGGAGAAATAACTATCCCAGCAGAGTGTAGCCTCCCTAACATCTCAGATGCCCAGGTGAGAGCCGCCCTCTCTAAAGCTAAAAACACAGCATCAATGGGACCGAATGGTGTCCCGGGCTGTGTGCTACATGAACTCCAAGAGGAACTAAACCCACACATAAGGCTGCTGTTTAATCTTAGCCTCACCACAGGATACGTACCCAAAGAGTGGCGTACGGCAACAGCGGTCCCACTTCACAAAGGTGGTGCTTCTACGGACCCTGGAAATTACCGCCCCATAAGCCTGACGAGCCTGGTCTGCAAAGCTATGGAGAGGATCATTATGGAACTCATAAACAAAGACATTGGGGACCTACAGACATTGGATCCTACCCAATTTGGCTTTGTCAAGGGCAGATCCTGCCTTCTGAACTTGGTCGACTTTTTTGAAACAGTCACTAAGGCCATTGATGAGGGTAAGGCAGTTCACACAGCCTACCTTGACCTTGCAAAAGCCTTTGACACAATACCCCACTCGGGCATCATAGACAAGCTCACCAGCTTAAATGTAAACCCATGTGTCACAAGATGGGTTGCAAACTGTCTCAAGGACAGAACACACAGGGTCAGAGTTGCTGGAGCTATGTCAGACTCTAAGCCAGTCACAAGCGGTGTCACACAGGGCTCAGTCCTGGGACCCCTCTTGTTCGGCATTTATTTTTCTGAGGTACAGGCAAACATAGGAGGACTGTGGCTGACAAAGTTCGCAGATGACTGCAAACTGGGCACCATAATTGATACTCCAGCGGACACAAACATCCTTCAGAGAGGCCTCATACAAATGGATAATTGGTGCCAGAGCCATGGCCTTAAGCTAAATGCCAAAAAATGTATAGTCATACCCTTTGGGAAAAACAAGGTACCGACAAATTACCACATAGGCGGTAATCCATTAAGTACGGAAGAGGTAATCAGGGACCTAGGGACCCGGGTTGACAGTAACCTCTCATTTGACACTCACATTGCCAAAGTGGTTAGGAAGACCTTCTATATTGCACAATGACCTCATTGTGCCCCTGTACTCTTCTCTTATCAGGCCAATGATTGAGTACAATGCCCCATTTGGGAAGTATCTCACCCGACACCTGCAGCAGTTGGAAAGACCCCAAAAGTTCCTCACCAAGAGGATCAAGGGTCTTAAACATATGTCATATGCTGCCCGACTGAAAAAACTCCAGCTCTATTCAGTCGCATACCGCCTACTCAGAGGTGATCTGTGCCTGACGTACAAGGCCATGTCCAATCCTAAATTAATGGACAAGCTCCACCTCAGAAAATCCAAATCCATCAGAGCCACGAGAACAAGTGACTTAAACCTCAACACAGAAATAAATAGAACGTGCTGGAGGGACAGATTCATAACCCAGAGACTCCCTATACTCTGGAACAGAATCCCAGTCCATGTTAGGCAGAGCCCCTCACTGACTCTATTCAAGAGAAATCTCGATGAGTGGATGGAAGATCGTAGGTTTACCCCGGGGGGTCATCTCTTTGTCACTACTAGACAGAGGCATAGTAAACTAAACCCTGAAAGGGCATAGTATTCTCATCCTAAGGGGTGGTGTAAGCCACATACACTCTGGCTAGGCTTATAAATGCCCTAGGGCAGATAGCCTAGTATGAACCTATGAACCTATGAACCTATGAACCTATCCTAGCTCCCTAGGTGACCATCTTCCTGCATATGCACACAGACTTGCCCCTCATGACCCCAATACCCACCTACTTAAACAAACCAGGAATCTCACAAAACTTAACAAAGACTTATTCAACAGTATCCCGAGGTCTTTCAACTGGTCTGTACTAAAAACTTTCCCATTAGATGATGCAGTCACAACTTTTAATACTTTTTAAATGCCCTAAATAACCTTGTCCCTCTACATATAGAAAGAGTAAAAGTAAAACTCTCCCCCCCGGCTATCGGCACTCACCAAAAGCATTATACATACCAGAAACAAGGCCTGAAAGGAGTGGCTAACAAAAATAAAATCAGCAATACAGGGAACTTCATAATCAAGCTAAAAACAAATAGAAAAAGATAAGAAACAATACTATAACAAACTACAAATTAATCATACAAAAATCTCTCCTTTATTCACACACTACTCAACCCTGCTCAAAAAAAGATCGGTATCCATCTCAAACATGACTGCCCCTCTAAACAGCAACTACATTTAATAAAAACTTTGTATAGAGCATTACTGTCCTCATCAACAGCACATCACCTTCCCATAAACAAACCCATAACATATTACCAATTAGCCCCTCCACTACCACATTAACCTCCGAAAAAATATGAATCGGGACAATGCCTAGCCATAAATGGAATAACTTTTCCTTAAAACCTGTAACAATATCTACTACAAGAAACTGCTAATTAAATTAAACCTTGCTCCACAGCTGCCTACAACCTCCCACCTGAATACCTGAAGATGGCAGCAGAAGCCATATCTTACCCAGAAGCTATCTTAATCAAGAGATCCACACAGGAATCTTATGTCCCAACTATATATAAAAAAAATCATATGTCATCCCACTGCACAAGGGAGGACACTCTGCAGAAGTCTCTAACTTTTGTCCCATTCAATTCTCTCTCTTCTCCAAAAATCCTAGAAAAATATATCCACATTCAACTTCCTCAACATCTCCTTTCAGAATAGATCTTAATCAGTATTCAACATGGATTCCACCTTGGCTATAGTACAGATACTGTCTTATTGTCTTGTTTAGATTTTATAAACACGAAATGGGACTCTGCCAGACTTATTCCTTCCGTATTTCTGGATCTGTCCAAAACCTTTGATATCTTCTCACACAGCAAAGTCCTTCAACAACTGAACCATCTCAGCCTATCCCCTCCTTTACTTCAGCAGTTTAAAAGCTGCCTATCTGACAGAAAAAACTGTTAGCTACCAACATGCTGACTCTCCTTACCTCCAAATTACCACTGGAGTACCTCAAGGCTCAATTCTTGTTCCATTTCTCTTTAATATATTCATTAATGATCTCTATATCTGTCCTAAGCAAGCATGACCTTTACAGTATTGCCATGATTCAACACTGACACTTTTGTGCATCTTCTTGAAATCACAGAAGTCTTCACCTCTGTTGAAAGCTAGGTTAAAAATGCCCAATCATTACTCAAGCCAAAAAACAGAACTACTCCTATTTCCCCCTAAAGCACACCTGAAGTGCATAACCAGCTTCAAAATCTCCTCAATTAACAATACAGAGATATAAATTGTTTCTCATAGAAAACTGCTTGGTGTGGCAATTAATGACCACCTCAGATTTGAGCTCTACAGTCAAAATAATATAAACAAGCTCACTAGAAACTTGGCATGCTTTATAGAAGTAAAAACTTTTTTACTAGCTCTGCCAAAACCACCCTAGCAACCACTTACATCCTTTGTTCACTCTTATGTGGTGCCACTATCCTTACTAACTTGCAGGTATCTGTTAAAACTAAACTTGAAATATACCACAACAAAGCTGCTAAATGTGCCACCAATAAACAATACTATACAAATCTCTGCAAAGCCCTAATAAGTTTCATCTGGCCTGAACCACCCCACTACATGGATGTTTTGCAATTAGCTACTGCCCACAGCATCATTTATAAACCTAATGCCTGTCCTGCACCAAGCTCTATTCGTTCTCCCAGTCACCCAAATAGATCCCTCTGTTCTAATATAAACAACTTCTCACCATCTATAAACCTCAAAAAGCAATTGGGAATAGCCTTTATTGTTACTCTCTTGCCAAAAATGGAATTCTGTTCCACAGACTATTAGAACAGTAACCTACTATCCTTTCTTCAAGCATCTTCTGAAAGACCACCTGTCAAGACTCATAGCTTTACCCCTGGTTGAACATAAATCTTGTCTACATTTCAAGCCCTACCTATACAGATTCTCTACCCATCTCCACTTACTCATCTACACCTGGCTATCCTACCCTCTCTATCACTTTACATTGCCATTCCTTATCGCCACAGCCCCATTTAAACTAATCTATCCAAATATCTCTCCTTATCTAAAGTTACAATTAAACTAAGCACATAACTTTAACTTATTAGTACTGTGAATTGTCAAAACGATGCTCTGCAGAATTGCATATAGCATTTTAGTTTGCTTTATTTTTATTTTATTTTATTTTATATTTGTTAACTGGGATGGTCCGACTGGACACAGGACCATTTTCAGTGGAGGCCCGGGGAGAAAATCTCCACAGTAAGTATCATTTTACATAATATGTTAAAATACAGTATACAGCAAAAGACATAACAAGACCTATATATACAAGAAAAAATAGTTACACATGGTTAATAACAGAACAAATAAACTAATTCAATCAGCATTAGGAGAAGACCTAGACTGTAATATATATTACAGTAGGTATATTAGGAAGTGAGGTATATAAGTGGTAATTTGAGGACTTATGTAATACATGGACATAGCCACTTATTCTTTAAGTGTGTTCTAAGTGAGTTTTTAAAGTGAGAAGATGTAGGTGCAGAAATCAGAGCAGGAGTGAGATTATTCGAGGCTCTAGCTATGGAATGGGAGAACAATGCTTTTCCTGCAGTATTGTTAGCCCTAGAGATACAGAGGAGGGGTTTGTCGGAAGATCGGAGAGGACGATTTGTATTACAGTGGGTGAGAAGCTGGCCTAGTGCAGGGTTTTTTTCTTCATGAGTTACCACATTGTAGGCAATGACTAATTGGTGATAGGTTAGTAGCTGGGGAAGTTCCAGCCATTGCAGTTCCCTTAGAGCCTGGCAATGGTGGGTTCTAAAGGTGGAGTTGTTTGTAAACTTGGCAATTTTATTATGACATGATTCGAGTCTGGTAAGGTCAAGTTTTCTAAGCTGGGTAAGAATTGGAGCAGCATACATTAGGATAGACAAGAGGTGAGTTTGGGCTAGGGTAATCCATGCTTGTTTCACCTCACCTCAAGGTGTTACTGCTCAATTTTAGTAGCCTAAATAAAAAAGAAGCAAAAATCTCTACATCCAAACCCTCTTCACACTCCACAATATAGACATCTGTGAAGTTACTGAGACATGGTTTAAAGCTGCAAAGAGTACACCATGAGTGCAAGGTTTCAATGTCTTCCACACTTTTAGACCATTTTCTACACAGACAAAGGCTAATGGTGGAGGTGTCTAAATATACATCAATAACAAGCATACCTCTAGTTTGGTCAGATGGGATGATGTGCAAGAATTCCTCCACTTGCAGATAACCATAGTCAAAATCCTGTACCATATCCTAGACAGCTTTAGGTTGTTCTCCATGTCCTAAGAAGTGCATAATGCATACCTTTACCTACTGCAGACACTTACCATCTATCTAACCTAACACCTAACACCTTAATCATGGGAGACTTCATTAACCACTCTGTAGAGTGGGAATCCTACACAGCCTCAAATTTTCATGATCTGAAGAAGAATTTTTTCGAAAGCACTTATCGTATGTGGATTTGGGGACGTTAAAGTTTTATTTTTATTTTCTGATTAATAAATTGTTTTATTGAAGGCACCAGGATTTCAGCCATGGAGAGTAGCTTGCTTTTTCTTTTTGCATTTGTGTTTGTTTGCTGGCTACTATTTAGCAGTGGGAAGTGTTTTTGGTTCTTCATACAGTTGTTTTATAAAGTGATGGTTTGTCAAAATCCAATGCCTGTCCAAACCCCAGAGAGCACAGTAGCCTATGTTGAATTCCTCTCAGAAAATCTGTACACGCATGTCAATGGCTGCATAGAGGCTGCTGTACCTACCAGATGTAAGCCCAGAACTAGCCTCAGAAATAATTCACACTGGTGGCATCCCAAATTAAACAGGATGTACAACAAAAAGAAAAAAAAAACAAATAACCAGAAAAACTGGAGCCCAAAAGCAGTGTAAGACCACTAATAAATTTAAGGAGAATGGATGTTTTTAACATTAGATTCTGATGAAGTCCCTGTTTGAAGGGAAGAAAGCACTCAATGGGTGAATTATGTCTGGTGGAATAATAAAATAGTATTTATCTGTGGTGCAGCAGTGTTCATTTTTGTGAAAAAGAAAAAAACATTATGGCAAAAGCCGGGAAGGGTAATTTACATAAAGATAACAGTGAGGGCTAGTAAAATAAAATAAAGCCAACTTTGAGGTTAAGATAACCTCTCAGGTGAAAGATAACCATATTGCATTCCTCAGCTATATAAGAAACCTCAAGACAGCACACAACATTGTGCTGAACTGATGGTTAATAGTGCGACATTCATTAAACCTGGCAATATAGTGAACCTGTTAGTGGCCAAATTCTGTTCCAACTTTACCCCCCTCACCCCCAACCATCCCCCAAAAATACCCACCAATTCAACTCATTTAACTATAACTAGCGAACATGTACTGGTTGTGCTTGCTAATCCCAAGAACTTGGCATCAATGGGCTCAAATAACATGCCAGAATGCCCTTTTGCTTATCCTTAGAAATACACCATCAGAAGCACTAAATTAAAATACCTAAATTTTGCTTGCAACATAAGTAGGACATATTGGAGAGACAGATATGCTTCTCAGAGAATTCCCATTCTCTTGACAGGATCCCCATCCTTGTGAAGCAGAGTTCATCCCTATCCCTATTCAAGTGCACAATGGTCCTGTGGAAGGGTAATCAGAAATTCACCTCTGCTTTGTCCTTTACAGGCCATCAGTAAACACTCCCTATAAATCAAATATAAATAAAATTTGTGGGTCACATTCAGGTTGCATGGCTAAATTTGTTAGTGCCTTAGTGGTCATTAGCCTATTATACATCTATAAACCCATGAACCTAGACTATATATTAGGAGAAATATTCACATTTTAGTAGTTAGTGAAGGTGTACATTCTTCCTAACCGTGCCTCAAAGTCTTGTCTCTTTACTTTGTATCATACCCACTCATGAGGGGTAATCTTTGCCTGGTATACAAGGCATCCCTGAACCTTGTTTTGATGAAACCTTTACACATCCACAAAACAAACAGCATCAGACATACTAGATTAAAATATCTAAATTTTGCTTGCAACAAAAATAGAACGTGTTGAAGAAATAGATGCATTTTTCATAGAATTGTCATTCTTTGGAAAAAGCTCCCTATCCATTTGAAACAGAGTACTTCCTTCTCCCTCTTTAAGTACAACTTAGACCAATAATTGGAAATTCGTTGTCTATGTCTCTGATGGACAGAGGCAACCAGTAAATCACCACTATATAAATCAAATTTGTGGGTCACATTTGGGTTGCATGGCTAGACTTATAAGTGGTCGTTAACCTAGTATACACCTATGAACCTATGAACCACCATCTCTCAATGTACCGACTAATTACAATTAATGTTATATACTAAATGTTTCTGAACAACTTCCAGTGTTTTCACATTTATCCTTCTTACTAAATAGTTATTTTATATTTCTGTTCCAAATGAAAACCAATGAACTACCAAACTCCTAGATGTTTTGCCAGTAAGAAGCTCTTTAGGCTCATTACATTGAAACTTCAATAACCATAGTCTCTGAAGCTGCTTAATAACATTCCTGAAAATGGGAATTTCTGGATTCAAAAGTTTGAGCTGTATATCATTGCAAGTGGAATTGCAAAGATGCTGCATATAATCAACACGCACTATTGCTACATATTGCAGCATGGGAAGCTATAATGTTTTTTAACACTTTAAGACTCAAAGAGAAGGAAAAGGTAAGTGAGCAGCCATAGCAGATAAATGTTACGCATACTGTAACCTAAGTGGAAAAAAAAAAAAATATATATATATATATATATATATATATATATATATATATATATATATATATATGAAACCCAAATAGTCGGGCATACCTACTCGAAAGTGCTTTTCACTGAAGGAGCACTTTTGCATAAGTATGCCTGTTGCCGAGGCTGTACTATGGTGCGGGTAAGGGAAAATTCCCTTTACTCCACTGTAGTGCAGTCTCGGAGGGAGAATCTTAATGTAGGGAGGGAGGGTGGTACAGCCCCCCACATGGGGGGCTAAAATGTTAATGTAGTGTTTTTTTTTTGTAACACGCTTTAACAAAAGTGCTTTTTTGATAAAGGTGCTTTCATTAAAGTGTGTTTGGTTATTATGGATTCGGATGATTGCTTTTTCGAGCAAACGTCCTACATCCATATATATGCAGCTGTATATGGGTTCCTTTCAATTCACTGAATCTTCATTTCATGGAAACTCAAAGGGCTGACCATTTATTTCAAAACTCATTTCACAGAAAAGTGTAGAAGTATGTAGACAGTATACGATAGTGTCATTTCTTATCATAGGAGTTATTAGGGAAGTGCGTCTAGCAGAGCATCTGTAGATTGCGATGGCCAGCTTTATGTTTTACCCCAAGATCTGTAAATGTCTGTGTTTGATCTCCAGCTCTGATTCACTGTGTGTGGTTTATTTATTCATTTAATTTTTCATTTTTCCATGGTTGTGTAACCATGGAGTTAATTTATATAAGTAAGGGGAGTGTGGGATGACAAAACTCACTACAAGGGAAGTGAATGGGGGCTTGCAACCCTGCAAAAACATGTTTTTCAGACATATTTCTTGTGAAAAAGATTTTCTCTGAAATGAGTTTTCAGTAAAATTAGTTTTCAATTTAATGGATTCACCCATTTAACCAGAAATAATAACTGTTACCAGTTCTGGAAAAAGTTATCATGTAGTGCTGAAATGTCTGGGACCATTTACTGTAGTTGTTTTACTATAACATTTGTGTGATCATTACTAATTAGTTTAAGGTATAATGTTTTCTCTGGGTCTCTGGGATTGTTTTAAAACATCAAATTAAAATATCGTGGAAGTCATCATAGCATGTTAGTCCTAAAAATGCAGTTGATGTTAGTGTTAAAGTTCATTGCCTGACTTAATATTTTTGGCTGGTAGCCTCAAATTGTGGGGTGTATTTTGGATGGAAGCACACTCAGTCTTCAGTGTCACTACTTAGACAAATGAGCAATCCACAACATCACCCTAAAGTAATGTGCCACTTGTATCGTACCACACAGCATACCATTCAGTCTGGTACTGTCAAACTGCATTTGGGCTTCAGCAGTATGGCACTGACATGAAGGACCAAGCTGAAAAATTTGTTTTTAGGCAACTTTGGTCCTGCTGGAATATCTTCAATATATTGGTTTAGTTGCATTACATCTAAGATGTGGTCTTTGGCGTGGACAGTGTTTTTGTTATTATGCAATACTACCACAAAAGCTGAAACAGGAATATCTGTGTGGCAATCAAGCTTGCATCTGATGGCCTAGTATGTTATTGTCATTGTTATTGTTGCAATAATGTTTTGTACAAAGTGTTGTGACTGCAAACATTTTTTCTTTCCCTGGATATTTCGGATATTTAAGTGCTGCACTAGTAATTAATTACTTGCAGACTTTGTGTTTTAACCTTTTCTATGTTTCCTACTTCCATTGCTTCCATTGGACAACAAAATATAATATAATGTTTAATACTACCATTAGTTATTGTTCAAAAACATCAAGTAAATTGTGTTCAGTCACATATTTCCCTGAGCCTTTGCTTTGTTTTGTTATATTGTAGCTAAGGTAAGAAACATTAATGGTTTCTAAACACCCAAAGTTACTGAATGTTTTCAGTTGTGTCATGTACCACACCTTTAGCAACACCGTTAGAAGTGCTTCTAAAGCATGTTTATACCTGAAACACACATAATGTGCAACAAGTAGCTAGTCTTTTCTTGGATTTCATCAGTAGAATTGTATACTTACAGTGTGCACATATTTCTTTCTCTAGGGTACATGCAGAGAATAATTTTGCAATGCTTCTTTGTTAATTTTGGCAAACAAATTTATTTTATAGATCAGTCAATAATTTAATTGCATTTTAAAAGGATGCAATACTAAAGTAGCTGTATAGTAGTTTTATATGCACAAGGAATAATTGTAATTGGGAAGCTAATTTTTGCTCAGAGCAATTGTACAATGGGATATTAAGTGCACTTAATAATACTTGTTTCACAAACAGCTCTATTTTATTTCATTTTATTTGTTGACTTGGATACGTCGTCCATCCAGGTGGACCATTTTCTGGTTCAGCCCATAAAGCATGAGTACACAGTAACACTAGATGAAGAAGTACTCTAATCCACAGATGAATAGCACAAAAACAATATTAATCATGCAAATGATATATAACCACTTTCTAAACTGTCATTGAATATAATCATTGACTATCTATTACAACATATAGCATATAAATAACCATGTAACTAAAATCTATCTAGCAAAGTAAGAATCGGTCTGATATCAATATATATGTATTTCTGTTTATAGAGTTCTTGTGGGTTAATGCAGGCTATAGTGACAGATAAGATGAAAAAGTGGATGGTGGAGACAAGTGGATGCTGAAGACAGGTAGAGTGAAGTATAATAGAGGGGAGTGGGTGCTGTGATGGGGGTAGAAGTGGTCTGTAGGAAGGACAGTTGAGGTAGGTGAAACTAAAGGCTAGAGAGAGGAAAGAGAGAGAGAGAGAGAGAGAGAGTAGGATACCGAGAGAGAGAGAGAGAGAGACACACACATTTATTAATCCAGCATAGATATGTGAACATTAGGTTATGAGGTGAATGTAGTGATGGTGGACAGAGTAATAAATTTAAAGAACCATAATGCCTTGTAAAGAAAAGCATTTACAAAGTCTTGTGCGTAAAAATTTATTTAGATGGTGTCTAAAATTGGGAAGAAAGGGATATGCCCCTTAGGTTAGCAGGGAGCAATTCCCATGTCTGATATGCCATTAAATATGTTAATTCCAGCATTATTAGAATGTAATACACGTTCTGCCCAGGGTAAAAATGCTAGTTAACATTATTGTACAATTGCTTGCAGGTGTATAACCTGCAAGGGTAAAATGTTGGTGTAGTCTGATTATTAACTATGATAAGTCATAAAACTATCACAAGGTATTGATGATATATCGACAGTGAAAATAATCCATTATACCATGACCCTCCATTAATATTCCAAAACATGCACGCTGATTGGCCAGCGTGCATCAACTTATACTAATGGAAAAAGGTCCAGTCGCCCAGACTTTTTCCATTAGTATAAGTCTCTTTTAAAACACTGTCTCGCTATGTTAAAAGAGTTTAACATAGCGACATAGGTTTTGAAAAAAGCAACGGAGATCTCTGTTGCTTTTTTTAAAGCTGTCTCGCTATGTTAAACTCTTTTAACATAGCGACACAGTGTGCAAAAAGCAACGGAGATCTTGCTTTCTCCGTTGCTTCTTTTTAAACCTGTCTCGCTATGTTAAATGGGTTTAACATAGCGAGACAGCTTTAAAATAAGCAACGGAGATCTCCGTTGCTTATTTTAAAGCTGTCTCGCTATGTTAAACCCATTTAACATAGCGAGACAGGTTTAAAAAAAAAAGCAACAGAAAAAGCAAGATCTCCGTTGCTTTTTACTGTTTCACTATGTTAAATGGGTTTAACATAGCGAGACAGCTTTAAAATAAGCAACGGGCATCTCCTCCCTAATGTTTCAGTTATCTGTAAAATGTTTGGTAGCATTAGCATGTTTGCCTGAAGAAGAAGTACTATCTACATTTAATATCCTGAAAGATTTGTTTCCTGTAGAGGGTAAGGAATTAGTGAAATATTTTACCCGCTGGTATGTTTTAGGGAAATTGAGGAAGTTTGCCACAAGAACGATGATATTTATTAGATTTCCACCTCTTTTCACTATTATGTTTTGGAATATTTCAGACTTAAATGCATTGTTTTTAGCACACACTCAGAACTCAATGGAGGCATGGCATCGGCAGCTTAAATGTGTACTTGGTGCACGAGCTACAGTCTCTCAGTTCTACTCACAGCCCTTGCTAGGGAGCAGAATTGAGTTGAAGTGCTATGAGCAAGACTGGCAGCAGGTTGTCCTCCGTTGCCTAAAAAAAAGGTAACTCCTCCACAGGCATCCACAGTTTGAGATCATGCTAAATAATAAAGGTAGTTTGTCATCTGTTGAATTCATTCGAGCAATTGCAAGACTTCAAAAAATATAGATGTGAAAAGTCTAGTTTGTTGATGGTTTATAATGGATGTTTGTAAAAGGGTACTAAAAGTGACAAAAACTTTACGGGTGATTAATACTGAATGTAGTTATTCACATGTTGAATTCTTTCAAGCAGTTACAAGGTTACTAAAAATGTAGATGTGAAATGTCTATTTAATTTATGGTTCACTGCCAATGGTTGTAAGAGGATAGTAGCAGTGAGAAAAAACTACACGAGTGTTGGATGTGCACTATGTTTACATTTGAAGGCAGACTGGGACACTGCATGGATGAAGGACATGTTAGGCTTGAAAAATTCAGTATAATGAAAATTCAGTTATTTACATCTCAGCTTTGTGATATTTTGGTTTTCTGACATTACAGTATTGTATCTTGGCAATCCAGTCTTCGATATATATATATATATATATATATATATATATATATATATATATATATATATATGTATATATATATATATATATATATATATGTGTGTGTGTGTGTGTGTGTGTGTGTGTTTGTGTATGTGTGTGCATGCGTGTGTAGCGAGAGAGAGAGATGCTTTCTTCCCAATAAAATTCTTGACCATCAACTTTAAATAATGTAGAAAGAATTAGAAGAGTAAGCATAGCTTACAAAAGTAGAGTTTTGTCTACTGGTTTATGACAATATTAATATCAGAATGAGGAGATTTTACAGTATTGATGAATTCTTTTTTAACATAAATATTTTTTGTGGGGTCATGGCCAAGTTGGTGACCAGCAAACAGCTTATGATATCTGGTCTGCAACACATCAACTTCATTTGACAGGAATTCTTCTTTTTAAAACATTAGTTGAGATACTATAATAAACAATATTACTCAGGGAAAAAAAAGCAGATAATGATCATTAAAAATAAGGTTTAAAATATTAAAATTAATCTCAGACTGTCAAAAAAAATAAATAAATGGAGAAGGCTGTAGGGTTAGTCACTCACACACACACACACACACACACACACACACACACACACACACACACACACACACACACACACACATACTTAACTCAGCTAGTAATGCAGTTGATTGTAGATATGTAGCCGAAGCCAAACAACTCAGATATTGAGCAGTAATGAATTCAAAGATATGTGACTAACACTTATAAATACAGATAAATCCTCTAGGCTAAGAGTTTAACACTGAATATCAATGAAGTGAAACACAATAGCCCCCACTAACTGCAGAGACAGAGAGAGACCACAGTATTCTATGAAACAATTAAATAGAAAAATAAATGACTACAGAGAGACACAGACCACAATATTCAATGAAACAGTTAAATACACAGAAAAATAAAATGCAGTACAATCTTTTAACACTGCAAGTTTGTACTTATCTCATCTAGTAATGTAGTTGATTGTAGGTATGTAGCAGAAGCCAAATAAATCAGATATTGAGCAGTAATGAATTCAAAGATATGTGTCTAACACTTATAAATACAGAGAACCCCTCTAGGCTAAGAGTTTAACACTGAATATCAATGAAGTGAAACACAATAGCCCCCACTAACTGCAGAGACAGAGAGAGACCACAGTATTCTATGAAACAATTAAATAGAAAACTAAATCACTACAGAGAGACACAGACCACAATATTCAATGAAACAGTTAAATACACAGAAAAATAAAATGCAGTACAATCTTTTAACACTGCAAGTTTGTACTTAACTCAGCTAGTAATGCAGTTGACTGTAGGTATGCAGCAGAAGCCAAACAACTCAGATACTGAGCTGTAATAAATTCAAAGATATGTGACTAACATAGTATTCTATGAAACAATTAAATAGAAAAGTAAATAACTACAGAGAGACACAGACCACAATATTCAACAAAACAATTAAATACACAGAAAAATAAAATGCAGCACAATCTTGAAGAATAGCAAGAGTTCCTAGGTCATTGATTCCACCTTCTTCTAAAAAATCCACATTTCCTAGGTCAGGAATTGTTAAATTTATTTCCTTTTAAGTTAGGTCATGCCTTTACTATTCAAGTGTGCTATATAGAAAGCTTTTCTTACTACAGTAGACAGATGGTGGTCAACGTTAAGATCACAGTCAATTTGTGATCTCAGGTCCCTTACCACTTCTTGGGTACTTAGGGTATAGCGGTTGATTTAATAATGTTAAGGGACATTGTTTGTGTTGAAGGGAATGATGATGCATTTCTTTGTATTCAGTTTGAGAGTGTCACTAATTCACCAGTTGTTGGTCTGCATGAGATCCGCCTGGAGTATACTGACATTATTTAGGGATTCAATGGTTGCACCTTGTTTGCAGTCATCTGAAAACATGGTCAGCTACAACCCTTTAGTTTTAACCTGAACTTCTGAGATGTGTATAACAGACAGTAGGGGGGGGCAGCATTTTGCTTTATTCTGTTGTACTGCACATCAGATTAATTTTGTAGTGTTGTACACAATAAATTCTGACTTCAGAAACTGCCATCATTTGTGCAGAGGATAGGGTGTTATGGCAACAGTGTAATTTTACATGTCAGGATGCACATTTTAATGTGTCATTTTCGTATGATATATTTTGCCTGAAAATATTTGTTTATTACTATTTTGATGTTTTTGGTGACTGCTACCTAAAGCAATGTTAATCCATGTAACATTGTTTTTGTCATATGTTCATTCATGGTGTATCTACTAGTTTTACAGGTATGAATTGCAAATATATTCAACTTCCCCCAACCCCATTTCAGCTAAACAGAAAGCTGTGTCAATGAAACAAATTCACACTAGTTCAAGATCAAATGAGTCATACACATTTCCTACTGATAGGCCAACTGATTTGGAGGAGGGACTACCATGAGAACTGTAAAGGTGACTTCATCTGATGTTGTGATTTACTAGATGCAAGTAATCCTGCTGTTACTAACCTGCAACTACTGCATGACTATGATCATGACCTCGAACATGAGGTTCTGTTAGCTATAGATGACAGTTAACATGGCCTTTATGAAATGTGTTGCGATTGTTAACTTTGACTAATGACATTACTTCCTGGAGAAACAACGGTAGTATCGTGTGATCTCCAATTGCATTTCCTGATAGTACCTTGCCCTCTGCCTCTTGCAAGACTTAACACCAGCTTGACTCTGGTATTTCCTAACTAGTGTAGGAATGGAGGCGGCCACTGATGCTCGGTGTACAACCATACAACTCAACAATGCGAGCATGACATTATCCATGCTCTCTGCCATTTTTAAGTAGTTATGGAAATCATCATGCATACCCTAGAGGACTCATATCATTTCTGACTCTCTGTGGCAATGCTTTGATCCCTAACTATGTCACACCACATTTCTTTTTGGGCAGCCAATGCTCTATTCGTTTCCTGGGATAGTTGTAAGAAATTCCTGCTACTGGCTATAAAGGTGTCAATGTGGACACTGTGGATTCTGAATGACTGCCATCATCCTGTAAGTGTTTTTCTGTCTTTGGCGAGACTGGTGTAGAGATGCAGGGGTGCTCCCCCAGTACAATCATAAATGTTATGTCAAGTTGTGCTTGACTTTGATTTGTACTCTCACTTTCTGCAGCGTTAGTAGCATGTTGTGAGGTGAGAGAACTTGTCATTAAACTTGGGTACTGTCTGCATCTTCCATCAGGCTGCCTCATAAATATAACTATGTTATCATCAGCAGCAGTAGCAACAGCAGCCGCAGTGACACCCATTCTGCTGCTGACACCATCTAAATTTAATGATATAGCTGAACTGTTTGTTTCTGATGATGACTCTTTAAAAACTATCACAAAACATTAATAACAATAATAATGCAACAGCATACAGTACAGCTTGCTTACAAAGAGGTGAGTGGGACACTTACCATGCACATTGCCTTCATTTTCATTATTGACGCACAAGGTTCACCATATAATAATAATGATGGTAATAATAATAATGCATTTTGATATGTTTAATTATTTCATTTCTTGTCAGCATTAAATTCTCTTTATATAGCTGTGTGCTATTAATTTTAAAGATGGAAAAGAACAGTGCATTCATAGTAGAATACAAATTTTTTTTTTTTGGAGTCTACTATTCTTGGTAGAAGGTTTACAGTTAACAATCTCAATTTTCTTATATCTATGAGTAAGGAGTTCAATAGATATAATAAAAGGTTTTCAGTACCATATTATTTGCAAATGTATGAGGATATTATATGTAATGCTTATTATTTTTTTTTCATATTTTAGTAGTATAGCCAACTTAAAATGTTTATCGTTTAATATCAATGGATTAAATAATGATTGTGAAAGGGGTAGTTTACACAAATGTTCAAAATATTTCATTCCCAAATTATCTTTTTTACATGAAACACATTTAATAAAAGAAGATTTGGACAGACTTAATACTAAACCCTATTCTGTGTTGACAAGCTCTCATTGTAAGCAAAATAGAAGAGGATTGGCTATTTTATGGAAAAATTATTTGCTTCTACTTAAAATCCTGAATATATTTAGTGATGAAAAAGGCATGTTTTTCAGTGACTTTAAAGATTCATAGGAAACTATGTACTTTTATTAATCTCTGTTGGCTGTCAGGATTGGGAATACAAACAGTTAAACAACAGTATGGGCAAACAATATAAATATCAAAGGGAAACATTATTTTGCAGGTGACTTTAATTGTATTTTATCTGACAAGGATACCAACACTAGATGTGAAAGGAAGAAACCTGTCTCAGTCAAGGCTTTGATGGAGTTCACTGCCCTATATAAAATGAGAGATATAAATGAGTTTCCAGTATCAGACTCACTCTACTTTACACATTTCTCACACCGGCATGGGCCACAATCATGGACAGATAGAGTATATGTTTCAAATGAGATCACTAGCAGACTAGATAACATTAAAGTAGTCTCTTGCCCATTGTTGGATCACAACGTGATAACATTTGAAGTTAATGTGAATTCTAGTAATAACATCACAATTAAAATAATTCCTGCATATATAACAAATATGAAAGACTTTAAGGTATTCCTTAATAAAGAAATTCAAACTTTTATTGACATTAATCATACAGGTAATACCTTAGATATTTTTGCATGGGACTCTTTAAAAGCATACATTTAGATCAGATAGTAACAGGAACTCTCACCATTACTACCAGTCTCACTCGGAGTCCCACAGAGTTCCATTCTACGATCACTACTATTTTCTGTTTTTACTAATATCCTTCATACTGCCACACTTCATGCTTCTGTCATCCAATATGTGGATGATTCCACACTAATCTGTGCTTCTCCCTCCCCCCAAGCACTGCTACAACAAACACAAACCTCTTTTCTTGCTGTTGAATGATGGCTATCTAAATCACAACTGATATCAAATCCTAATAAACCTAAGCATCTTATCTTTCCATCCACACAGCATTTTTCTCATAACATTACATTTAGCATCACCTCTAGTAATAACAGTCATATTTCCAGTTAATCACACCAAACTGCTATGGGTTGACATGAAATTTGACATACATATATTCGATACCATAAAGAAAGTACATAAAAAACTTGCCATGCTGTACAGAATTCCTAACTGACTCCACCAGACTCACTATTGCACAAACCCATCTCATCTCCACTCTTTTGTATGCCTCACCAATCTTAACCAATCTTAGAAAATCTGACCTTACCAAGCTGCAAGTATGTTATAATAAAATTGGCAAATTTGCAAGCAATACTCTTCACATAATACACCACTGCACTCCTCATAAAAGACTTAATTGGCTGAAACTTCCCCATCATATTCTTTACAACCAACTTATACTAACCCACAAACTACTTTACTACCATGAAAAAAAAACCTGCACTACAAAACATGCTAAACCCAAACACCAAAAGTAAAGTCCTATGATCCAATCAAAAACTCCTATTAGATGCGACCAAAGCCAGCAATTCCACAGATATATCCCTCTATAGCAACACTATTGCCAAACATTGGAACAACCTTCCTTCCCAACATCTCAGACAGTACTTCCATTACTTCCTTCAAAAAGCTCTTAAAATCCCATGTACAGCAGTCATGGCTCTGTAACTGTGACAACGCTGATTAATCTTCTATACTTCTTACTGCTCTATTGCCAATTCCCTCTCTCTCAGCACCTTGAACCCCCCCCCCTCACTAATGTACCTTTCCCTTCTCTTCCCTACTTAACCCTTCATCCCATCTTCCTAGGTCAAATTATATTATATCCTTAGTCTTATAATTCACCTACTGCAGTTATGGCTCTGTAATTGTGACAACTCTGATTAATCTTTTATACTCTATTACCAACTCACTCTCTCTCAGTACATTGCTAACCCCACTAGTGTACCCTTTCCCTTCTCTCACTTACCTTCAATAACCCCTCAACATACCCTATATGTCAACTTTTATTACATCTTTAGTTTTAAGATCCTTTGAGTCTATATTGTATACCAAAAATGTATCTGTACACAACTCAGAACATATAGAAACTGTCATAAGTCTGAAATGAAATACATCATGTAAAAGTGCTAGCTTTTGTGATGATGACTATTATATTACTGTTCACTGTTCTAATGTATATCAAAGTGTCTTATGTAACAAAACTGTGAGGTATAAAAGTTACATGTTGTATCCAGAGCTTTTCTCACTGGGCCTCCTCTGAAAAAGGACCTGCGTCCAGTCAGACTTTACCTGTAAACAAATATAAAATAAATAAAAATAAATAAAATAAAATATTTTTTTGGCAAAATTACATGTTGCTATGCACAAAAAAGAAAAAAATGGACAAAGAATTGAAAGATTTACAGGAGAAAATTGATAAGTTAAAATTAGACATGCAAAAATGAAATAACTTAAGGGGAGAAATAAATAGTTTAAACAGTAAATATTTAGAAATTTTGCAACATAAAACTGATAACTTTAGAAAAGATTAAAATAATTATTCCATAAATTCTAAATCCATGCATAAATTGGCTAGTATATCAAAAAATTATTGTTAAAAGTAACCACATCAAAGAATTATACTCCTCTAGTAGTAAAAAAAAAAGTTATTAATTTTAAAATATGGTTGGTTTTTAAGAGTATTCATGAGGCTTTTTGTGGATTGTGAAGCCTATATCAATGTCTAAACTCAAAATTCAAATTAATAAATTAAAACCCAATAAGGGACCTGGAAATGGTGGTATAATACCTGAACTATACAAAATGATGACTAAGGATGCTTTGTGTATTTTGCTAGAGGTATTTTCAATTGTTAAAAGACTTACAAAAGTACCACAATCCTGGAAATATGCCCTAATAACACCAGTTTTAAAAACCCCTGGCAAGGACTCAACACAATGTTCTTCATCTAGATCAATTTCATTATTAAATGCAGATTATAAAATATTCATTACAATCTATGTCTCTAGAATAAAACAATATCTTCCTATGTTGATAAGCAATGATCTAAATGGGGTTTATAATGAACAGGACCACCTATGACAATATCAAGATAATATTATCAATAATGGATTATACTAATCATTAAAAAATAAATTTGGTCAGTCTGGATATCAAAAGTACATTTGATTCAGTTAATAAGGAGCACTTACGATTAGTACTGGAGGAATGTAATTTTTCAAACAATTTCTTGCAATTAATCAAACTTCTCTATGAAAACTCCTTTGCATACATTAAGATAGACTCATATACTTCCCAATCAAGCATGATTACTAAAGGTACTATACAGGGTTGCCCCTTGTCCCCTTTGTTTTTTGCTCTAGTTATGGAACCTTTTGCAAATTATATTAGATCAAATAAAAACATTGAAGACATACCAATAAATAATGATTTAATCCCCAAAATACAATAATTTGTGGATGACATCCTATTAACTTTGACTGATTGCAATTCTTCACTTATTGCAGTATTCCAAGCAGTAGAAATATTCCAGAAGAAATCAGGATTCAATTTTAATATGAATAAGACTAAAATACTAGCTGTTAATTATAATTTGAATGCAATAGATAAAAAAATTACATAAATACACTGTGAAAGATGGTAAAATCATTTACTTAGGGATAATCTTGTCTGATAATATTAAAGATATAACAAACCTTAATTATAATAACATAAATTCCATAAGACAAACTCTTAATAAATTGAATATTATTTCACTATGGCAGAGAGACTCCACTTAATTTAAATGATTATCCTTCCTAAAATGTTATATATAATACCATTTTTATCTCTTCCACTTCCCAAAAAGTATAAAAGAATATAATTCTTTGTTTCTGAGATTTTTATGACTAATAAGCCTAGAGTAGCTTTAAACAATCACATTAGAAACTGGACATCACGAGGTATTGGTCTTCAGATTTAGAATTATATTCCTTATCCTTAATTGTAAGACAATAATTTCTTGGTTAAATAATTATTGCAATGCCAAATGGAAAGATATTCAGGGAGGTATTTGTTTTAAATCCAATAATTTAACAAAATCATATTATACTAAAATAGCTACTAATACATTTCTTTTGTTAGTAAAAGACAACTTTATAGAAAACAAAAACAAACCAGTTAGTTAACTCTTATTATATTAACACAATAATAAGCTCCTTTAAAATTTTCATTTTCAGGAACCCTTAATATAAAGCATGGGTTTTCTTTGTATTTCCAATTGCCTATGCTCACAATAGTATTAATACATTTAATTTAAAAGCAATGACAATACTTAAAGACAAAATCCTGTTATACTGGTATCAGTTACTAGACAATGGTAAGTTACAAAATGTTGACCATATCATTAATAATTTTGAGTTAAACAAAGATATGTGGATAGAAAGTCAAATCTGTAGACAATTAATTGAACATATGATTAATCTAATGTAACGAATAGTTAGAAATTCTTTCCCCATGTTCATTAGTTTGCTTATTATTCTAATGCACCAGAATGTAATTGGAAAGGAACATCTATCTAAAATGTATAAGGTACTTAAGAAATCAACAGTATCTCACAGAGAAAGCTATTGGGATTATTTTAGACTTGCTACTAATAACTTCCCGAGTAAAGATGATTAAAAGTAATACTCCAATCTTAAAAAAAAAATGACTTCATCATTAAGGTGGAGAATATTTTCTGGGATGTTCTTGCTTAGTACCTTTATCATACCACATAAAGTGGAATTGATGTATAATAAAGACATAGGAAGGTGGAGAAGTAAACTAAATGTTAAATCTGACTGCAGCATATGTTTTACACTGTATAAAATTTAAAACTTATTGGGATAATATGAATTCTCTCTTACAGTTTGTTTTTAATAATAAATTCATGCTGACCAAATCTCTTATTTTATTTAATATACCTATTCCTGCTTGCATCAGTATCTTAACCTTAGCAAGAAAAGTCATCACCAATAACTGGAAGAATCAGATACTCCTACCATGAAGGAATTTGTACACTTGGCAACTAAAGATTGTCATCTTCAACTTATCATGATCAAGACAAAAACATGTAGAGTCACCTCTTCATATAATATATGTTTGTAATTCAAAGAACTGCTGGATAAACAGACTTTAATAATTAACTAACAACTACTCTCGTCACATTCATTTTCTCTTTTAAAAACTTTGTTTTATAGTAGACACCATTGTAAATAGTTAGTTTAGTTGTTTATTCTTCTTTTAGATATGTATATTTGTTTTATCATATTTTTATTATCATACAGTAATGTTTTGTTGTTAAAAGTTTCAATAAAAAGCAATTGAGAAAAAAAAAGAGTAGGGAATTTCCCCAATGTTCTGAACAAATTTGTACTAACAGTATGACTACCCCCTTGGGTCTCCCTGAAAGGAGTGCACTAGCCTACTGTCACTAACTTGGTCAACAAATGAAGGACAGACAGATAAACCATGCCACAATGACATGGAAATGAGCAACATTACTAAAATGAGGGCATAAAATTGTTCAGTGCAGAAGTAAATGAGACTAAGTAGTATGGTGGACTGATTTAGAAAGATATATATTTTACATGAAGAGATGCTGTGACCCATGTTGGGAACTGCAACAAAGTCCTGGTGCTATGGGACATAAACCATGAAGCCATGTGTAAAGCAGCTGCCACATTACTAAATATGTAGACATACAAGTTTATTGTCAACTGATAGCAGTCATGAAGTTGAATGACCATGCCCTTCATGACAGAGAAATATCAGACTCCTACCCTGTAGACTGAGGCACCAAGCAGAAGCTTGTCAGGGTGCACTACCCTTATATGCAGGTCTGTGTGATGCATGGAGTATATATACCTGTTGACATGAAGGTATGTGTGGCTTTGAGAATATCAGCAACAAAGACATTCCAGTGTCCAAAATGTGATCCTGTGGGTATATTGAAGGTATATGTCTCACTGATATTTAAGCAGTTTCTTGATGCCATGTTACAGCATGTGGTGTAGAATACATTGTTCTCACAAATCACAGAGGAGGGAGAGAGAGACAACACCATGTGAACACTTTATGACACAGTCTAGTTTCTTGACATACTGGTAACCATACTCTGCACACAAATTGCAATAAAAGTCCCACCTTGACAACAGGGACAATGGTGTATCAACTGTAATGAGTTACACTCCATTAACTGCTAGGTGATCTGTAATGCACAGTGCACAATATACAATATGTCAGCTGCCAGTGCTCATATATCTCACAACTGGCACATATGTGACTTATATGAGCAGTTTGTGAGGGGAGATTTTTCACAAGGCCATCTTTCTGGCAATGCAGGATATGCCCTGGAGTCATAGCTAATAACACTGTTTAGAAGCTTACAAACCATGGCAGAGAATTCCTACAATAATGTCTTGACACAGACAAATCATTGTTAAGTATGTGTTTGGCCTGCTAAAGTCCAACTTTCATTGTATGGATAATCTCTGACAACGCAGTAAAGTATGACTCTGGAACATGCAGCAAAATATTTACAGCGTATGAAGTATTAAATAACATGTTGATACACAAAGAGTTAAAACAGAACAGAGAGATTTAGTAGGAGGAGGAGGATGAAGGTCTGGAGTCTCCATCTCCAGTGTAGGTATTGCCAGATGAGTGAGCTGTAGGTGAGGACAATGTCAAAAGACGTTGGCACATTGTGCTTTGTCACTGGTTAAGGGGCTGTGTCTGGCTCATACCTATTAGCCAAAATAAGCAGTACATATAAAACTTAAAAATGATGCATGGATACATACACCCAGGTTGTGTTATTCCATGCAAAGGCTGTCCACACTGTACATCAGACATAGGATACCTACGTAACAAGGGCAGGTTCCATTTGTCATCATATGCACAGGTGCAAGAGGCACAGATTCAAGTGTCAATAATAGGATATGTTTGAGCGTGTGTGTGTGTGTGTGTGTGTGTGTGTGTGTGTGTGTGTGTGTGTGTGTGTGTGTGTGTGTGTGTGTGTGTGTGTGTGTGTGTGTGTGTGTGTGTGTGTGTGTGTGTGTGTGTATGGACTTAGCTGCAGAGCTCCAGTAGATAATGTGGCATTGTGCCAGTCCAGGGCATCAGCATGGAAGATATACACCACCTGTTCATGTCTCTGTCTACAGGGGCACTGTCTCCTAGATGTTTCCCAGGCATGACCCACAGTACACACAGAGGATGGAGTGCTTTGTAATATAGATGGCCTGTCATTTTACTTGTACACTCTGCGTGAACATCCATCTGCATCTACATTAACTTTACCTCACAATGCTCTCAATACTGCACAATGGTGTGGATGTGGTGGCTCTACAGGTCTCACACTGTGCCCTCTAGATCTACAGTGGGCCTTCACATCATAGGTAGAGGTGACCAGCCACAGCAAGTCAGGTGGCTGTGATGTGCAGCAGAACAGTAGCAACTGTTGTGTATATGTTCTTTATGCCACATGTCTCTAATATTGCACATCTAGCCTATGCACCACCACATGTCGTAATACAGAGCACATACTACCTTGGCCAGCTTGGCTATGGCTGTGTTGGTCTCTGCCCATCCCTGTTTTATGACCCACCACAATTACTAAATAAAAGCCATGGAGATTTTTGACTTAAGAGAGAGTGGGATGGTACACATGGTGTGTTTGGCCACTGGGATGCCAATCCCTGAGGTCATCATTTTGCACAAAGGAGCTGGTGGCAATGAAAGGAGACTGTGCTGCTGGTTATGAGACTGGTCCCTGGGCAGATCTGTTGGCATCTTCCTATGCATGGATGACATCCAGGATTTTGGGGTGTGTTGCACTGGCACAGTAGTTTTGTCCATAGAAGGGGTTGGTAATGTTGCAATCACATTACCCAAATCTATCGCAGACATTGTGACCTCTGACTGGGATGAGATTTGTCTGCCATCATCGCTGGAGTCACGAAGTTCCCCAATATCAGTTAGACATAATGCCACAGTGGAAGACATTGATAAAACTCAGTATATGTGAAAACACCAAAAAAGTTACACAAACTAAGGTTCATAGGTAAGTACTGGACAATCAGTCTGCAGACCATTACATGCCTAGCCAATAAATAATCTTCACAAATTCCCCCCAGCCACAAGGAGGGCAATACAAGATAGGCTGAGGTTGAATTTTGGCTATGCATTCCATTGTCTAGTTTACCTTGAAGGTGTCAGGGGTGCTACTCTGTTTGACACGTAGCAAAAGTCTGTTCAATCTGTTGGAGATATGTCAGGATATGAATCTATCTCACTAGGATATCTTATTTATATTTTGATGTAGGCTTAGTTCCTTTAACCTAGCATTTGAGGAAACATTTGTACTATAAAATAATAAAAGGCAAACAGAGATGGATCTTTCAAAACTTGAAAGGCAAGGCACAGATTCCCCACAGAGGAGATCTATGGGAAACTGATGGTAGAGGAAGGGAAGCCAGTTTGCCCTCATAACAATGATTTCTAAGCTCAGTGATCTTTTAGGTTAGTAACCTCTAAGGTCTCAAAAGTTGAGTTAAATGCTTAGACAAACACATTCCAAGAAGCATTATATTTACTAAAAGCTCATGGAATAAAGACACTTTTGG
The DNA here is from genome assembly GCF_019279795.1 of Protopterus annectens. Classification (NCBI taxonomy): domain Eukaryota; kingdom Metazoa; phylum Chordata; order Ceratodontiformes; family Protopteridae; genus Protopterus; species Protopterus annectens. The sequence goes on from NC_056733.1 coordinate 1,953,385,063, forward strand.
ATCTAAGGGAGGTGCCATTCAAAATTAAATGAGCCAGACAGAAGGCTTTCCTAACTACCGCTAAGACATGACAAAAGATAAGAAATTATCAACAAGAGTGCCTATATAAATTACAGCATTGTCTGGTTGAAGTGGTGTGTTACCTGTTTGCATGGTTTAATGTTTCATTTACCAAACTTAACTTCACAGCATTTTTCACATTTTGCTCTTACAAACTTAGGAAGTTTATAGAATAGCAGATTTTGTATTAATATAAATTTTCTGAAGTCTATGACGTCTAAAACTCAAATGTCTGTTAGCTTTTTCTGAATTCATGTCTCAGTGAATTGCTAATGACTTGCCAGAAAACCTCAGATTTTATGAAGGACACACCAAAAGATGCAAGGCAAAAATCTGGCAATTCTGTGAAAATCTGTACAGTTGAGAGATATACCTTGTACCAATTATTATCATGTTCTAATTCATATTCTAATTCCAATTTTCTAGCTATTTGCACACTTATTTAACCATATGTCAAGAGTGAAGGTGTGAGAAACAGATGCTTAATAGAAGAAGCCCCGATGGTGAGTCATGTTGTTTACCAATGGTAACTTTTATGCACTCAGAAGTGGGATCTGCAACTCTATCCAAATTAATTCTATCAGACAAAGTTAGCTATCTGCTATGCGACATATGGATTTATATTCAGATTTATATGTTTTTCAGCAATGCCTGCATGGGGAGTACTGTCAAAAGATTTGACCATGTCCAGATATTCTGTATACTGCATAAACGCTATCCACTTCTTCTGTAACTTTTTCAAATAGATTTATGAGATTAAAGAGGCAGGAACTTCTTTTGATAAAGCCAAACTGATAATGATCTAGGGTTAACAGATTTCAAATGTCCAGACTATGCAGGACTGTGATAATACATTCCACAGCTTTACATGTGGGGCTAGTGAGACTAAAAGATCTGTAGTTACTAATATCTGCTGATGGACCATCCTTGTGCAATGACACTACAATGGCTGGTTTCCAGGCTTCGGACATTTAACTAGTGGCACTTCATACTCTGCGTGAATTGTGTAACAGAATGACTCAATAGATCTGAGTGCAGTATCTGTAAAGCAATAGCTGTATGTTGTCTAAATGTATTTTTCATAAGTTTAGTAACTATAAAGCAAATAGTTTCAAGGGAAGAGCTTTTCTGTGGCACCCACAACTTACTTACACATCTGTATAATAGAGTCCATCAGGAAAGGCATATTTACAATACTTTGGGAAGATAGTCTTTGGACCTGCAGTCTCCATGTCCCTAAAAAAAAAAAGACCTCATCTTTGTTACATTCTGTTACCTTGTATTATATAAACAATGCAGTTAGTAAGTCATATTTCAGAGATAACCATGTGGGGCATCACCAGTCTGCAGTGTCATATCCAACTCATCACCAATGTTATTGTACCATGAATTTCAAAATGGCATGGACCCCATGCAGAGGTGCCAGGAACTCCTACATGTCTTTTACCAGTGGATCAGTCAGCAGACCCCCTTCCATGGCCCTCCATTGCTGTGCTAGGCATGCTGACTTACTGTGTGCTACTTCAAAATCTTGGTGACCCTTCTTTGGACATAGTCATAGCTCTGATTTTGACCAACAACAACACTGATGTCATCTATAACTTTCTGCCATCCAAGTGCAAAAAAGGCCTGGTCAGATTTCTCAAGATAGAGTATCTTCAACCATATCCACGGAGAGCTCGTAACATTTGGTTATAACCTACATGGGATAATTTACTTTGTTTTAGTACTTACTGCCTTTAGGCATAAGAGCCTGCAACTGCAATGAAAAATCTATGTAAGATCAAACACGATTTACCACTATGCAGCCACAGATGGAAATGGCAATTTCTGGCAAAACCAATGTTCTTTTGAAATAAGAGTAGAATGCTATTGACATGAATATCTGGAGTTTGTGGGGAGGTGTTATATATGTTGTTTCTCTGGGTGTTTTACTAGCACATGGCAGCAGTGTTAAAGTACCCAGATGAGGAATCCAGGCATACACATGGCTGTCTGTAGGACAGATCATACCATCAATAAGGGCTTAGGCTACAGAGATGAACATGATGCCACCATATACATTTTGGAGGATTACAATGTTTTGTCAGTTGTATCTTGGCAAACCTATATACCACATGAATATGGAGATGGCACAGACCCGGCACAAGATGTGACTGCCTATGTGTGACAACCTCTCTACAAGTGACAAACACTACTGCTGGGAGGCTAAGTGTATCCAGGCCAACAGCATACTACCCATTACAGGACAAATGAGAGTACATGTATGCATCCCCTAGGCAGTCATATGCATACTACAGGACATCCTACAAGAGGTGATTCCAGTCACGTCTTACCTGACTCAGACGTCCCCCTACTTCCCCCTACATGAGTATGTGTGCAGACCTTCCCCACCACTACCACCACATGAAAATAACACAGTGCATGAATAAAATGCCCTGGTACTGGTGCAGGAAGGGGATGTCCAAAACAACTAAACAATCCATGGATTAAACATTCAATATAGTGACTCTTGATGGATGGATGGATGTTAGCTGTAATCACTGAAGAACCCATTAGAGCCATAACCCACAAGCTAAATAACATACTGGTACTGCAAACTCCACTGATCCCCAACATTATATTACTATGCAAATGTTTCCCTAGATCTGCATTCCATTGGGGAAGGATCGTTAACAGTGCGTGGACATAACCATGAAACAATACCACCCTGGATGAGTGTTAATTACTACTGCATCGCTATGCTCAGAATCAGAACAAGTAATACTTATAGGCTCCCACAGTGTAACATGTACTTGACAGAGGTAACCTCCTATGCTGGTCACTGCAGCATTAGTGCAACACCTGGTGGAACACACAGTCATTGGCCTGCAGGCTTAACTATTGTTATTTGCTGAGTTTTCAAAAACATAACCTTTAGAAATGTGTTTTGCTGAACCCTACCACATTACAGTCATCCACTTTCCCCTATCATAGCCCTACACCTTACCCAGTATAAAGATCCACACACACACACACACACAGCTGCACCATTGTTGTTATTTACACCCAGTAACTTAGCCACTACAGTATAATACCATCATGGAGATCTTCAAACAACACACACACAAAGCAGTAGTAAAGCAACAATTAAAACAGTTTGTTTGCGTCTTTTGGCTTTTCCCGGTTAGGGGTCGCCACAGCAGAACTCCGGTCCGCTAATGATTGGCAGTTGATTTTTACATACCGGCTTGCCAGGCCTGAAGCGCAACCTTCAATGAAGGTACGCCCATTCACACATGTCTCCACCCAGAAGATGCTCTAGCTGAGAATCGAACTGGACAGCATCTTACTGTGAGGTGACAATGCTACCGCAGCACCACCACCGCTGCAACAATTAAAACAGTACCATTCCCTATTCACTGACTTCTCTTTAAGAATGACTCGCTTGTAAAAAGTAGTGTATACCATGTAAATAAAAGTTTTAGTCTTTGCTATACTGCAGTCTTCCATAATATGATAAAGCTGGCAGTAGGCGTTACTATTTTTATTGTTCAATTTCAAGGCTTCTAGTATGGTCCTAATGCTAATAATCCTAACTCAAATTAATGTTTCGGAATCACATGTATCAATTGTCATGAAATTCACCCATCCTTTGCTAAGAGGATTGGTTCAGGTTCTTGAGTTCAGACAAGGACCTGTGAAGTGCATTGGATATGTGTGGGTGAATCAACAACCAAGATAAAGGTATGGGGACACATACTGCAGCAGTATGGCTGGTTGAAGTGCTGAAGAGGAAAACTATTCATAAATATAGGCATTATCACAATGCCTATTCACAAATACAGTTGTTGCAATAATTGTTCATTCTTTCCATGCTCGTGCTCACACCCCAACAGCGTGATGTACACTTTCATTATGTTTTATGGCAGTACCTTCACTCTTCAGACAAACAATATGCCCAAAGGTGCCCAATTACATTCATTATGTTTTGAGAATATCAAAGAGTGTGATGTCAAGAAATAGCTGCCAGACTTTCTCTGGATTGTCTAATGGTTAATTTCAATGACTTCCAAGGGCAAAGATGGTGGCAGGGCTCCAGGTAATGCCCTAGGGAAAGTAAGATGTTTTTTCACTTGCTCAGTCATTGTCTGGGTGGTGACTGCTACCTCTGGAATAAGCTCCTCTAGTGAACAGTGTCCACACCACTTCTGTGACCTGAGGAGATACCATCCTGACCTTATGCTCTAGTGGGAAGAAGAAGAGGAAGTTAGAAAGAAGACCACCTGAGGGGTACTGTAAGTATGCAAGGATGATCACTGCCTTGTAATTTTTCCTTATATGTAAATGGTTCCTTACAGGGCATTTAAATGATGTGCAGTGTATTTGGGGTTCATGTTTTTCCACTCAAGAGAAAATATCAAGAATGCTGTGTTATTCAACAGTAGAATGGAGGATCTCTCCAAATGCAGAGGTAAGCAGGGAATTGACCAGCTCTGAATGTCTGGACCGCATATCCACTCCCCCATAGTGCCTGACATGGATGTTGGCCATGGAGAGAGGGAAAGTTGGGTTGAAAGGACTTGTGGTTAGATGTTGGAGTAGGGATCTACCCCTTGTTTGGGAGTGTTGGGATCTGGATCTAACTGGTGGCATGGGTCCGTGTGGCAGGGTGTTGTGGTGTGGGATTATGTGTGGGGGATGGAGGCATTTGGTGGCAGGCAATGAATGCGACACATGCATCACTTCATCATATGTCCCTACCAGTGAAAATGTCACTTGGCATATACCTGACTTCTACATCATGCCAGTACTGAGTATTCTGGTGCCAACAACATATCTAACTATCTTTACAAAGCACTTATTACAAGCTGGGTCTTTTGGCAGTAATTACTTCCTTGTGGTACAATGCAAAAGGGATGTTGGGTGTCATAAGTGTTATAAATGTAACAAGACCACACAGCATGTCTTTGACCAAGTCGCTTTTAGCCTCTCCTCTGGGCTACAGCACTTTATAGCACCCACTGTGTATTATATCCAACATCTGCTTCTTCTGACTTAAGCCTCCACCAACTTACCCCACCAAAGGTTGGCCATGGAGACAATGAGACTGCACACCTTCCTGCACATCATACAATAAGGAAATTTGAGTTTATGCTTCCAGGTAGAATTATCTTGAGATGGCCTGGTAGAATATCTAGCTACGGTGTAGTACACCAGTAGATGCAGGTATGATTGGTCATGTGAAACATTCATAGTACTAATACCAGTTTGGACCTGTCCCTCTCTTTTTGACTATATTTATCTCTCTCTCTCTCTCCCTAGATGTATATATATATATATATATATATTTATATATATATATATATATATATATATATATATATATATTTTTTTTTTTTTTTTTTTTTTTTTGTGTGTGTGTTCTATAGACAGATATTTACAGGCTTTATTAGAAAGGCTCACCCAGACTCTGCTACACTTTGCTGTGAAGGAAAGGTTAGTTTGCTTTTTATTTGTTGTATTTTGTATTATTTTATTGTCTTTTTATATTTTGAATACTGTGATTTGTTTTCTTTAATTTGTGTTTCACTTGTATTCTCCTTTTAACTGCATATTAAAACTTCAAAAGAGACCACATCTCTGTCTCTTGTGAGTCAGGCAGAATTTTTTTCCCCCACACTCCCACCCTGTCACTGTTGTGTTCTTAAATACCACTGTCTTTCTAGTTGCCTGCTTCTTATGTTAATTTGACCATATATCTCATTACCTATCTGCTTTCACTGGCTTGTGTGAGTAAGCATTATCATTTTGTGAAATCACTCCGCTTCAACTATTTAATTTATTGGCCATTCTACTGTATTCCATAGTACCAGAATACAAAAGTGATCACCCCCTTTCAATCTATCTTGCTGTTTTAAAAACAGTGACTCTCCACTAAAACTTAACATTTTAGACAGGTAAAACTTAATTTACCTACTTTCACATCTAACTTCTCTAGTGCACACTGTAGTGTTTAGGATAAACCATTTCTTTTTTCATCTTACCTTTAAGCATCCGTGTGACTAGCACTAGCTCTAATACTTGCTGGAAAGTACTAGGAAGCCTTAAACTGATACAAGCACAAAACTCTCCTTATTAATAAGGAGAAATTAATCATAGGCACTAAACAGCCTATAATTGCAAAGTACCTTGCTAAGGTAAGGGAAAACAGCTCTTGTACTTTTCAAAAAAAGCACCAAACCAGGCATGTCCAAGGGTCAGCTTCCGGTGAATTCTCCTGTCCACCTGGTGAATGTGGGCATACTGGGGCAATGCAGCAATTGCCTCATGTTCACAGACAACCCTCTCCCCTACCACCCAACACTACAACCTGTGAGAGATGCACTTACATAGACAAACTGGAAGCAAAGCTCTCTCCAACCAAGATTGTGCTAGACAGTCAAGAGGAGAAGGTTAACACCCACACTACATCTCAAGCAACACATAGCCTTTCTAAACTCACACCACCAACACCCACTGATAGCAAGACTAAATCCACATATGCGGACACCCTTAACTATAACCTGCCCAAGCAACAAGGACCTCTGAAGCTGAAATGCAAACAAACACCAATCACAACCAAAGTATCACATATCTCACAACACCAGTGTGCCACCCAGTCAAAAGTGACTCTATAGTGAGGCACACTGATGTCCCTCTCACCAGGCTGAACAAGGATAAAATTACAGTCAGCTGCCTGTTGGGTGCCAGGATCCACCACATAGTGCGTGCACTCAAGTCACTCCACACCAAGTACAAATATGACTCTGTTATTGTCCATTTTGGAGTGAATGACTTGAGACATACTTCCCTTGACTACATGAAAAGAGACATAGAAGAGCTCTCGGATCATGTGGCCCAGGCAGGTATGACCCTAGCCTTGAATAGCATCCTGTCTTTGCCCAGAATGATACCACAATATAAGGACAAAATGATTGACTTCAACAATTGGCTAAGCTTCTGGTGTCATTCATAGGGGATACAGTATCTGTCTGTCAGGGACGACATGATCGACAGGCCACGATGCTTTGTCAGAGATGGTCTGCACCTGTCACCCCTGGGATTCAGGTTACTGGCTAAGGCTTTTACCACCCCTACAGTGCCTTTTTTAGGCAAAGTTCAAAGGACAAAACCACCACTGTAACAGGTACAAGCATGCAAAATCTGAAGGTAATGCTACTCAATGCTTGAAGTCTAAACCTCAAAATGCACACTCTCGAGGCACTCCTAAAAATGGAGAACATCGATATCTCTGCAGTAACTGAGACCTGGTTCAAGGCTCCAGAGAGCACCCCTGCAATACCAGGCTACAGCTCTTACCCCACTTTTTGGCCACCAAACCAAGACTGAAACACTAAAGGTGGAGGAGTGTCCATATTCACCAAGAATATTCACACCACCAGGCTAGTTGCCCAACACAATGTGTCTGAAATTCTCCAGGCGCAACTAACACTAGGTAGGACTGCAATCCAAATTGTAGCTTGCTACAGATCCCCCACCATGCCCCAAGATGCTCACTATGCCTTTCTAAACATACCGGAAAATATTAAGATACAACCAAACACCCTAATACTGGGTGCTTTCAACTACCTTGCCATTAACTGGGAAAACTACTCGTGTGCCAACACCTTTGCCCAACGATTCTTGGAATTCATAAATTCCAATGCCCTGGATCAACTAATCCATAGTCCCACCAGGGGCTCCAATATCATAAACCTGGTCATTACCAACATGGGAAATTGATGCTCCACAACTATGGGCACCCCCTCGTTGGTCAGGTCAGACCATAAGCTAATCACCCTTAACATCTACATCCCAACCCCACCACCCAGTAAGGAAAATCCCATAAAAAACTTCTCCAGAGCCAACTTCATGCTACTCAAGTCAGAAGTGACAAACTTCATGGCACCCATGCAGACAGGAACTGAAAGTACAACTGCTGTGTCCTGCACTAAGGCACTGTCCGAGCACATCCACTCATGCATGAATCGTGCCATCCCAAATAGAACCAAGATGCTCTCCTCCATAAAAAGGAAGCCAATCTGGTGGTCCCCTGCCATAAACAAACTTTACAACCAAAGGAAGAAACTGTTGCAGAAAAAGAGGAAAATCCCATGATGCAAAAAATTCCCTTACCAGCCTCAGTAAGAAGTTGAGATCCCTTGTAAAATCCTCCAAAGCTAGTTATGAAAATAAAATTGCCAAAGATTCCAAAGACAACCACAAGGCATTCTATAACTGTGCCAAGTATCTAAATGGCAATGCACAGATCTGCTCTGAGCTACACAGAATGGCATTAAATATACTGATCCCAAGGATGTTGCCAAGATCCTGGCAGATCAATTTAGTGCCAGCTTCACCCACCTCTCACTCCCTAAATGGCCCATCTCAATACTGGAAGATTGCCAAATTCCAGTAATAACGGCCACACAGGTAAAAAAACACACTCTCCAAAGCTAAGAATACAGCATCCATGGGACCAGATGACATCCCGGGCTGAGTGCTACATGAACTACAAAATGAACTGGCACCTCACCTAAGTGTCATGTTTAATCATACCCTCACCTCAGGCTTTGTGCCCACTGAGTGGTGCACAGCTACATTTATCCCACTCCACAAGGGGGGGATCCACCTTGGATCCTGGGAACTACCACCCCATCAGTCTTATGAGCCTGATCTTCAAGGCCATGGAACGTATTATCATGGAACTTATAAACAAAGACATTGGCAACCTTCAAACACTGGACCCCACCCAGTTTGGTTTCTCAAAGGGCCGATCTTGTCTCCTGAACCTGACTGACTTCTTCAAATCAGTCTCCAGAGACATGGACGAGGGTAAGGCAGTCCACACAGCCTATCTGGACCTCTCCAAGACCTTTGACACTGTCCCCACTCTGGAATCCTAGATAAACTTACTAAGCTGGGCATTAATCCCTATGTCACTCGATGGGTTGCCAACTGGCTTACTGACAGAACCCATGCTGTAAAAGTACCTGACTCCAAATCCAGCTCCAGACAAGTGACAAGTGGAGTACCTCAGGGTTCAGTCCTGGGACCACTCTTGTTTGACATCTACTTCTCTGAGGTACAGGCCAACACTAAGGGACTCTGGCTAACAAAGTTCACAGATGACTGCAAACTGGGAGCCATTATTGAATCCCCAAATGATGTGGCTACTCTACAAAAGGGCCTTACAGAAACAGATGCTTGATGCCAGAGCCATGGGCTCAAGCTCAATCCCCACAAATGTATAGTTATCCCATTTGGGAGAAAAACATGTACCCATGAATTACCACATAGGTGGCAGTACACTAAACACCGAAAGTGTGATAAGAGACATAGGGACACAGGTGGACAGTGGTCTCACCTTCAATAACCACATCGCCACAACAGTCAGGAAATCCTTCTATGTGGCACACCTCATCATTAAAGGGCTTTTCATCCAGAAAAAAAGAGGTCATTGTCCCACTGTACTCATCCCTCATTAGACCCATTATAGAATACAACACCCCATTTGGTATGTACCTCTCAAGACATCTGCAGCAACTGAAAAGGCCGCAGAAATACCTCACTAAAAGAATCACAGGCCTAGAGCAGATGCCCTATGCTGACAGCCTTAAAAAACTCCAGCTATACTCTGTCACATATCGTCTACTCAGAGACGATCTCTGCTTAACATACAAGGCCATGTCAAATCCAGAGCTGTTGGACATGCTACACTTAAAGAAATCCAAATCCCACAGAGCCACACTCTCCAGTTTTCTAAACCTGGTCATCACAATAAACAAAACATGCTGTAGGGATAGGTTCCTGACCCAGAAACTCCCCAGGCTCTGGAATAGACTGCCCATACATGTCAAGCAGAGCGCCTCTTTGGCCCTCTTCAAAAGGAACGTTGACGAATGGATGGGAGAAAGGAAATTCACCCTGGGGATCACGTCTGTCGCCCTGCTAGACAGGGGTCCAGGGAAGTAAATAGTGTGGGAAGAAATAGCCAGGGAATTGTTATGGCTAGGCTTGTATAGGCCCTAGGGCCGATAGCCTAGCACCAACCTATGAACATATGAACCTATGAATCTAGTTATAGATAAAGAGATAGGTCTAGGACTACTCTTTGACCATTCACAACATGGACATCTGTCTGGAATATTGGTGTCACAATAATGAAAAATGGAACATCAATATGCATGGCTCATGCTCTGAGGATTACCCTTGAGCAGGTTTAACCAACAGCAAGTTTTTTTTTTAAGAAGCGGCAAGCCATCCTGTGCCCCTCCTTACACATTGCTGATTACATATACTAATTCTGAGATTGCCCAATCCCTGGGAAAAAGGACTTTTCCCCTCCCTATGGAATATCAGTCTCATGCACATGATCATCTATTTCAGTCAACCAAACAGATGTCAACTTTGTGCATGTTTGATAAGAAGTATGGGAGTCATTCATACATATATGTAACAAAATAACAAGTTCCGAAGGACAAACCACAACAGTTTTTTGACAATCTTTAAGATTCTGAGGAAGTTCTATGATAAAAATGTTAAAGAACAAAAGCACTTAATCTTTGAAAGTCTCTCATAGTTTGTCCTTTGGAACATTTTTTCATTTGTTTTGTTACACGCTGTTTTTGTTTGGACATATGTATACGTGCGTGTGTGTGTGTGGGGGGGGTATATATATCTATATCTAACTATACATACATATCTATCTATATATATATATATATATATATATATATATATATATATATATATATGTATGTATGTATGTATATGTGTATATATATTTGTTTTATTTCTTATCCAATTATGTTTGCAACATCTGCCACAACTATGGTGCAGAGGTCTCCCTGCCATTGACCCTGGCCTTTTTGTCCTTGTATGCCCTCTGCTGCCAGGCCTGCTTACACATTGGGTGTGATGGTGGGCTGACCTGGAATATCTCCAGTGGCCTCTGGCAGTCACTCATTACAACATAATGTTACCATTCACTATCATTGTCGTGCCCAGGTTTCACAATTTATCACCCAGTAAGTGAAGGTGGGTCGGGGGGATTTGATGTGTTCCTGGCTCTAAAGTCCACATTAGCTTTTTTGAGAGGATACTTGTATGACTTCTGAAGTAGCACCTCTACCATAATTATCACCTCAGGCATGGCCACTTATGGAGGGTAGTCAAAGTGGTGACTAATCTCGTCTTGGGTCTAACACAGGTAGTGTGGTATTAGGAGAGAGATACTAGCCCTGTCACTAATAATTGTTCCTCTTTTCCTTGGGTATCACCTTCACTCCATGTTTGTTGCCCAGTCCTCCCTATCTGCAGTTTTCTTCCCTTCCTCTGTGTGTCATTAATTCCATTGCCAAATCACTTTCATTGCATCAGTACCACCCCTTTAATATTTGTTTTGTATGCTTGTTTGTTAGCACCTATTTCGATACCTTTGCCATCTTTCAATCCCATGTTTTTTTTCCTAAAGACTTTTTCATCTACCCTTCTTAGTGAAAAGAAAATCTGCTCCTGCCTTTGAAAATGCATACCCTTCTTCCTCCTTCCCTCTCCCACTTGTAACTTCCCTGTGTTGCTGTATATATTTCTTTGCTTATTCTGTCCCTTTTTATTTCATTATACACCCATTTCCTTACCTTTTAAAACCATCTATAAACATTGCTATAAACCACTTATCATCATCCATCTATTCTCATAGCATCAAAATGTATGGTTTGTGTATATGAGTGGGCATGAGCTACTTGCTCACCACTGTTCTTTATGGCATCCCTTGTTATAGATGCAATAACCACTCTTTCATTGTTGACCCTGTCACTCCCATGAACAGAGTCTCTTTATTATTTACTGATTTGGGCAACAAGATTCCTGCAGGTTAATCAATAATTCTATTCAAGCAGCATCATTCTTCTCAACAGTAGCCTTTGTGAGATGGGGAAAACATGTTTCTGAAATGCACAGATTATTTTTATGGTATAGTTTGTGAAATGCATTTCTTACGTAAATATTCATTGCTGCACTTTTATTGTCCTGATTTTTTTTTTTGGTGGTCTTCACTGAAATTTGGATTTCCCTACTGGAAAGTCACAGTTAGGAAATAAAATAAGTTAATTAATAAATGCAAAACATGAACAAACACATGAATAACTTGGGTTACATGGCTTCTGAAAAGTTTACATGGAACTCGCAGCCTATGTGTACAAACTAAGTAAACAAGAAACAGGCACAAAGTTTTCAACTGATCTTGTCGAACTATGAATATATAGATATAGATATAGATATAGATATATGTGTGTGCTTGTGTATATACCCAATACGATCAGATCGAATCCATAAATTAAATAAACACATTTTTTTCTTTTTCATCTGGGTAAAAAAAGTTAAAAGGTTACAGTCTTCACTACTGGACAGCTTTTAGGATGTTTGTATACTTAGAAATTAATATAGTTATCTTTAAATTACATAAGAAAAATAAATAATAGATTTAGGGATGTTTAATATTTTATTAGAAATATTTCCATAAGTCGGAAGAGGTAAAACAAAAGTACACAATGGTACTATATTATAGCAATAACCCACGCCTGGGTGTGGGTAATGCTGAATTTACCCACAGTTGGTGTGGTTTGGTCACAAGGGTGAAGCAGAAATGGCCAAACAAAGACAACCGTAGGTAAATCCAGCATTACCCACACCCAGAAGTGGGTTATTGCTATTATACAATGACATTATTTAAGAAAAAAAAAACTTACTTTTCTTAAATAATGGCATTGTATAATGCCTCCCTGTTGCCCTTCCGCAGCTGTCTGGTATTCTGCGGCAGTTCTGATGTACTGCGCATGTGTATGCTTACGCAGTACATCAGAGGTGTGGGTGGAAGCAATGGAGAAAGCACGATCTTCGTTGCTTTTTACAAACTGTCTCGCTATGTTAAAGGAATTTAACATAGCGAGACAGCTTTGATAAAAGCAATGGAGAATCTCCGTTGCTTTTTTTAAAGCTATCTCGCTAAGTTAAACCCATTTAACACAGCAAGACAGTTTAAAAAAAGCAACGGAGAAAGGAAGATCTCCGTTACTTTTTTTAAAGCTGCCTTGCTATGTTAAAGGAGTTTAACATCGCGAGGCAGTGTCTAAACAGCAACGGAGATCTTACGTTCTCTGTTGCTGTAAAAAAAGACTTATACTAATGGAAAAAGTCCGGGTGGACCTTTTTCCATTAGTATAAGTCTGATTTACAATGTGCATGCTGACCAATCAGCATGCACGTTTTGGAATATTAATGGAGGGTCGTTGTATAATAGGATTTATGCACTGCATTACAGCTAACAACTTATATTTCTATGACAGAACTGATGCCTATGTGAAATTTATCATATAAAAGCTAAAGTAAAAGACAGGTACTACCTTGAGAATAGAGATACAGTCATGGACACACGGTTCACTGGTTCCTATTCTAGCATCTGTGTTTGTAAAACTGGTTTATGCACAACAACTATATATATATATATATATATATATATATATATATATATACAGACACACACACACACACACACACACACACACACACACACACACACACACACACACACACACACACACATATATATATATATATATATGATTTTTTTTTTTCACAACACAAATAGAATGCAAAGTGTGTAAGTATTTTTTTTTTTAATTTCTCTAAATGTTTGGGTTTCTAATACCATAACAGGAATGGACATCATTCCTAAGTAAGGGTACAATGAAAGTTCATGAGATAAGTATATTTTCAATGTTTGATGTTTGCCAATAGTGCTTTTCACACCACCTGCAGTGTAGCCAGAATTGCATCTTTCTTCATTTCTTATGGGGCTGCATGTACTAGCATCATGTTTAAGTATTATATATTATTTTTTATTTTACTAGTCCTTTGCTCCTACTACTATTGGAAATGTCTGGGTATCTGTCTTCCACATTGCTCTCATTTCTGCTCGCAAAACCTGGTACTTTATGACTTTGTGTCTTTTGGTATATAAGACACTATAATTGCTGGATATCTCAATTGCAATGTTTAATGAAGCATCTGTCTTTTTTTTTTCTTGGACGTCTGTATCTGTTTTCTTGCATCTGTTTTTTTAAACTGCTGCTATTTGAGTGATCTCATGTGATATGAGCTTCATCACTGTCAAAAATGCTTTGTGGTTCACGTTTCCATTGCTTCTCAAGCACTTCTATATTGTAATGTTTGCACAACCCCAGTGTAACCGTCTTGTCACATTATTGTGCCTTTCAGTATACTGATCTCTCAGCCATGAGTATAATACATCCAGTAATATCATGTAACTCTCCATCCTGAGCAACCACTATTAGCATTTCATCTTTTTATTAAATTCTCCATTGTAGACCTAAATGTATAGTTGTTTTGCAAGGAAAGAGAACTGTATAATCTTCGTATGCATTGTTTTTTATGGTCCATATTATTTCCTTGACAGCTTAGGTTGTCGAATGCTTAATGATCGACACCTAAGTGTCAAAGTTTCAAAATCGCGAATGGCCATATACAAGAATTCTTTCCTCGGGAAAGAGTTCGATAGACCGTCCAGAAATAAAATTAACTTTTCAACCTAAATATAGTGGATGGGCTTTACCCCCCACACCTCCGACATGGGGGGCTGTGTCACCCACACCCCCCCTATCTAAATATACCAACTCCATGATCGCTCTACATTGGGGAAAGTGTAAACCCCCAATAACGGCCAAGCAAATTTTTTCCCGAGGAACAAATTTGCGTATATGGCCGTACGCAATTTTGAAACTTTAACACTTAGGTGTCGATCATTGAGCATTCAACAACCTAAGCTGTTGAAGAAATAATATAGACCCGTTTTTTATATATCATTTGATAAGCGTGAATCATTTTCTTGTTTTCTTTTCTAACTGATTCAGTGCTGTTTCTAGCCAATCATTCACACAAAACTAAGTTAGAAGAGAAACAGCAAATTAATTTACAGCTTGGACTTCATTCCTATATGTCAAGGCAGTTTTCAATATTAGCTTTAGTATTTTGAAGTATTCCTTACTTTGAGCTTTGTTCTCATTCATTCATGTTTTATTGCTGACCCTTCACCTACTCCTAAATATGTATACACCCCGTGCTGATCAAGCTCCAATACACAGCATTCATATCCTAGGTTGATATTTTCTTTGTGTTACAGCTTTCTTTTTTTAAATGTTGCTTTTGCACATTTATCAAGAACAAATGTAATTCTTGTATTATCTGAGAAAGTTTTAATCATTTCTAGTTATATTATCAGATCCTCATCTAATGAACTATACAACTTTAAATAATTCATAAAAAGTAGATAAGGTGGTTTTGAACAAGTTTGTTTTCTGTGAGTTAAGCAGTAACCATAGCCAAATCTATTAAGTAAATGGTTTAATGTGTTAAGGCAGATCAGCAGATATGACATATAATTACCATGGAAAATGCATCTGTGCATTTTTATCATTTGTATAATAAGTTTTCCTTTGTCATAGTTTAGCTGTAATGTGGTTTGCCACTGTTTCACAGGCACTGTGATGTAATTAGTTAATGCAGAGTGTATATTATATGTTTTTAAGGCCTCCGTTGTCCATGACTGTGGGATGTTGTAAAATACGTTTTTGTAATTTATGCATGCCATACTTTTTCCTTCTTTTTATAGCAGTCTTTTATGATGCGTTTAACAATAAATGAGCTTCTGTTCCATATGACTTTCTTTTATTATCTTTTGCTCTGCTGCTATGGTTGATTTTTTTTCTAGATAGCTATAAACTCTGTACAACATTCTGTATGCATCAATTCCAGAATATAATTTATATATTGTTGAATGGCAAGTTACTGGCCTGTAGTTTTGACGATGGCTTGCAGGTTCACTCATAAGGAGGAGTCTCATTTTTTGTTGTTAACCAGGTTGGTGCCTGTTCAAGATGTGCATTTAAATAATTTTTACTCAATCATAGATCTCTGTTTAAAGATGTTTATGCCTTCAGTATCTCTAGCTATTACTTCATCCTAAGTCATATCATCTCTATTAGAGCTTCTTACTGATTTTGTTTTAATTATTTTCTCCATTCAGCATCTGTGTTATGTTAAACAGGGTCTTTGTGACTGTTTCTTCAAAATGTACACATTTATTTTACTGTTTTGTGCTGTTCCTGTTCCTTTTGCTTTGTTTCACAATTCTCTATGAAACCTTTCTGGGTCATCAATGAATGCCTTATATTGTACTTTTCTTTTATATTTATATTATCATTCTACAGATTTCTGCCTGTGATGATATTTTTATTTCGTTTATGGAAATAGTGTATGATAAACCCTGCTCTGTTTTAATACTGTGTGCTGCTTTTACCACATCAATCTTTCTAAGTATTTTTGATGACCTGTCTGCTTTTCTGCATTCTTCTAAAAGTGTTGCTTCTTTTTATATCTGATATACAGGTATTTCTATTCAATTCTTCCATGGTGGCATTCTGCTTATTCCCTTCCTTTCCACTCTTACTCTGTGTTATCATGGTAAGTCTTTTTCTGTTATTAGTTTAGCTACACAGTAATATATCCTTAAAGGGATTCATTAGCATCCATGTACACATCACACTAAGCCTGCATATTTAATTCATGTTAGCTCGATGAGAAATGATGCTCATGAAATATGCAAGCTGCTAAGCAAACCTACACCTGTTCGAGGCCAGAACACCTGCTAATGGCCTTCTTGAGGTACAGAGAGGCTCAAGCACACAGTATGAATGACAGATTGTAAATACTCTCAACCCCAGTAAGCAAGCATGCATGGATGGCACAATAAAAGGCAAGGCCAACTTGGAGTATTTAATTAAGAGACATGAGAAGCTTATCAAGCAATGTTCATGTATATATAAGTAGATTACTGTAGAAACACCAATAATCAAACAATAGTGATAGCAATATAAATAATCTTGTCCACTTAGGGACACATCTAAATAGTAAAAAGTAAATTCTGCCAAAAGGATGAGACAGGAACACAGCTGCATTGTAACAAAGGGGTAACTGTGATGCATATAAAATTAATTTACATTGCAGAGGTGAGATGACAGTTGGCAAGGAAAGTAGATACATTATTGTTTTCTATATATATACTATAAGCAGGGCACATCAGTTGTATATCAAGAACGTTATATGTTGTACAAACCATTAAGCTGTTTTCCCACTACCCACCTATTGTAAAACAACTGTACTCGACTTTTGAGCTGTCACCTTATACATTTCAGAAGAGGACTTATTCTTGTCATTGTAAACATACAAAGGCTGTTTTACAGTTAAAATTGTTATAGGAAAGCAAGTTTTGTATACAAATGTACATTATACAAAATATAAAGACAGTTATAAAACATACTATTAGTTTCTAAATAAATGTGAATAAAACTTACTAAGGAATATTTTATAAGACTAAAATTAATACTGAAAATAGCATTGACATCTAGGAACAAAGTCCAAGCTATAAACCAATTAGTTCTTCATATCCTAACTTAAAGTTTTGGAGTGAATGACTGGCCCCAAAAGGTGTTGGATAGGTTGGACAGGAAAACAAAAAGGATGCTTCATGCTCACCAAATGATTTATAAAAAACAATGTATACCAAGATTATATATATATATATATATATATATATATATATATATATACATACACACATATGTATGTTTATCCCATTCTGAAGGAGGCATGGGCCTCCTCAAAATTGATTACATATATAGATTTGCAATTCTGGGGCTACATACATATCTGCTGACTTCACAAGATTCAAATGTAGTGAAAACTTTGAAACATGAAGAGAATTAGACTAAGATGACTTCCCTACTTAGTTTAGCAGAAGCATATTTGTGTCAAGCGGGAATGGAAATCACACCAGAAGTAGATAAAAATCAGGCAGCAACTGAGTGTGCCAGAAAACAAAAGAAAGAGTATAAAGGATCAAATGTGAAATCAAGAAAATGTGTAAAATGTATAAATACAGTTGCAACTATAGGAAACTCTGGGAATGACCTCATGTTGATCAGGATCGAGTGCAGGAAGAGTTAAGTAGAGGTGAATTTAAACCAAAAGATAAAAGATTAATATTGGTAACCCAAGATAGTGGACTACGTACACATTAATTACAAAGTCCATTGAACATGTGGGAGAAACAAACAAATGTAGGTTTTGTAAAACAGAACTGGAAACAGTCACACGTGGTTGATGGTTGTGATATACTAATGACAGAAGGACTGTATACTGAAAGGCATAATAATGTGGCAAGACTGTTGCATCAGTGATTGTGCAGACATTATAATACTGAGGCAGCTGAAAAACACTATGCCACAAAACATTACAGATAATGAAGTCTATCTCAGATGGGATCACCCATTACCAACAGTTCAAAACTAGATGTGAGAAAACTAAATATAGTAGTCAAGGAAAAGAAGACAAAAGTAGCATTGATCATTGAAATTGCTGCACTCAGTGACTACAGTGTCTTGCGTACAGAGAGACTCAAAGTCATAAAATACCAGGATTTGCAGGCAGAAACAAAGGCAATGTGAAAGAGGGATACTAGACAGTTCCAACAGTGGTAGGAGCAACGAGCCTTATAAAAAATAATTTGCAATCATACTTAGATATGTTAGAGATACATCTAACTACATATGATCTGCAGAAGGAGTCGTTACTGGGCATATTGTGGGTGTTACAAAGAGCAGTTATGGCTAACATCAAAGACTGAAACAATACTAATTTTATGAGCTTTAATCATACTTTGACTTAGAAATAGGGTCCTTTCCCATTGTTTTATTAGGAACCCAAAAGACTTGGAGAAATTAAAATAAATGTTTCGAATGCTAGGGTGTAATTAATTGACTATAATGCATTTGTGGGAGTGTAATTAATCATATCATGTATGTCCTTTCTGCAGCAACTACTACACCACACAAGCTGAAATTAAAAAGGGTATCAAAGTATACATGTGAATTAAGTATAAAATCATGTTGTACCTGAAATTTAACCCTGAAGTCAGCCTTGTTAATAACAGTACAGTAACATAAATCACACTCAGGTGAAACATAACAATTACTAGTAAGTGATCTGACAAATATTTACATTGCGCATACATCAACTGTATACTGGTCTGTGGCAAATATTGTTATCCTCCACATACAGGTAAATAACTCCATTACCTGGACATTGGAAAAGCCAGCCTTCCAGAGGCTAATTCTATTAAGTTTTAACAAAGAAGAAGAAATGATAACAACTATCTCATAACACTGAGTATTTAATGTTCTTTGTACTAAATGGTGCACATCTAATACATCATTATACAGGGCATGCTCATAAGGAAGTACAGTGAGGACTGCAATAACATCAACTACCTGATACAGAAACACAAGAAATGCTCATAACACTCGCAATCTGATGAATAGGGCATTTTTTCCTTTAAAGCCCAATGTTGTGATCAAAATAATAACATGTAAATGCAAATGTTTTTGTTACATCATGCAATACAGGTCAGTATTTTTTGGGCAACTAAACAATGCCTGCAAGTATTCTTTGACATACTCACCAACTACATCTTGCAAGACTCAAACACATGCCTGAAGTCAGATCTCAAAGAGAGTTGTAGCAACCACTGATGCCACAGAAAGAAGCAAATCTGATGTGCCATAAGGAACACAGTTGAAGGGATTACCTCAATATGCTATTGGAATGTTTATGGGCTCCATACTATGGTGTAAGAGACCTAAAACAGCAGTCTCTTTAATGTGCCATATCTCCACTCTTAGGCTAATCCACTCCTGTCTGTCACACCTCTCTGACAGGTATACTTTACCTGATTCAAACCCCTGCCAATCATGCCCCATACACCACAGAGCTGTGTATTAACTATGTCTGCCACATGAGATAGTAATGGAGGGTATCACAAAGAATATACGTCAAGGTATCAAGTATAAAAGACTTTTGATAGTCATTTATTCAATACAAATTATTTTGAGGGATCAAAAGGATGTAGCAATCTTATTGCTCACACAAGTGTGATTTAGCCATATCACTGTTTGTAGCACAAGCCACTCTTGTCCATCTATATTGTTTTGGGCATACACATTCTTAAATTTGAACTCTTGCTATAGAAGTCAGTATTAACTGCATGCAGTACAGTAGGATTCTCATCACAAGTATCACAGAACACTTCTTGGACTGACACTCGATCCTCATTGTTTCGAAGGGGCTTTGCCAGAAGTAAAATTGAAACAAATTGATGAAATCTTGTATGTGTCACAATGTCATGTCACAACACTCACATTATGCAGTCCTTTGCTGGAGTTAAGCAGCTGTCTATGTGTATTAACCACACACGCCACAGGCAAAGTCTTACTAAAGCTGGGAGATTGAACTTAATTTGAAGGCCTGACATTACTGTGGTGCAAATCAGATTTTTTTTTGGGGGGGGGTCTAAAAGTACTGGATGACCCCTCTTTCACTGTAGTTGTACATAGTACAATTCTGCTGGGCATCATTCATCCCTACCACTAGAGAAACACACACTCATAGTACTGAGTCACTGTGAGTTTTGAACACCCAACTAGCTATGTACATAGGGTGCAGGATATTGTAACATCTGCACACATCATGAGAGAAGTCTTACTTCGATGGTGTAATAAATCATGTATGTGGCTCATTGACTCATTACACTACAATAGTACCTGGTCAGAATGCCCACTGTTTCCTACATTTTCCCTTGCTGACAAATTATGTGGTTTTGAGTGAACTACCTACAGAACATTCTAGACATTGGCCTTTTGATGTACCTTCTTGAAATGCATCCTACTACATTTACTGCTTCTCCATCTGGAAACAGAATCATCCATAAAGTGGTGACAGTGCCAGTGTCAGGGTTTCCATACTAAATCCTTCACTTTACAGAGCTTATTTTACTCCAACTCCTATATGTTTAATTTCTACTCACTAATCTTTTTTACCTACCCTTTTGTGATCAGATTTTCTGTATTGTGAAATTTAACATATCCAGGCATCTTTGCCTGTATTTCTCTTCAACTATCTTTGGAGCTACATTCCTTGCATTGTTTGGTTTGGCTTTCTTCTCTATGTAAATATCACACAGTAACAACTCTCTTTTCCTTTCTCATGCCCATGCTTTTTTTATTATACTTTTCGAACACCTCTGTTTTTGTTTCTTAACTTTTTTCACTGCATCTCTCACTTCCTTTACTTGCAGACCAATGTGTCTTCATCTAAATAATGTTTTTCCTGACCTGTTGCATTAAGGATCTTAGATTATTATCTATAGCTTTTAAGAGTTTTTCTTGTGCAAATAAGTTTTATTCCTCTAACTTTTCTCTTATACATGTTATGTATCCGTAGTCTAGAAATTGTGAGTCTCTTATGTAATTGTAATAAAGCATAATCTCTTTTTCACCCTCAAAAATCCACTTTATTATCTCTATGCCTCTTAATTGGCCAGTCTTTAAGACTACTTCTTTCTTCTACTAAAGGGTGGGAAGGCACCCTTATCCTGACCTTCAACAAGCCTGGTGATAGGAATGATTCCATGATCTGAAAACTGTACACTTTTTTTTTAGTGCTGGCACCAAGGCATACACAGGAGTGTAATTCTGCAACCTATGCATCCTGTCTTCTTTTTTATTTTTTGTCCTACCCTTCTCCATGACCAAAAAGATACAATCTATATGACAGTGTCAACTTGTTGAGATTTTGAGAAAAACAAAAACAGCGTCATCTATGTGAAGGTACTCACCTTGAGTACAAATTTAATTCCACCAATAGTATCTGCTTTTCTTGCCCCATTTCTCCATTCAGTTATATAGATGATTTCTTGTTATTGTGTTTAAATTTAAACATAACATTGCATTATTTTTTATTTTCTTTATTGATAACTTACTTTATTTTTATAACTATAAAAAAATGCAGTAAACTGAACCTACTGTTACAAAGTTAAAAACAGCTATGAGAAATAAAGTCCATAAGAATAAGGAATTCAAACAAAACATAGCTATATACCATCCTGGGGATACAATAAACTCCATCTAGGCTTAACATGAAGCCTAGATGGAGTTTACATGTTTGCAAGCTGAGTAGCAGTGCTAATTGCATACACATGCTGCATATCATGCTTATACAGACACGAGCGCAGTTTTGTGGCCAGCAACAGTGCTGCCAGCCAGGAAACTGTGTAAAGCAGCATGAGGCCCTGAGACATGCAGACATGTTTACCTGTGAGCAAACTCATTCTGCCTGATTGAGTGAACAGCCACAGTGACTACCAGGTTTTAATATAAGGCAGTGAATAAAGTTCTGACACATTATAGGAGATTGCAGTCAATGCAGAGTACTGTGCAAAAGGCATACTGAAATAAAATATTGTTGGTGACCATCAAGTGTACACAGAATGCATTATAATACACTATTCTGTGGAAGTATGTTTATTGAAAAGGGCCAAACACATGAATGCTAGGAATGAAGAAAGGGTAATTGGACAAGTAAAACATGATAATGTACAGCAGATGAAGGCATGTCAATGTACATACACCACAAAGACAAGACAGTTGTAATAAGAACAGTAATCACATATGTACATAATATAGCATGTACTGCTGTTTGTACCTCTTGTGTGGGTATAGTAATATCATCACACAGTTATGTATATTATGTGAGTCTCACACAAGGTCACATATCAATAGAGATGACTGGATGTGATATAAGCCCTGACATGATTACTGGAGAGGACATTTATTAATGACAATATATACAATAGGAGATATGTGCAAAATGATTTGCTGAAATATGAATGTAATCTCACTATAGGTCTCAAACAATCAGGACACATAGCAAGAGGCTTGTGGACAACAGTAGACAGAAGCACACACAATAATGGACAATATAATCATATAACCATTAATCTGCATCATTGACATAAAATATGTGATTGTGACTTATCATACATGTTCTACATGAACACACATGTACAACATTAATGATTATTAAGTGAACTGTAAGTGTAATCAAGCACACCTTCCTCAGAAATTACTTGTTTTCAGAGGAATAAAGACTGACAACGTTACATCTGTGGTTTAAATTATGAGCAATCCTGGCTAGTTGATAGGTTTGCATGGCATATACATGCCACAGTCCACACTTGAAGAATGTAACACACACCATGAATGTTGTCAATGAGCTATGCATTTACTGGGTGCAGCAAAGGAACATGTATCACACATACATCGTATATAACACTGTGAAGGGAGTTCTGCACTGTCAACTCCTAATGGTTATGCATCACAAAGAATACTTATGTGTGGTTGATAAGATGTGTGAGAGCTCACTGTGACAAAAGTGATACACTCGAATAAATCATCTCTAGAATGTAAATGGTGAGGTATGTGCAAAAGGGTGAATTATACTCAATTATTGGTGTGATGGCTGAGAACAATGGGAATATAATGTCCTTTGATGTGGATGTCCTGCCCATACTCAGGAGTCATGCTACATACAAGAGATTTGTCACCACTGCAGTCACATGCTGGTGGAAGTTCCTCTTACTTTCTACCTGAGTACCCAGGTCACATAACACTTGGTCTGCTCATAGGGGTATGCTGTCTAAATTCTAATTAGCTTGTGTATTTGCTTTCATAAATGAACTGATCATGATATTTGTTCAACTACTTTGTCTGAATGGCTCTGGTAGTAAACCTTTGTATGTGTTAATACATTCTGTATTATTCCAATACCATTCTTAGATTCAATGATTGCCCACAATTTGCAGTCTTCCACAAAGCTGGTTAGACTAAGGATGTATCAGTTTGTCTTAACTTCTGAGACTTAAATAATGAACAGGAAAGGGCCTAGTACAGAATCCTGAGCTACAGACCTGGTCACTGGATGTATCTAGAGATGACTTCACATACTTCCACAGTATGTGTCATGTATGCAATGCATTTGTCTACCCACTTGGTGATGTAGGTGTTTATAGGTTCATAGGTAGGTACTAGGCTATTGGCCCTAGGGCCTATATATGCCTAGCCAAACAGTACCCTGGCTTTTGCCAACTAAGAAAGTTATTTTCCTGTGCCCCTGTCAAGCAGAGCCACAGAAGTCCCCACTTGAGTCAGTTTCTTTGTAATACCAGAGTGCAGATTTGTGTCAAATGCCTTGGCCAGGTCAGGTTATGCAGGATGACAATCTTTTCCTAAATTATGCCCTTAGTGACATTCTTAAAGACAACAAACAGATTCAACAGACATAACGTAGCCTTAATAAATCAAACATGGGTTTGGTACACAGTTGTTAGATTACCTGTGTCCTTTTTGATAAGGTCCATAATGACTTGTTTGTCTGCCTCACAAATGAGAAGAGTCAGGAATATTGGTCTATAAGTTCATAGGTTCATAGTTTGGTACTAGGCTATCAGCCCTAGGGCCTATACAAGCCTAGCCATAACAATTCCCTGGCTATTTCTTCCCACACTATTTACTTCCATGGACCCCTGTCTAGCAGGGCAACTGACGTGATCCTTGGGGTGAATTTCCTTTCTCCCATCCAGTCGTCAAGGTTCCTTTTGAAGAGGGCCAAAGAGGCACTCTGCTTGACATGTATGGGCAAAGTTTAATGGTAAAAGTATGTTTGATCAGCCTGATGCCATATAAGGACACATTACAAATGAGTTGGGTGTGGCTCATGCAGAACATTTTCTGAAACAAATGCTGATAGTCACACAATGGTGCTGCTGACCAACTCAATAATCTTTGGTATTAACAAAACAATTACAAATATGATAAACTCCACAAGGTTACAACTAAATCAAAACGTGAATTTTTTGTGCGTATCACAGTATTACAACATGTGGATGAAACAATACTTATGTGCCCATGTAATCAGTATGAATTTATATTAATGTATGTCACAGAGCATTTAATGATGGTAGGTATACAGATGCACATCTACGCCATATTGCAAGTGTCAATGAGATGGTTGGATGAGAACTGAGTAGAATGTTGATCTGCTCCAGTATGAAAACACATGCCTTAATAACCCAATAATATACATAGTTTCATCCCATGTCAGTAGTTTTCAAGAGGTTTATTACTACAGCTGTTAAAGAAAAAAAACATGTAATGAAATGGCAGCAGTGGCCATTAATACATTACCTTGCATTAAAGATTGTAATACACTCTTGTAGGCATGCCATACATACACACATCAACATAGCACATGTCAATAACAGCAACAGTGACATGTGAAACGTTCATACAATTATAAGTCATGACTAAGATAATGGCCAACGTCACATAAAATCCTAGATATTATTATAGCATTTAAAGGAAACTCCATATATCATTATGATATAGGGACACAGTACAGCTATGTGTGTATGTGTGTATTTGTGTAATTGCATTACATATTGCATCTCTCAATATGTGACATGTGTAGCAACCTATGACAGAATTATCAATCGCACATCCAGTGATTTGGAGATGACTTGCAGAGGCTCATGCAAGAACTCTGCTTCATGGAGTGTGCATACATCTTTGACATGAGGACATCTTCCATCCTCTACAGGAAGGATGTCATGTGGCCAGAGGGAAAAAGGGGATGTTGGATGCATGCATCTATATCAAAGGATCTCTTAAGTGGTAGTGAAATGAAAAGTGATTCAAAAGATCATAGAATGACTGTAATGTACCGCCAACCACATATGCACAGCAGTAGACTTTGTCTGATTTGAGCATTACACCAGTGTAGGTATATAAGCTGAATTCCATACAATGTAACAGTAGCACCACCACAATTGTTTGATGTTAACACTGTTATTTTGCACTTTATGGAGTATAATAGCATTATTGCATGCTGACAAGAATGCATAGGGATGAGTGTTTGACATGGATGTGGTGTCACATCTCAGTATAAAATTGCCTCAAAAACATGATTTGAATGGATACACACTCATGTTGCCTGCTTTCAGATTAGAACCCATAAATATCTAGTTACAAAAGCTGGAGAATGAAGTACTTAAAGTTACTACCACAGCGCAAGTTTGACTTGAATACTGTTAGAGTGCACTTTATGTAGGATAACATTCTCAGTGTATGTTACAAGAAGATGTTCAGAGTAGTGTCTGTCAGCTGTGGACTCACATGCCTTTCTAAAATCCACACATACTGATGTTTGACAAACACAAACACACACTAGTTGAATACAGTGAGAGCAGAACCCTACCTAACTATCATACAGAACATAGTACTTAAGCACCACTGCATAATTCTGAATTGTTTTGTGTCAAACAATGCTTTATAGCTGATGACATAACCAGTGTATGTTTGTGAAAAGATGTTGGGATGCCTGAATGAAAGGAATAAGTAGGCATGTATGACTGTCAAAATATTTGCTCCCCATGAGACTGGATTGCTGACAGTAGGATACAGACTCATGCTGTTCAGACTACAAGCATACATACACCAGATAACTGTTGTGATATTAGGACCTAAGTTAGTTACACCATCTACAGAACTCAGTTGGTGACACAAGCAGCACAACACAAGCCTAACTTCTATGCTGATGCTGGACAATTAATAGTGGATGACATCCTCAAGGGACGTTTGCAAAAAGATGTTGGGAGACCTGTATCAAACAGCTGGGCAGCCATGTACAACTGTCAGAGTTATTTGTTCTCCTTGGGACTGGATTACTGACAGTAGGATACATGCTGCCACTCCTCAGAGTACACACACACACACACACACACACACACACACACACACACAAATACACACACACACAAATACACACACACACACACACACACACACACACACACACACACACACACACACACACACACACACACACACACACGCACACACACACACACACACATTTTGGAATGATCTTAATTTTTTTTACATGCACTATTCAGTGGCAAAGGTATCTTAAATAAATTATTGATTTTATTTAATACCCCAATTCCTGCATGTGTTAAGAAAATAAATCACTATCTTCTTTGGAGTCTCTTGTCAATTGCTAGGAAAGTGATCACCAAGAATTGGAAAAGTGCATCAACACCATCAATAAAATAATTAATCAACCTTGCAAACAAAACTTTTCATCTGGAGATACTGTCAATCAAAGAAAGAACCACTGGAATCACTACTTCTTTAAATTTGTGGATGAAACTCAAGCACCTGTTAAATAAACAGGCATTAAATAATTAGTAATGAAATACAATTTTATAAAATATTTGAATTTATCTTTTTTACATAAATAGACACCTTGTAAATAGTTGATGTTGTTTTTTATTCTTGTTCCATTTTGTATGTACCTATGCAGTTTGTACATACATTGTTGTGGTACTTTTTGTTATTCAATTATAAAACTTAATACAAATATTCAGAAAAAAATAATCACTGTCCAACTAATTACAATAGCTAAAGAATTCAGTTCTTACAAGTGTCACAGCACAAGTTTGAATTTTACTCTGCTGCTGGACAACTTATAGTGGATGACATCCTCACTGGATGTTTGCGAGAAGATGTTGAGAGGTCTCTTATTAAATGTCTGGGTAGTCATGTACAACTGTCAAAAGTATTGCTTTTCATTGAGACTAGATTGCTAATAATAAGATACACATACACTCTAATTAGTATAAACAGACACACACACACACACACACACACACACACACACACACACACACACACACACACACACACGCGCGCGCATGCTCGCACGCACACACACACACACACACACACACACACACACACACACACACACACACACACACACACACACACACACACACACACCATTGGATTTCAATAAGAGTAGAACTCCTACCTAACTAGTTACAACAGCTAGAGAATTCAGTACTTAACACAATCACCACAACAAGTCTGATTTTTAAATTGCTGCTGAACAATATACAGTGGATGACATCAACATTGGAAGCTTGACAGAATATTTGAGAGGATGGGTAACCATGTACAACTGTCAAAATACTTGTACTCCATGTGACTAGATTGCTGACAGTAGGATATAGACTGATGTCCGTCTGACTATGCACACACTTTCATATAGAGACACACACATATTGTGGCTGCTGTGGGATTTTAACATTTTAAGTACCTTGTTCTAATCTTCAAAACACAGTAGTTAATGATCGTAAAACCCCTGAAGTGTGCTTTTCTCTTTTCATAGTGGTCTTTATATCGGATCATAGGATCTTAGGAGATCACTAGGTTATTGAACCGGAGGTTATTGAAAGCCTAGCCTTTTCTTCCCAATGTAATGCTATAGAAATGTTAGTTAATACCCAAGTTTGCATTTAGTAATGATTGCCCATGTCCAGCAGGGTTGTGGGCACTATTCCCAGTAAGAATTTATGGTGCCTCATCCACTCGTCCAGGTTCCTTTTGAACAGTGTCATAGAGGTGTTCTGTTTCATATGAATAGGTAGCCTATTCCAAAGGTGTGGCAGTTGATAGGAGATAAGCATGTCCCTCCAGCATGTCCTATTTAAGTTGCAGGGCATATTTATGCCCCTGGAATGGGTGGCCTGTTCCCATTTGATTTACGGATATGCAGCAAGTTCTTTGGGTTTGGGTCTGAGATTGCTCTGTAAGCCAGGCATAAGTCTCCCGTAAGAAGTCTGCATAATACAGAGTAAAGATACAGGGACCTTAGTCTGTCTGTGTATGGCATGTGCTGAAGTCCCTTGATCTTCTTTGTTATAAACCTCTGATGTCTCCTCAATTGTTGCAGGTGCTTTGCATGGTACATGCCGAATGAGGTGTTATACTTAATTATGGGCCAGATTAGTGCCGAGTATAGAGGGGTTATAACCTCTTTTGCTTATGAGCCAATACCTTTACAAATCAAGTGTGCTACATAGAAAACCTTCCTTACTACAGTTGACATATGGTGGTTGAAGTTAAGGTCATGGTCATCTTGTCAACCCAAGTCCCTTACCACTTCAATGGTACATAGGGTATTGTTGCTGTTGATTTGATAGTGTGAAGAGACATTGCTTGTACTGAAGGGAATGATGATGCATTTTTTTGCATTTAATTTGAGACGTGACTAAGACACCTGACATTGGTCTGTGTAAGACGCTTCTGGAGTATACTGACATAATTTGGGAATTCAATAATTGCACCCAGTTTGCAGTCATCTGTAAACTTGGTCAGCCACAACCCCTTGGTTTTGACCTGAACTTCTGAGAAGTACATACCAAACAGTAGGGAGCTCAGCACTGGCACCTGTGGCACCCCACTGGTAACAGGACTGCTAGTTGATGTGGAGTTGCCCACTTTGATAGTGTGTCTGGTTTATGAGCTAGTTAGCAACCCATCTTACAAGGAAGGGGTTTACATTCAGTTTGCTAAGTTTGTTGGTAATGCCTGAGTGGGGATTGTATCGAAAGCCTTTGACAAGTCCAGGTATGCTGTGTGGACATATTTGCCCTCATCAATGGCCCAAGTTACATTTTCCAAAAAAATCCACAAGATTTAACAAGTGGGATTTGTCCTTTATGGTGAATTGGGTAAGACTGAGGGTTTGGAGGTTGTCTATATCTTTATTCATGAGGTCCACAATGATACGTTCTGTGACCTTACAGATAAGGTTGGTCAGGCTTATGGGACTATAATTCCTTTGGTCTGTTGCTAGGCCACCCTTGTGGAGAGTAATAACTGCTGCTGTTCTCCATTCTGCAGGAACAAAAGCTTGTGGTTAGACTATGATTGAAAATGGTACTAAATGTTGATGCTAGTTCATATTTTAGTTTGTTTAGAAAACAGTCTGGGATGCCATCTGGTCCCATAGAGGATGTGTTCTTTGCCTTGGAAAAGGCTTTGATAACCATTTCTTCAGATGTGTAAGGTGGGGGGATTTTGCGATATATTTGGAGGGGATAAGGGCTGAAATTTTCACCAAACCAGTAAACTAACAAGTTTGCTATCTCTGTGGGGTCAGTGTGTATGATATTGTTGGTCACTTTTTCTGCACATGCTTGGGTTATATCTTTTAGGCTATGTACGTAGCTCTAAAAGGCCTTATGGTTATCCTTGGCTGTGCTAGCTAAGTTTTTTTTCAAATAGACCCTTAGAGGATTTGACAAGTTGTCTTATTTGCCTGTTAAGGCTGAGGAGGGTGTTGTTAGAGTTGTGTGCAAAGTGTGGATTTTGTATTTTTTTCCATTGTGCAGGTACACTTTAAAAGACAGCTTCTCAAACTAGATGCAAAAAGTTGTCAGTACCGCACGTAGCAGAACTAAGCTAAGAGATGTGCAGTTGTTTCTCAATATGTTGTGTACATTACACTACTTAGAAAACTCAATGCCAAGCAGGAACAGGACCGGAACTTGCCAAAAACGAGGCTAAGATGGTAATAGATCCAGTCTTTATTAGTCTTTATTAGACTAAAAACAGTGAGTAAAAACAATAAAAGGCAATGAAACAAGCAGTGAAACAAGAGCTTTCACTCGGTCAATACCGAGCTTCTTCAAAGTAAAAAATTAATGTGCTCAAATACCAGGTCTTAAATAGGTAATCGTCCGTCACATGACCTTGTTAATTCATTCCACATTAATTCAAAACCACAATCTATTGTAAAAGAAACCATGTAGACAATCAAACTACCCAGATCATGTGCATAATGTGAAACACATAGTAACCACTAAAACAGTGGACCAATATTAAAATACTATTACAATACTTCATGTAGTTAAATCAACTAATGTGTTATCTAACTTTAAAAATATGTATGTACCCTGCATATAGAACTTAATTCTATAAGTTAAACAAAAAAATAAAAAAAAAATAAAAAAATAAACTATACACCATAATAACCCTGATAATACATTTTGGGCAATCCCAACTGTCGTCTAGGGTTTTAATACAGACCTACACTTAAAAATCAACTTTAAAGTCGAGCCATACTTAACTTCAAAATGCTGTTAATATTGATGTTCTCATTTAAACCAGGGGATCTCCCAGCATCTAACCGGAGTTGCCAGAAAAGTTCTCGGTACTCTAACCTGGCTTCCCAGTTACAGCCCCTTATATCTGGTAATACCTGTTCCAGAACTATAAATTTCAATTCCATGTTACTACAGACTTGTAGATGTTTATAAAAGGCATTATTTTCTTTGCCTTTAGAAACCTCATAAAGATGTTCATAAATCCTCCTCCTAAGTGGTCTTTCAGTTTTTCCCATGTAAACTAGAACAGTGAGTGCAAAGTCCCAAATAAACCACCCCCTTGGAACCACAATTAAAATATTTGTCAGAATTAAATCTAAAATTCCTAGAGGGGATGTAAATTGTGTTGTTGTTAATCATAGCACTACACTGTTTACAGGTCCCACATTTGTGAGTACCAGATCTAGTAGTGTCTGCCGCTACCCTCAGATGTTGTTTCCTCTCAAACAGTTCCTTAAGATTGGCATCCCTTTTCCTGACAAAACAAGGACGATCTTGAATAAATTGTTTCAATTCATCATGCAAAATCAGAATGGGCCAGTGCTTTAAAATGATATCCTCCACTTCCCAAGAAGTGGTTGAGTAGGTGTGGATAAAGTTGTTTTTGAAATCTAAATGATTCAATCCACTATCTTGATGACAAGTAGCATGTCCAGTTACTAGTAACTTTGTCCAGTTGTGTGCAAAGTGTGGATTTTGTATTTTTTTCCATTGTGCAGGTACACTTTAAAAGACAGCTTCTCAAACTAGACGCAAAAAGTTGTCAGTACAGCACGTAGCAGAACTAAGCTAAGAGATGTGCAGTTGTTTCTCAATATGTTGTGTACATTACACTACTTAGAAAACTCAATGCCAAGCAGGAACAGGACCCGGAACTTGCCAAAAACAAGGCTAAGATGGTAATAGATCCAGTCTTTATTAGTCTTTATTAGACTAAAACAGTGAGTAAAAACAATAAAAGGCAATGAAGCAAGCAGTGAAACAAGAGCTTTCACTCGGTCAATACTGAGCTTCTTCAAAGTAAAAAATGAATGTGCTCAAATACCAGGTCTTAAATAGGTAATTGTACATCACATGACCTTGTTAATTCATTTCACATTAATTGAAAACCACAATCTATTGTAAAAAAAACCATGTAGACAATCAAACTACCCAGATCATGTGCATAATGTGAAACACATAGTAACCACTAAAACCGTGGACCAATATTAAAATACTATTACAATACTTCATGTAGTTAAATCAACTAATGCTTTATCTAACTTTAAAAATATATATGTACCCTGCATATAGAACTTAATTCTATAAGTTAAACAAAAAACATAATAAAAAAATAAAAAAATAAAAAAATAAACTATACACCATAAATAACCCTGATAATACATTTTGGGCAATCCCAACTGTCATCTAGGGTTTTAATACAGACCTACACTTAAAAATCAACTTTAAAGTCGAGCCATACTTAACTTCAAAATGCTGTTAATATTGATGTTCTCATTTAAACAAGGGGATCTCCCAGCATCTAACCGGAGTTGCCAGAAAAGTTCTCGGTACTCTAACCTGGCTTCCCAGTTACAGCCCCTTATATCTGGTAATACCTGTTCCAGAACTATAAATTTCAATTCCATGTTACTACAGACTTGTAGATGTTTATAAAAGGCATTATTTTCTTTGCCTTTAGAAACCTCATAAAGATGTTCATAAATCCTCCTCCTAAGCGGTCTTTCAGTTTTTCCCACGTAAAAACTAGAACAGTGAGTGCAAAGTCCCAAATAAACCACCCCCTTGGAACCACAATTAAAATATTTGTCAGAATTAAATCTAAAATTCCTAGAGGGGATGTCAATTGTGTTGTTGTTAATCATAGCACTACACTGTTTACAGGTCCCACATTTGTGAGTACCAGATCTAGTAGTGTCTGCCGCTACCCTCAGATGTTGTTTCCTCTCAAACAATTCCTTAAGATTGGCATCCCTTTTCCTGACAAAACAAGGATGATCTTGAATAAATTGTTTCAATTCATCATGCAAAATCAGAATGGGCCAGTGCTTTAAAATGATATCCTCCACTTCCCAAGAAGTGGTTGAGTAGGTGTGGATAAAGTTGTTTTTGAAATCTAAATGATTCAATCCACTATCTTGATGACAAGTAACATGTCCAGTTACTAGTAACTTTGTCCAGTTGTGTGCAAAGTGTGGATTTTGTATTTTTTTTCCATTGTGCAGGTACACTTTAAAAGACAGCTTCTCAAACTAGATGCAAAAAGTTGTCAGTAATGCACGTAGCAGAACTAAGCTAAGAGATGTGCAGGTGTATGTTGTGTACATTACACTACTTAGCTACCTGGTATTGCAATGTAATACAGTTGAAAATTGGTATGCCAGTACTAGTTCCCAAATGTCAACTACGCTGCAGGAATAAATAGCACAACTGAATTGTTACATCATCTACACCTTTATACTGGCAATAGATATTCAGATTGCCTTATACATATATTAATGTGGACAGCAGTTCTTCACAAATATGAACACTGTACATGCACAGTTAAATCTATGCTGATCACAAAAAGTATGTGTGTCTGTATGTGACAATAAGTGTTTAATGTAGCTAAGTATGAAACAAAGTACTCTTTCATTGGTACTGCATTACAGTAGGGATAGTATACGTTTATACTACACTATGGAATAAAAAATAATTAGAACCATCATATGTCACATGCAATGAATTAGTGCGATATAAATATACCTTCACTTTTACATTAATTATACTTTTTACAAACTACAAACAGGGACTGATAATTGTTCCAAATATTCCTTGCAATATGCATATATTGCACACGTTTTTTTCAAATAACACAGATAAAGTTAACAGCATGGCATTTATGCTAATTTTGTTAACATTTTTATGCAATTTCTTTTAAAATTATTTTACATTGTTACCTGAGAGACTTTAACCCACAACATCTGAATGCACTATTTCAATTAAGTGCTATTATTTCCTTCAGCTACAGAATGAAGCATGCATGTTTGATTTTACAGTTAAGATTTGCATGCTTAATTTGCTACTAATCATAGGATCATAGAAGATTACTACGCAATCGACCACAAGGTGATTTTCAACTTAGCTGTTTCATCCCAATGTAATACCATAGAAATGTTGGTCAGTACCCAAGATTGCATTTAGTGATGACTGCCCATGTCCAGAAGGGTTGTGGGCTCTATATTCATAGGAATTTACAGTGCCCCATCCATTCATCCAGATTCCTTTTGAAGAGTATCATTGAGGTGCTTTGTTTCACATGAATTGGTAGCTTTTTCCAAAGATGCGGCAGTCACTGGGAGATAAATCTGTCCCTCCAGCATGTCCTATTTAAGTTGCTGGCCATATTTAGGTCCCTGGAACAGATAGCCCTACTCCTGCTTGATTTATGGATATGCAGCAAGTTCATTAGGTGTGGGTCTTCGATTGCTCTGTAGGCCAGGCATAACTCTCCCCTAAGAAGGCTATACAATACATAGTATAGTGACAGGGACTTTACTCGATCTGTGTAAGGCACATGCTGGAGCCCCTTGATCTCTTTGTTAGAAATCTCTGAGTTCTCTCTAATTGCTGCAGGTGCATTGTACAGTACATGCCAAATAGGGAATTATACTCAATTATGGGGTGGATAAGTACCGAGTAAAGGGGGATTATAACTTCTTTTGCTCTCAAGGTGATCCCTGTACTACTGAAGTATGCTATGTAGAACGCTTTCCTTACTACAGCAGACACATTGTGGTTGAAGTTAAGGTTGCAGTCAACTTGTGATCCCAGGTCCCTTACCACTTCATGGATACTTGGGGTATTGTTACTGATGTGAGAGTGAGAAGGGACATTGTTTGTGATGAATGGAATGATTATGCATTTCTTTGCATTCAGTTTGAGACCATGACTAATACACCAGTCACTGGTCTGTGTGAGACCATTCTGGAGGATACTGACAGCATTTGGTGATTCAATGATTGCACCTACTTTGCAGCTGTCTCAAGCTTGGGCAGCCACAACCCCTTAGCTTGGACCTGAACTTCTGAGAAGTATATACCAAGCAGTAGGGGGCCCAGCACACTGTGGCACCCCACTGGTACCAGGTCTGCTGGTTGATGTGTAGTCACACACTTAGATAACGTGTATCTGGTTTGTGAGCCAGTTGGCAAATTAAGGGGTTGATATTCAATTTGGTAAGTTTATCGGTAATGCCTGAATGTGAGATTGTGTCAAAAGCCTTTACCAGGTTGAGGTATGCTGTGTGCACAGATTTGACTTTGCCAATATCCTTAGTCACATTTTCAAAGAAATCCACCAGATTAACAGGCAAGATCTGCCCTTCAAGAAGCCAAATTGGGTAGAATAAAGGGTTTGGAAGTCACTTATGTCTTTATTTATGAGGTCTGTTATGATATGTCCCATGGTCTTACAGATGAGGCTGGTCAGGTTTATAGGTGTGTAATTCCCTGGGTCTATTGCTAAGACATATTTGTGGTGGGGAACAGCAGTATTTCTCATAAAATAATAATTATTTTGTTCTAAATACACCTTTTGCTTCTCTTAATCTTTCTAAATGTTCAGCATAGGCCTGCCTATTGGCTGATATGTCCTGGGTGGCTGTAAAATAAAAGGGAGAGAAAAACAGAAGAGCATTATGCATACCAGTCTTGGCTATATCCAGCTTTCTATATAATTTAAAATATATGTATCTGTATACTTACACATCTGTGGGATGTAAGCAGTCCTAAACCCATTCAGCTACTGGTTGAGTTGTGCTTGCTTGTGCCTTTTCAGGTCATTGAAGTGGTGCTTGCATTACTGTCCAGTGTATGGAATGCCATTCACACTGAATACAGCCTTGGTAAGACTATTCCAAGCCTCTGATTTATACTGAGATCTGGTATAGTCCCTCCTGCAATAGTGTATGATTCTGAATTCTTCTACACTCCATCTTTGAGCCTTAAATTGTGCACTTTTCTTTCTTGCTCCTGCCATGTCCACACAAGTAAATAGCAAAGTTAAAGTGTTTTCATGCCAATTCAATTATCAAATTTTACAGCTAGTGTGCAAACCCGGACAACTATACTAACCGCGTTGCATGATGTTATGCGGAGAACTACAATGCCAAACAGAGAGAGAGAATGCAGTTTATGATTTAGAAAGTTTAATGTGACAGTTATTAGTTTATTGGTTGGATGGTTTCTGTACCTGTTAGATGACTTAACTTTTCAGACATATATTTGGGTGTATACATTTTATGATCTGGCACATTTCTGTGTGGCTTTACATGTTGATAAAAGTCATTAATACAATGTGGGAATCAAACGTATGCAAAATAGAATAAACATATTCTTCCACATACATGTGTTTTTATCCTTGCCACAGAAGAAGCTCTTCTCAAATATAGTGTATATGTTTTATGACCTGGCACATTTTTGTGTGGCTCTGCACACTGATAAAAGTCATTAGTACAATGTGGGATTCAAACATATGTAAAATAGAATAAACATATTCTTCCACATAGGTGTGTTCTCATCCTTGCCACAGAAGAACCTCTTCTCAGACATGTTAATTGATTTATTTATTTAACATTTGTTTGCTAGGACAGAGCCAATTTTCAGTGAAGGCCTGGGGAGAAACACTCCAGATGCATGGTTTTGAAACACAGGAGGAAACCAAAGCACCTGGAGAAAACCTACACCAATCCAAGGAGGACACAAAGACTTTGCACAGAAGGCACCTGAGTCAAGAATCAAACCAGACAGCCTCTTGCTGTGAGGTGACAGAACTAACCACTGTACCATTGTTCCTCTGACAGAAGCACATGAAAGATGCACGTGACCTGACACGGTCCTCATTTATACATTCATGTGTATCTGACTATCACTGAATTATGAAGTCCATCCCACAGCAGAAAAGGCACTTTTTAAGTACAGAAACATAATTGCCAGTATAACGTCTGCCACACATATCATTTATATTATCTCCAGATTTATTGTTATTTATAATAACCTTTATAATAATCTTTACATTGGTCTTTATTTTTTAAAATTCACTGGACA
Organism: Protopterus annectens; assembly: GCF_019279795.1. Lineage (NCBI taxonomy): Eukaryota > Metazoa > Chordata > Ceratodontiformes > Protopteridae > Protopterus > Protopterus annectens. Next base: position 1,953,422,272 of record NC_056733.1, read on the forward strand.
GGCAGGAATAAAATTTGGAGTGTTCAAGATCTGAACACAGCATCATCTGTAATATGGGCATTGGATTACAGCAGTTGCCACAGGGAAGGCTGAGAGACAGGTGGATTTACAGTCATTACTGTGCAAAGTCCATATTTGCAACTGAGACCTTCCCCCGCATTTACTAATTTTCCATGCAGGACTAATCTAATCCTGCATGGAAGCAGCAGTTTAAGAGGAGGACGGCAGCACGTCATGCATATTAATGAAGGTGCGCTGCCGGAAATCCTAATGCTACACGGATCGTGGACAAGGGCAGGGGACATGTTTAAGAGCAGATCTCTCACAATAAACATGCCCCTGCAAAGTAGAACAGAAGAATGCATAAATAAATGAGTGAGACTACTCATAGAAGTCAGCATATCCCTACCAACAGTCGCCATGTGTTCAACAGCAACAGTACATTTAAATAAAATGCAGAAACCCTTTCATTTATTTTTTTAAAAACCCCAAGTACAGCTAACTGTAGGTGCGCAGGTTTGCCCATCGCCTAGCTATGGTTAAAGCAGCTGAAAAGGCTGAAGAGGATAACAAGGAATACATAAGCAACTGAAGCAGCACAGCAGTAGTGTCGTGCTTAGAGCATCCGCCTAACAAACAAGCCTTCCAGGTTTGAGTTCTGCTGCAGCACATATTTTCCATGTGAAATCAGTATATGAACATATTTTAACAACTTATTGTCATATAACCTACATAATAACATTTAAATGTAAACTGGAGTACTGCATGAAATGCACATGTGAAGTGTCAGTGTCATAATGAATAAGGCACTAGTAAGCAGGTATAAGCACAAATAAGCGGGCTTGCGTGGGGTAAGCATTGGCTACACAAATTAAGCAAAGTAGAAGCTAAGTGAGTGTAAGAAACTGTAATCTGAGCTTACCATCAAGCAAACCTGTCTTAATCACTCTGCATTTAACAGCCCAAGCAGCCTCTGCTGGCACCAAACCCAGGACCCTGCACACCACAGCCAAGGTGATTTACCACTAAGCCATCTCAGATATACACAGCCTTGATGTATTCACAAACATATCATCCAGCCCAGTCATTCAACAGTACAGAGAATGTATTCCAACATGTAGATGTATGTGTGTGAATAAATATATTAATGTCTATATATATATATATATATATATATATATATATATATATATATATATATATATATATATATATATATATATATATATATATATATGTATACATATATATATATATATATATATATATATACATATATATATATATATATATATATATATACACACACACACACACACACACACACACACACACATATATATATATATATAAGTTTATAAATATTTCTGAACATATAAACATTCAAATGCCTACATCTATAGATATTTATGTCCACATCAACATGTCTAAATATATATGGCAGTTTTTTTATATATATATATATATATATATATATATATATATATATATATTTATATGTCAGCAGATATATATATATATATATATATATATATATACACACACATATATAGGTATATACCGACATACATCTGTAGATAACAATGGTGAAATAACAGAAGATATATGTCCTCATGCAACAGTATTGAGGTTGAGAGGCCCCACTCAATATCCATTTGGTACGTATAGGTATACCTCCCTCAGCCAAGCATGACCCCCCTGTAATACAGTACCAAGTGTTGCAGATCCCATAACCAGGACCAAACATGACATGGCCATCCCTAGGATATGTATAAACAGAAACATATATGCAGATACAGGTACATATGTATACATATATATATATATATATATATATATATATATATATAAATCACTACACATACACACACAGAGATTTGTACAGTAATATACACATGTAGTACATTCACACAATATGGAGCAGTCAGTATTCCTACAGTCACCACCTTACCAACTGGAAACTGTATGAGCCACCCATATGAATGACATTCATAGCCTGCACATATACCCACAGAGATATCAAAGGGTATAACACCATATACAGGTGTGCATAAATGAATGTGAAAGCTTTATTTGTGTACTGTGACAGTTGTATATGCCATGTCATATAGCTGTTTAAACACTGACATCCATATGAACAGTGTAATACAACTGTGAAACATTTATACTAAGACAGTAGTCTGGAAAGGTTGACATATATTGCTGTCCAGGCTGAGTACGTAATACAGATGTATAGGTCAGCAGCCTTTATCTACTCTCTGCACACAATCCCTAGGGGGTACAGACCTCAGTTGACACAATGGGATGTATCTGTTACATAACAAGGCATACCTGACACCATCACAATCACTCTGACGAACAAAACGTCCTGTATGGCAGGAGGCAGTAGGTCTGCATTTACCCAAGGTGGAGTGTATGGTAAAGTACATCCAGTTACCTTAAGGCAGTTTATCCCAGATACCCACACATGTTGTAACAGCCTAGGTTAGTCATGGTGCACCCCCCTACACTCACTAATACTGGGCCATATAACACTGTTACATACAATGGCCTCTTGAGTGCATTACGGCACACATGTATTGTGTAGGTGAAACCCACACATATATGGCCCCAACCCCCCAGTATGTGTGTGGGACACAACAGCAGTGGAGTGATGGCAGGAATGACAGCATGACATACACACAGCCTACTACATACAACCCCTGACAGTATGTCATATGTGCAAAGCCCGGTATGTAGATGGTGGACAGAGGCTGGAACACAGGCACATATGTGTAAAACTGTTGCCATACAGTAAGCAAGATATGTATATGTGTACATATCTATATGGATATATGTATACTTATATATATATATATATGTTCACCATATGTCCTACACATGGAGTAGAGCCCTACCTCAGCCCCAATAGTCCCAACATCTCAGTGCAAGGGGATGTAACGTATGCAGTGCAGCTGTATTTGTAGACTATCGCTACTGTAATTGGGATTGTCTTCACAGAAAAAGTGTGTGTGGGAGGCCACATTTGCTGTTAACATGTGTGCCATTGGCTACTTACAGACATCCTAAGTTCATCATAGTACAGAACCACTGCTAGCACAGTAATGCCCTGTGGACTACAGCTGTGATGTGGCCAATTTATGTGGGCAGTCTGACACACTCAGGTCACTACAGGGGTATACACAGAACTCCTTCATGCAAGACATGTGGACCAGGCCTGTCAATGTGGATGTTAACAGCCATGTAGATGGGTATAACATGTACATACTGGTATACATTTGCCCCCATAGGTTATGCATTCATACACCCCTGTCTGTCCTGACACTTACTAACCACTGGCACAGAGGTGCCATGGCCACATACTATCCACTAGTTACTGACATACATCTGAACAGCATTCCACTGCATTGTTGGACATACATGACTGCTATTGTGGTCAGGCAGAAGTACATCTGGCAAGTATCTGGACATGACATCTCACTGGATAAGTACAGTAAGCTGCTAGGCATGTAACAAAGGGACTCAACACTGGGCTACATCTTCTATGTGGGAAAACACATGTACCTGCATAGATAGCAGGCTCTACAGGCATGTCGCATCACAGAGTAACAGACACCTGTGTGAAAGTTCATAACCACAACCAATGTGAAGACAGCCACAGCCACATATGGTAAGCTAGCATACTTTTACAGTATATGGACTATCTGATGTACACCATGCTTATATGAGTCACTCACACAACAACCCTAAATATACTGGGCCATTACACAGTGTGTTCCAGTGGTTGTCTGTGGTTTGGGACATGTGTGCATTTGCACCTACAAACATGCAAGCTGATAGGGTGACATACAGTGGAGCAGCATGTAACATCAGATAGAACAAGACCAAGAACAATGACATCTACCACAGTCTCTGCACAGGCCAAGGTACATATGCACTATACACACACTGTCGACACTTACCAGACTTACACATACCTCAGTACTGTACACACAACCACAGACTGCCCAGGCTATGTCCTCAAATATAACCCCTACTATACATAACATGTGTAGCAGTCTGATATCTCACTGGTTTGTTATCAGCTATGCTGTTGATGAATAAAGTGTTCAGAACTTATGCACCCCCTACTGCATGACATATGTGCAAAGGTTGACAGGGTTGTGGTTGGAGGCACAAACACAGGCCCAATACTGACATGTCGCTGTGATGACCTCATACATTTCCTGTGCGTAACAGGGTGTGATGCAACATATGTCATATGAGGGATATGATGTCAGCACCTCTCCTGGCTGTCACCATCTATTGACTGCAATCCTCACGCTATCTTCTGCAGTTGAGAGATAGGTGCTCTGTGGGTAACACAAGCAACACAAGGCACCACACACTGCCCAGTTTGCAGATGACCCTACAGATGGGGATTCCTCATAAACATAGCACCGACAAGACAAGTATTAAAACATGTAGGACGCCCATATCCATACACATCTGGTTAAACCAATATTACCCCAACTGCAGTATAGCAGCACTTACAGTCTGTAGTTAGGACAGACACATCCCCCTCCTGTGTGTTAGCCTGTTTGCACAGTGCATATTGTCAGAGGTAAGTCCCCAATCCATTTGTGATGCTGCTTGCCAAACAACAGCTCTAGTTCCTGCTCACAGTGAATGAAAAGGCCCAACACCAACATGATGTTCCTAGATATTGGAGTGTGTTTCCATGCAATTGGCTATGGGAATGTAACCACAGCTGTTCCACAAGCAATCAGCTAGAGTAGGGCTGTAATCTGTGCAGAGGCCATCAGCTGATCATGAGCATCACTGACAATACACATGCCACTGCCTAAGCAAAGCAGGTGTAAGTCTTCACATCCACCAGAGAGGGAGTGAGAGAGGCAGACAGAGGTAAAGATAAGTCAGGGTGGGTTGGGAGAGTAAAAGGTAAGTATGTTTGTGTCACACACCTACCAGTCCACGGTATTGAACCAATGACTGACTATGTACTGATATCACATCTGTTATCCCCGCACGGTGGATATTGTGAATTATGCTCAGGGCACCATATAAGAATGTTTAAAAACACACTCACCATTGGGTCTAGTTATTACACACTCACAACCACATCCACACAGGACACAATATGACAAACATCAACACATTATGACACACACACCTGTCACTAGAACCCCTACCTAACTAGTTATTACACTACAGCACTATGCCATTACAGAACATGCCACAGAGATTACTGAGTAGTCTTTCCCCACAGGTTTATTTCATAGTGAGTGACATCAGCAGGACTGCCAAAGTAGGGTGAATGAATTGCAGTGAGTGAGACTAGCCAAACATGCATTGCTCTCTACACAGGCATAGGTATAGACACAAAAGCATCCACAACTCCCATGTGCAAGACTAGAACCCCTACCAGAGTTCTACATCACACTACAGCATTATGCTGTTATAGCACCCACTACAGAGACTTCTGGAATACCCCTTCCCCAAAAGTGTACTTCACAGTGATTGACAGCAGGATTGCCAGAGGAAGGCATTTTAATTGTATTGAGTGTGACTGACCTAAATTGCCCTAATTAGTCTGTATGCATTAACCGCCGTTCTGGCCAGAAAAAAAATAACATGTCTTTGCAGGTCATGAACCCAGGACCCTGTACAGTATAGTCACAGTAAGTAACCACTAAGCCATCAGAGCAGTACATGGGACTGCGGTTCCACCAATGCAATCCCACCATAGGCTAATCAAACAGAACATGTGAAAGGAATGTATATACAGTTTTCCATAAAAGACCTCTCCCAGGCCAACATCATGTTACTCAAGGCAGAAGTGACAATGTTTGTGACACCCATGCAGACAGGAGCTTACAGTTCAACTGATGGATCCTGTACTAAGGCACTGTATGAGCACAGCCACTTGTGCATGATTTCTGATATTCCACATAGAACCATGACGCTCACCTCCCAAATAATCAAGCCAGTTTGGTGGTCTCCTGCCATTTACAGAGTATACAACAGATGGTAGACACTGTTGAAAAAAAAAGGGTAATTTAAGGACGCCAACAACTCCCTTACCAGCCCCAGTAAGACGTTGAGATCCCTCATGAAATCCTCCAAAACAGGTTATTTAACTATAATCGACACAGATTCCACAGACAACCACACAACATTCTATAGTTATGTCCGAATTCAAACTGACAATGCTCAGAATTGCTCTGAGCTGCAACAGAATGGCATTACATAGACTGCTCCCATGGAATGTGCCAATATCCTGGCAAATTGATTTAGTGCCACATTCACCCCCTCTCACCCCCAAAAGTGCCCATGTCAATATGAAGAGGGTTCCATTGCCCAGTAATCATGGCCACACAGGCAGGAAACGCACTACCTACAGCATCCATCAGACCAGATGACATCCTGGGCTGTGTACTACATGAACTACAAAATGGAATGGCAACTCACCTAACTGTCATGTGTAATCATAGCTTCGCATCAGGCCTGGTGACCCCTGAGTTAGCTGCTGAATTGCTTAACCTGTGTAGGCATTGCTTAGCTCTGCACAGACCCATGCAAACTTGCCTACAACTGCTTTAATGTGCCTTAATTACTGTGTATCCAACGGGCCATGTTCTGCCCAGCAATAAAAAAAAACAGCTCTAGGAAGGCTCAAACCAAGAATCCTGCATACCATAGACAAAGTGATTTCCCACTTAGCCATAATAGGTACAAAGATATTTGATGCTTTCAGTAACATATCATCCAGTGCAGTCATGCAACAGCACAGAGAATGTATACCAACATCTAGATGTATGCGTATGTACCTATATTAATATCTAAACAGATACAACATATCTAGATATGTAGATATATATATATATATATATATATATATATATATATATATATATATATATATATATTACTATCTAAAACTATATGCATATATATCAATATATATGCACATATATACATGCATGTACCTAAATCGACATATATATGTGTCTGCACCTATATGTCTACATATACACAAGCACATTACATATGTGTACACAGATATATATCTATGTAGATGTATACAGACATAGTTATACATATATTAGCAGATATATTACTCTATATAGTTATATATGGCCATACATCTGTAGATAGCAATGGCAGATTAACAAATACACATATGTCCACATGCACCATTAATGGGGTTGAGAGGCCCCACACACTATATGTCTTGTATGAATAGGCATCCCCCCACAGCCAATCACATGGCTGGCCTTGATGTCACATGTATGAGTATGGCTTTGCACCACAGCCTCTCAGCTAATTTACATCTGTTATCCCTGTATGGTTGACATTGTGATATATAGTAGAGCCACCATAAAAGGAATAAGCAAAATCCCCACCACTTCTACACAGGATCTGAGTTACAAACACACACCTGTCATGTCTGAGAGGTGAAAACCTACCTAACTAGTTTATTACAATGCAACACTATGTAGTTATAGTACACACAACAGACATTACTAAAGTGCTTTGTCCCCAAAGGTGCATTTCACATTGAATGACATCAGCAGGATTACCAAAGAAGGCCATTTCAACTGTACTGCGAGTGCCTTGCCTAAAATGCATTGCTCCCTACTCAGACAGTGAGACACACACAAAACATCCACAACTGACATGTGTGGGTATTGAACCGTTGACCAAGGCCTGTATCACATGTCAGCATGGAGCAGTTATAGTTCCCAACACAGGGATTACTAGAGACCTTCTTCCACAAAGTTGTATTTCACAATGAATGACGTCAGCGGGATTGCCAAAGCAGGGCATATGAAATGTACTGCGAGTGAGTAGCCTATGATGCATTCCTCCATACACAGACATTGGAACACACACAAAACATCCAGAAGTGCCATGGGTAGAGATGGAACCCTACCACAGTTCTAAATCACACTACAGTAGTACGCAGTTACAGGACATGCTACAGAGAGTACTGGATTATAATTGTCCCAGAGGTATATTTCTAGGTGAGTGACATCAGCAGCCTTGCCAAAGTCGAGTATATGTATTGTACAGGGTGTGGTGGGCTAAAAGGCATTTGCTCTACTCAGACAGACACACACAAGCACACAGTTACCAGGTCTGGTGTTAGAACACCTACCTAACTACTTTATTACACTACCGCAGTACACAGTTACAGGATGTGCTACTGAGATTACTGGACTATGATTTCCCCAGAGGTGTATTTCTAGGTGAGTGACATCAGCAGCCTTGCCAAAGTTGAGTATATGTATTTTACAGGGTGTGGTGGGCTGAAAAGCATTGCTCTCTACTCAGCCAGACACACACACTTGCCAGGTGTGGGGTAAGAACACATACCTAACTACTTTATCACACTACAGCAGTACGCAGTTACAGAACACGCTACAGAGATTATTGGACTATTGTTTCCCCAAAGGTGTATTTCTAGGTGAGTGATATCAGTAGCCTTGCCAAAGTTGTGTATATGAACTGTACGGAGTGTGAGTAGACTACAAAGTATTTCTGTCTACACAGTCAGACACCAAGAAACATGCACACAAACACACGCTTACAGTTGCCATGTCTGGGGTTAGGACTACTACCTAATTAGTTTATCAGTACAGCAGTACACAGTTATGGGACACACCATGGGGATGACTGGGCTACAGCTCTCTCACAGGTGTATTTCACATTGTATGACCTCAGCAGGCTTGTCATGATACTGCTATGGGAAAGGAAATGTGTGCATGGGCCGTAACCCATTCATGTAGGGGTTGACATGCCACATGCGGGAACACATGGTGTCATATGCCACAGGTACATGAATACAGCTACTAGGTGACTACTTCCTTGTACAGTCATGTTGCACAGCTGGCACGTGCAACACGCTGTCATGCTGACAGATACTGGTGACTATTATCTGCATGGAGTGACACTTGCACCTCATGTGTTTGGGGACCTTTGGCTGTGTGCCGGGTGGGACAGGCCCAGATGGCTCCTTGCCACGGTCACCCTCTTCAACACATCTATGTCCGTCTACCTTTGGTTTATTACAGTGTGTTGTCCTTACATATATGTCTGTATTCCTATCCACAGTGTGTGCAAGGCAGGCATTGTGCATACTGACATGTGTCTGCACTAAGAACTGCAACTGCCAGATATGTCTGGTTGACTAGTGTATGCTGACATGGCCTTCGTGTAGTGTGTGAGCATGCCCAGTATGGACTTTCAGTATGTTGTTGACTGACATTGCCTTCATTCCTCTAAGTGTGTGAGCATGCCCAGTATGGCCATCTATATTGCAGGTGTGGATCAAGTCCAGGTAGTTTGTACTGCAGTGTTGACCTTTGTGTTGTACACCGACAGGTAGCATGCTGTGTCTGAAGGGTATACATCGGTCATTTGGCATTTACTGTTGCTAAATTTCTGCATAGCAAGGTGGGGACTCCTGACTGTTTCTACATTTCTACACAGGGGAGGGGGGCACACCTGACTGTTACTATAAGTGTACATAGGATGGTGGGGCACGACTTACACTTTTACACATTTCTTACATGTCAGTACTGGTATGTCGGGTACACCATTTCAGTCTGTAGTCTTACCTATCGTGCTGGCTAGAGGCATACCAGTGTACTACAGATCTTAGCTTTAACTACTTACATATTAGTTTCTGACTTCCTAGCCTTCAAAACTTACATCCAACTGGCTGGCCTTCTGTAGTCTGTCTGTGTAGGCCTGGGGTAGGGGTTACCCATGGGGCTCATTTAGAGGCCATAGTACAGCATTTGTTTGTGTTTGTGTACACCTATCCTGCTGGCTGTGACTTTTGTTGCGTATGTGCCCGCCCAACTGGCATGTGTGGGTCACTTATGTTGTGGGTGTCCCAGTCTTGAGGGTGGTGCTGCAGGGCTGCCTATGTTGGATGCACATAGTACACTCCCTATACATGGTTGAGCACATGTAGTGTCATGTTTGGCATCCTTTTTACTGTATGTGCGAGTCGGAGAGAGGTGCCATTCCCTGGGTCCCTACTGTGCCAGTGCATGTGCTATGTGTTGCCTCTTTGCCAAGGCCAGGGCATACTGGGCATGCATCCTTCTGCCTACTGGGGCAGGCTCAGGTTGTTCCTCCTTTGAGTCACTCTGCACCTGTGCAGGCCTTGACACTGGTGGGGGGCTGTGTGGCCCTGCCCCATGCTGTTCCTGTTGCAGCTGTTTCCACACAATCATATTGTGTAGCATGGTACATACAAGGACAATTTGGCTACATGTAATTGGTGAGTACTGCATGGCTCCACCGGATGTGTCCAGGCACCGGAACTATGACTTGAGCATCCCAAATACATGCTCTATTATGATTCATGTTTGTGCGTGTGTCTCATTACTGCGTTCTTGTTCGGGTGTGTGTGCATTTCTGATGGATGGCATCAGCCATGGCTCCAGCGCATATTCAGCACCACCACTAGGTCACCATGTGGGATGTCCCCATTGGCAAATGTCTGGTACAGCTGTGTCAGATGCCAGATGTGGGAATCATAGTAACTTCCAGGACAGCCAGCACACACATTCACTATTATGGCCTGGGCATTGCACACAACCTGGCAGTTGATGGAGGGGAAGCCCTTGCAGTTGATGTAGACTCTACCCTGCTCACCTGGTTGTGCTTTAATGCATATGTGCGTGCAGTCTATTGCACCGACTACCTCAGGGTATTCTGCTATTTGGTGGAAGAGACACATATTGCTGGTCAACACCTCACGGGTGATGGGGAAATATACATGCTCACCGACATGTGCTGACATGGCATCCAGGAACTCGTGAAGTACCCTGGATGCCGATGCCTGTGAAATCCCCGTCATATCCCCAGTCAGCCTTTGGAAGGTACCTGTAGCTACTATTCTTAGGCCTGCACATACCTTGGTATCCACTAGGATGGGTTCCACCTCTGTTAGTTCTGTGTGTGAGGCGTGGCCGGCACAGCTCAACAATTTTCTGTAGGAGGTCCCTGTCCACCCTATAGCACTCCACTATCTTTAGCTCATGTAGTCCTTGGTAGGTTACCCTGAGTCTGTACACCCTTCTCCGTCTCCTCACTGTGGGGTGCTCAGCAGCATTCACATCCTCACCTCCCTCAGCCTCTTGCACATGCTGGTTTATGATAGCAAAAACAGCCCCTGACATTTTTTCTCTTACATTCAATTTGTAAAATTTCCCTGTCTGTATACACCTGTGGTGCAGAGTTTTTGGGAAAAACAAGGGGAAAAGGTGTTTGCATAGTTTATAGCGGTGTGCTGGGCTGGGCTGGTCTGCTGCCTTTGTAATTGGCTGGTTCTGATACTTTTCACCTGCCAGCTAAGCTAGTTCTCCTTGATTACCTTCCTACTGCTGTTTTCCCTTCCCATTGCCTCCCTGTTTAAGCCTGTGTGCATGCTGCACAAACGGAGTGCTCATATGTGCGCAGAGCTGCTATTTCCTAGTTTAACTTCTTTTTCTTCCTGTAAAACTCGGTGCGTGGCATGCACACCCACTTACACTTTGTAAAGAGTGCTAGGCAGGTTTAGACACAACCTTAGCTTAGCTATGCTAACCTAGGAGCAATCTCCAATCCACTTACAGTATGCCTGACACACACCCCCATGATGTCACCTATATCCTCGTCTTGCCCCCAGCTATTTATACTCTTACAGTCTTGGGACCTGCCTCACACCCTGGGAAAATCTGGGATTCACTAACCTTTCCCTCATTTGCATAGGATTGCCTACTAATGCATAGTTACATGTCCCACACTGAGCCTCCCCCCTTAGCAACCATTACTCACTGGCCAAGTTGTCTTTTACCTTCCATTGACTTGCATGGCAGAATACCGATTTTTGTTGTAATGCTCATTTTCAGTTTATTTTATTATTTTCCCCCCGATCCCATTTGCATGAGACTGCCCTATGCTTACACAGCTGAGATCGGCGAAAATAAATAAAAGTTGTTTTATTTATTTATTTTTTTTATGGTTTGCAATGCCAATGGCTTTCTACATGGCCATTGGCATGCTTCCTCAGTAATATGCAGCCTTTATTTGGAGCTGTCATAGCTCCATTTTGAAATTTGCAGAACTGTACTCGGTTAGTAACCAAGTACATTTCTGCAGATTGCACTTGTCTTGCACAGACTATTGCAAGCTTCCCGGATTGCAATATCACCTCATTTTCATGTATTTCTCCTGCAAATTAGGTGATTTGCATACCAGAGCTTAGTCCGTGCAAGATGAGTGCTGGAGCTCTCGTGCATGCCCCTGCCGGCTGTTCCTGGATCGCATGGCAGACATATTGCCTGCATGAGCTACTGCACTCATCTTGCACTCCGTGGAGACTTTTGAGAATCCGGGGGCTTGTCTGTCAGACATGCTCATTAGTTATACATGCATATTAAAGAGCTGAGTTGTTAACCATGTATGTGTGTGACATTAAAGTTCAGAGCATGAATGTTTAATTGTAGAACAATAAATTAACTGATACACACATTTAGACATTTAATATATATATATATATATATATATATATATATATATATATATATATATATATATATATATTTATATATGGGATTCACTTTATAATCCCAAAATACTAAAATGCCGAACTTTAGTATCTCGAGACTATAAAGCCAAAAGCCCAAAAAAATTACACCCAGAACTGCGAAATTCAAAATTGTGATCATTCACATACACACACCACCACACAGACAAACATGCATACACCTACCTAATGACACTACAAACAAAACAAAATGACACACACAAACACAAAACAACAAACAGACACACCTACCCTACCCATAAGCACCCTGCAACCCCCATGTGGGGGGCTGTGCCCCCCACACCCCTGCTACTGATATATATACTAAATCCAAGGTCACACTAAACACACAAACACATAAAACTCACTACTACACACAATCACACACACTAAAATCCCTACCCAGTACCCTTAAAAGAACACCATTTACCTAAATTCCCAGCTAAATCCACAAACCGTACCGCACGTCATGTATGCGACAACACAATGGCTGAGTCCACATTTCCACATTCGATATCATGCAGTTTCGCGTAACTGCACTTTCAACTTTATAGTCTTGAAATACTAAAATTCGATATTTTAGTATTTCGAGATTATAAAGTGAAACCTATATAGGATATCCTGTATATGCTCAATGCACCTGCTATACATAGTTATTTGTATGTGTCATTATTCATCTGTTGTGAATTTTTCTATAAAGTAAAGTAGAGCGGCATTAATTGTACGTTTGAATTTATGGAATTAGAACCCTGGCTCACCTGCATTATAGCCCTTAACTTACATCTGCTGCCATAGCAAGAGCTATGCAACAACTGTATATTTTCACATTCATTACTATATATGTGTGTTGTCTGCTACTTAATGCATCTTATTTTGTTTGTGGGATAGAAGACCACACATGTTATAATATAAACTTTTTGCAATTGACTATACTTTTTGCAAGAGTTCTGGACCCGCTAGCTGACTGCACACTGCCTCTTAGCATGTTTGTGTGGTGGAAGGCAAAAGATGTAACAATGTATCTTTTATATAATTGACAATGTCTGCTTTCTGTCTGGGCCATTGCACCATGTTTGCATGAAGGTGAGCAATGTACAAATGAGATTAGCAAAGCTAAAAGTGTTAATATTGTAAAAAAATTTTTATAAGCTTTAATCACTAAAAAATAAATGTGGGACTTGAACCTTCTTTTCCTTATACTATGGGCTGTATAGTTTATCAGGTTTACCAGGTTTGCTACACATGTGCTTGATTCACAGCTTTAATTTATGTTATAGAAACAACTTCTATTAATTTTATTTTTTTATTTTTTTTTTTTTTTGCTGTTTCACTGTAATTGTGCTAAGCTGCACATTGCACAATTAAGAAAAAGGAAATATAAACAATAAAAAAGAAAACGTTTTAATATACCAGACAGATATTTACACAAGTCTGGATTTGAACTGTCATCCTAATGAAACTACAAAACACACTAGTGGTGCCTTAGCTCCCTTTGGAACAGAAACTGTTTTGCAATGGTAACACAAATCATTTTGCATACAAGCAAATCCCATTTCCTCCAAAGTATTAAGAAGATATCGACACTTATGCATGTCTAACTTACATATTTAGTGCAATGAGTGATCATACAACCATTTATGGATTTTGGTTTCAGCAATACAGCTCTGTTTTCTCTTTGTTTTGTGTTCAATCTTCTCTTATATGCGCTGTACCTTCAGACATGCAGGCAATAGGGCATTTTGCATCATGGCCATTAAAATGTATGATACAATTACATGACTTTAAAATACAGTTTCCACCAAAGGGAGTAGAGTTTGGCCATTTGTGAACTAAAATGAGAAATATGTGCTGTTCACTTCCATTTAAAAGCTTGCTACAGTGACTTCTACACTTTGTAAATATATCCTGGGTGACACAACCATTGCAGGTAAGGCAGTTTGAGCGGCTGTTGTGTCTTCCTTCTCCCTTAACTGATCGTTCACAGTTACAAATCATTAGCAACTAACACTGAAGTAGTGCCCATGCTGTGCTTACACCTGCTACATGAAATTGAACAATTGGTATTTAGTAACTCTAATGAGTTTACACTTTATTTCCATCTTCACCATGCTCAGTGGCCTGAATCTACACTATAAAAAGGTAATCATGCATTTAGGGAACTTGAAGGTGAGGAGAGTTGTGTATGTGAAGAACACAGATTACTATTCATTTATTTGCACAGAAGTCTTCTGATCTTGATAAAGTGTTGTATTTTTCAAGTACATGCTAGATTAGTAATGTTATATATTACTATTAGAAAATGAAACTTTACCTGTATATACTTCTTATAGTTCACTGTTGACACAAGCATTTTTTGGCAGGCATTTTACTTTCTCAGCTAGCCACTTTTAACTTTCATCATAAGTGTTATTGTTACAACTGGTTATCTTACACTATTATTTTGTTATGTCAGGGAAATGTAATGTAGTACATTGTCAATGACACAGGGGTGTTAGAACTCTCGGATGGCCCATGGACACCTTCAGGGGAGTGCTGGGCACAGTGACAGCTGATTGGCAATCGTATAAAGTTGACTTTTGTGTTATAAATATGTACACATATTTTGGGAGAATTGAGTTGAAAGTATTTATAATAATGTAATTATGTGATATTCATTGGTTTGTAAAAACTGTCATTTGCCTGTTATTTTGGGGCTGGAGAAGCCAACTGCCATTTGTATGTTGCCACAACAAAAGTTGTTTCAATCGGTTTGCTCTTGAAATTGTGTAGTTATCCTATTCTTTCCATGGTAAATAATGCATTACTCTATTGGTATTTCTTGTTTTGGAGCCAACATTGGCTTGTGTGTGAATGTGATATGGTAAAACTGCATAACCTTAAATTTTAGTAACTAAACTGTGTCTCTCCATTGGTTAATGCTGAAACTATAAATATGTGTGTGTATATAAGCAGTAATCTCTTTATGTGATAGTTATGTGTTGTATCCTTCTCTGTTTTATGTCACATAGGATTATGGTCCCCATGCATACAAATCCATGTAAACTCTCTTTCAGTGACTCAGAAAATAACATCACAGTCCAGGTATTTAGGTGCCATGGTGCCTTTCTTCTTGAGACAGGACATGGTGATATGGCTGCCAGAATGCAGATTCGGAACCAGATAGTGACATAAATGCCACGGAGGGCATCACAACAGGACTCATGACCAGGTGTGTCATAGGGTTACTGCTATGATTTCATAAGCTGCAGTTGCCTGTGAGCAACTGGTTACAGTTGGGGCCTGCTACAGACCCACCACTGACACCAAATGAGTAGTTTCTGTCCACTGTCAGAGATCCAGAGAGCTCAGTGAAAACTGCACAACAACATATGATTGATGTTGCTGCTGATGTTTCTGGGAGGACAAGCATACCCAGAATGAGTTTGCAAGTAAGCTTATATTTATCAGTTTGTAAGATTTGCTTGTAGAGTAAAATACTGTAAGTAATAGTTCATGTGGTATTTATTTTACTTTACTTTTTTTTCAAACAACCTATGATAAATTGATATAGATAAAACATGTTTTGTTCTTTACACGTAGGTGGACTTATCAGCCAAGTTTCAGTTAAAAGTATTGTTACTGGATATATGGGCAAAAATTGTGTATTCACTGTAGTACTGTGTTTGTGATGATTGCATCCTTACCTTGCTTCAGTTCTTTCAAGATCATCCTTCCTAGGAAGTGTGGAGTCATCTACACATGGTAAAGGAAATGTTTTTATTAGATTATTGATGACCATTTGTCAGAAATATGCATTTATGCATATGGGTTAGGTGGGTCTCATGAGTGTGTGTATTGCTGTACCATCTGTGATAGCAGTACCAGTCTTAGTTTGGTATCATAATATTAAATTTTAGTGTAGTTATTAATTTTGTTCCCGTGTTTGTTGCTTATTCTCACAGGTGATTCTTACAGTAGATGTGTAGGACTCTTACCACCTGATGTCAGAGTATAAGCAGACTCTGATGATGATGGTGGCCAAACAGAGGCATAGTCAGGGGTTGCAGATGTTGAATCATGCACTGAGGTTGACATTCAGCCATACCCTGTATTTCCATAAGACACAGCAAGTAGGTCTACACATACCTATTCCAGTGAGCCCTCAGATATTGGACAGGTGAAGGGTGACACACTTGATCAGGGTACTGTGGTTACTGTGGCTTCTATACTGGCTGGTTCTTGCTGTAGTCAAAGTGTTGGTGAGATGCCGCACAGAAGGGTTATTACGGGTGCTCAGAGGAGGCCTGTTGTCCACCCCCCACCTGACTCTGGTGTGCCTTTATGTGCCACTCAATGTATGCTTGTGGCCATCATGGAGGCACAGGCACATTTCAATAGGGCCTCCAAGGACATGCATAGGGTTCTAGATGTGGCATTGGCTGACATGTGTGACTGCCTCCTCTGTCTGGCTGATTGAGTGAATCAGATGAATGACGTGTTGGAATGGGCAGTGTCTGTCATGGAATAGCTGTTGACAGGGGGATGGCTTCCATGTGGATGTAGGTCAGCAACATCATGTGTTACTCAACAAGGCCATGCCTGATCACTATCCTGTAGTGGCACTACTTCCTGTGCTCTAACAGTTATTGAGGAGTCCACACCCAGATGTGGTAGGCCATGTGGTCCTGGGTGTACTCATGAGGAGAGCTCCTCCACCAGACAACAGTCATGTTCAGATAACAACAGTGCATCTGACCATGGGCAATGAAGATGAACTGTTACCTCTACCATGCATGGTTCACACCTGTCTGACATATCAGGATGTAGAGCTAGCACAGAGCTTGGCTGTGTTGTTGCAGACACTTACACGTATGTTTCACCTTGAGTTCCCCTACAGACACACACACACACACACACACACACACACACACACACACACACACACACACACACACACACACACACACACACACACAGACACACACACACCAGTTACATGGGTCATTTGTGTGCTTTACAGCTCATTTGATCTCAGTGGCCATTTCATATTTTATCCAAGTTTCTGCCTGCCTGTCTTTCTTAGTCACATGCACTCTTTACCTTTTGTGTCAGCCTTGACCTCCCACGACCCTCCTCCCCCAAATAACACCCTGTGCAAATTATGCTAAATGTGCCATATCCTTGATTTTCTAACTTTTGGATTCAGGGATACTTAAGTATTTTGTCTGATACACAGCTGACTGAGTGCTTAGTAAATATGTGTTTGTGATGCTCCTTTGAAAATTACATTGTTTTCTTATATGTTTTTGTAATGTGTGAATCTTTGATGGAGAACATGTCTACTGACATATGTCATTGCTGTCAAATATTGATGTTATTGCAGTAAAAATCACCCGCCTTCTACTTAATTTACATTAGCAAGTAACAGTATGCAAGGATATGGCATTCATTTGTTTTCTTAGCCATTTATTTTTTTATTCTAGGTTCAACACTTGCCTTGAGAGTCCAGCAGTTAGAAGAATTTTAATTTGGGGCTGACTCTGTGTGATGCTAGCAGGACACAACCATTACATGGGTAAGTAAAGGTTATGAGCATTGCCTGGTATCAAAGTTACTATATGTATGTGAATAGAATGATGGTTTTACCCCCTTATGTGGTGAGTGTTTGTACTATCCATTGCCTATTGGCCAGGGCAAGGGTATATTTTGCACTCCTACATCTACCAACACCCACAGTGGCTGGTGGTTCCCCTTCTAACTCCTTACATGCATGTGGTTGTAGTGACCTTGCCAGTGGTGTCGGGATGTATGGTCCTTCCCCTTTGTGTTCTTGATGAAGATGTTTTCTCAGAATAATATTGTGAATGATAGCACAGATACTGAAAATTTCAACACAAGTACAGGAATTGTACTCCACAGCTCCCAGATATGTATGTAGGCAATGGAACCATGACTTCAGCAGCCCAAACACATGCTCTGTGATATTTCTTGTTTGAGTGTGTTCCTCTTCCTAGTGTTCTTCAGTAGATGTGTGTGAACTTCTGATGGGCGTCATCAGCCATGGCTCAAGTGCATAAACTGCATCCCCCAGTAAATGACCCCATGGGATTCTCGCCATGAAAACCTCTGATAGAGTTGAGAGTTGTGCCAGATATGAGAACAGTGATAGCTGCCTGAGTTGCCAACACATACATTCAGGATGATTTCCTTAATGTTACAAATGACCTGGCAGTTCATGGAGTGGAAGGCCTTTCTATTTATGTATACCCTTCCCTGTTCCCTGGGTGGTGCTTTGATGTCAATGTGAGTGTAGTCTGTGGCACCTAAGACTTCAGAGTAGTGTACTACAGGGTAGAAAGCTTGCATATTTGTAGCTCTGTCCTTGGGTGTATGGTGAAAATGTATGTAGTCACTGCCATGTTGTAGCATAGCATTTAAGAATTGATGTAGGATCCTGGAAATTGATACCTTTGATTCCTTCCAGCATATTACCTGTTGGTCTCTGGAAGGTTCCTGTAGCCAATATTCTAAGTGCTACATCTACCTTAATCTCCACAAGTATTGTTTCCCCTAGGTTTGCCCTTGCTCTCAGTTGAAGATGACAGACATTGCAGAGTTCCTGTAGTGTTTCTATCCACCCTCATTATGCAATTTCCTCCTCATGCAGACCATGAAGAGTTAAATGGAGTTTAAACACTCTTCTTCTTCTTCTTGGCCCAGGGCTCGAAGCAGCAGTAGCAGCAGCATAGACTTAGACCTGTTGCACATACATGTATATAAGAGCAACAGCAGCCCCTAATATTGTTTTCATGTCAAACAGTCTCCATGGTTTTATTCCAATAGGTTTTGGAATTCGCAGGCAAAACCTGCACTGAATCTACGGTTGCTTTATAGTTTGTTGAATAGTTGTTTCATCTTGGATTGGTTGATTAGCAGACAATTCATCTGCTTATGCTGGAATTAGAATGCCACAATGTTTACTGTGTTTTCGCAGCTCTACACAGGGTGTAGAGCCGTATAGTGAATGCAAAACAGCGCACTACTGTGTGGGTGTTGTGGAGTGACAAACACGTGGTTTTACAGCACAGTATAGGCTTTACTGAATTCAGCCCAATATTTACAACAATAATTAAGTAAATAGTAGCAAGCAGATACAATATTAAAAATAGTCAACAAATAAAATGGAGGTATAATAACATGGTAAATTATACAACTAAAGTTAGTGCCTTCCTGTAGCTTTGCAGTCAAGAATTTCTTTGGGAGTTCACCCAAGGCTGGACTTTAATACACAATATAGAAAGCTAAGCCAGTTTAGGGTCTTAAGATTTAACCATTTTTTTTGTTAACACATCATTTCTAAGAACAAAAGAATATATTTCAGATTAGTAATTTAAAATCAAATGTAAATTTTCTGGATGTGTTACATTATTGGTCAAACCGAAGAAGCTGAAAATAATAACTTGTTTCATATTAAAATATTTTCTTTTTACAACATGCATTCAGTTTCCTCAGCTAGAAACATAACTGCTGAGGATGACTTTTTTAAAGTGAGTCAAGCTACATGTAAGGTTCAAAGGAAGGGGTTATACTGCTGATATGTTGTATAATATTGTGAAACAGATTGTACAATCTGTGTCTGAAGGAAACAGCACACACAAACTTTTGAAATATCAGAACCCAGACAAATAACACTTTATTATTTTTTCTAGATCACAAGATACTATTAGGAAGAACTGGGAACTATAGTAATTGAATACATTTTTGAGAAATATTTTACAAAGGCACCTAATTTCTTCTTTAAAATTGTATTGAATACAATGGAAATCTTATATTTCAGTTAGATTCACAAG
The DNA here is from genome assembly GCF_019279795.1 of Protopterus annectens. Taxonomy (NCBI): domain Eukaryota; kingdom Metazoa; phylum Chordata; order Ceratodontiformes; family Protopteridae; genus Protopterus; species Protopterus annectens. The sequence continues at coordinate 1,953,442,690 of NC_056733.1, forward strand.
TGGCATTTTATAATGAGAAAGAGAATGTTTATAAATGCAATTCATGCACTGCCTACAGCAGTGATATAATTTTACTAAGGTAATGTTAACCACTGGTTTTACAGTCTTGAAGGATGTGAGGGTATCACTGTTTAACATGTAAAGACAGTTTATTCCAAATACTGGCTAAAGATCGGATAATAAACCTGTCCCTCCAGTATGTTTTGTTTATTAGCTGGTAGAGATTCAAGGGCTTCTTATCCGGTGTCTGTACAGTTGTCTTCTAAAGATTAAAGTATCATGGAGGGTCTGGTTCTTGATGAAAGGAATGTTTGACATAGATCTCAATGTGAACATCTATAAAACATTGAGTACAAATACATGGGATAACAACATGTGCTTCTAGTGCATGTTTTTAGATCAATTGCTGGTGCATTGTTAGTTGTATGATTGTCTGGACATAAAAAAATATGAATGAGGCACCACAATCTATAAATGGTATAAGCACAGCAAAGCAGAATATAGCAAGACAACAACTTCCTTTGATCTGAATGAGATGCCTTCACTTTTGCTAAAGATAAAAATTTTGCTGACTGCTATTGCAACAGGGTAATGAAAAGAAAGGGGTTAATGAGGTTTGGAACAGACCATTTTATCCTGGGACATCTTCAAGTGGGGCTAGATACTTAGAGTAGCAGGAATAAAGAGGATAAGGGGAGGATAGGGTTAAATGGGATGGAGGGAGGTTTGGGAGGAAATGAGGTAAGGGTAGGGAGGGGGTTAAAGGGTTTTGGTAAGTGTAACTGAGGTAGGAGTTACATTTTGGCGTGAACTTGTTAAGGCAAGGGTTACATCCAAGATGATCTGTAGGTATTCCTGGGGTATATATATATATATATATATATATATATATATATATATAGGTCTACCTGATAATGCCGAAATGGACAGTTGAAAATCCCGACATGTTAAGGTAAGTGTGGGGTTAGGGTTAGGGGCGGATTAAGTGAGTTAGGGTTAGGGCGCGGGTTAGGTGAGTGTGCGATAGTGGCAGACCTTAGGGTTAGGGTTTGGGTTAAGGTTAGTGCATAGGTAGTTGTGTATGTAAGGTTTAGTGTAGGTTTGTAAGGTTTTTGGTGTGCTTATGTTGTGTGTGTGCTTTTTGGACAGGGGATTTGTTATGTTTGTTGACTGTCAGGATTGTGGTTTGCTGGGCATGTGAAGTTTCGTGTTTTTGAACTTTCGGTTTTGTGGTGTCGGTGATTTCGTTGTCAGTGTTTTAGTGTGTCGGTGTTATCAGGTATATTTTTCCCCCCTCCCTTTCTTCTGGAAATGGGTTTTGGTTGTAGGGGCTGATGATGAGGGGCTCCAGTTAACTATGTTAGGTAGTCCACAGGTAGATGAGGGGATAATGCACTATATAAAAATAGATTGTTGAGGCTGCAGTGCTTACTTGCCAGAATGAAGTATCTCTGACTATTCTCAGCCCTACTTAGCATAGATGAGATAAGTTAGGCATGGCACTGGTCCCCTTCCACGTTGGCAGAGCATTGAAAAATTATTGGTGATCCCAGCGAGGAATAAGGTTACGGCAGACATTTCAGTTCCAGCCTTCCTTTTGGAGTTGAGGTTAGGGTAAAACCTGCTTTTCACCTCGTGATATAAATGTGTAATGCGGATGCATTGTCTGAGGTAGAGAGGTGCTTTGTGAGTCTGTCAGACCAAATTTAACTTCCAGTTTGGTTCTTCCATTATTTGTGGCTTTGTACAGATTTCTTGCTCTCCGAAGTGGAGAGCCATGGCTCACAGGCAGCTTTGGGTATTATGCAGATGTAGACCTCCCAACTGTACAGAGTTAGCAGAATGTCCAGATTCTTGCTTCATATTTTCGGGGCTGCATCTCAAAATGGTGTTTTTTTACAAACCACTACAAATCTTTGAGGAATGAAGTCCAGATAATGATGGACATTTGAGTTCTGACTTCATTCCCTTCAGAAAATGCATGCTAATGCAAATCTTTGTATTTGTACAGGATGGTCAACATGGTAGTAAGTTGCATTCATATGGTGGCTCACTTATGCACTGAAATTTAAGGTCTGCTAGTGTATATACATGCAGACTACAGGATGGAGTAGTACGAAAGAAGAGCAATAGATATTGGGTGAACGTCAAGATAATTTTGTAACAGCGGGATGTAATGGCAGTATGGTCAGTCCTGTGATCATTTAATAGTTACAAAAATGGCAGCAGGCATTTATTTCATCACGATTATTTAATTGCAGGGATTTTTTCCCCTTGTTAATATGTATGGGAAATACGAGCAGCATAGGTAAAGCAGTGCATAAAATAACGGTCACTCAATAGACACAGGATTATCATATGCGGCCTCTTCCTTTTCAGTTGACACAGGATTGCATAAGGCTCTGTAAAGCAAACAGTTCATAGGAAGGCATTACCAGACACTTGCAACATAAAAAAAAAAAATGAGGGCCATAGGAAGCGGAGTTTGAGGCTTAGCTACTTTGGTTAGGGCTATCCATCAGAACGTGTTTTATTTCTTACCCCATTTCTCTAGTAAGAATAAGGGTTTGTATAGGGTAGGGTAGGATACATGGGTTATATTTATACTATTGTGGCTGGTAATGTACAGAGCTCTCTACCTTCCATCTTCAAAATAAGGAATACTAGGCCTCATTATGTGGAACAAATGGACAACATGTGGACCACATACTAATGGCTTACTAACAGCTTTAACTAGGAAGGTCCTAGGATGGTTAAAATATACTGGTTTTCCTTATAAATATATCTGTTAAGAAATTAATATGATTCCTGTCTACTTAACATGGATATCAATTAAAAAAGCCCTAACACTGAATTTGTGACAGACCCTTTCAGTGTGGAACTTCAAGGAACATGATTTTTTTTTTAAATCCCAGGTGAGGTGCATTCCTCATAATGAGTTACTCTTGAGAGATATGGTTGCGTATCATATGCTCACGGTGGAGATCGCAGGCCTGCAGCAGGTTTATCAGTTGGTGGGGGACTAGTTATGCTAGTTTTTGGTTGCACAGCAGATTTATTCTGGTTAGATGGTCAGGGGTTGGTGGGGTGGTAGTTTGGAAACGTGGAATAGGATCTTTATAGGGAAGAAGCATGTGGACTTTTGGTACTGATGGGCTTTTCCTGATGTTTACTTTAAGGGCTTGGAAGGTATAGTGATTGGCTGATGTTCAGCTTGATCAGTGTTGAAGCCCACACACCGGCAAAGATGTTCTTTGGTGATATATTAAAAAAAATATATATGTATAGGGATTAGGTAATTGATCAGGTTTACTTGGGGACCAGATGTGGGCAGGCTTGGGCATTTGTCCCCCCATGTTTCATAGGATTTTGTCCAGCTTTCTTTTAAGAGGGAGAGGTATCATTTTTATAAGACTGTGGCTTGGGGAAGGCTTAGCAAGAGTGGTGATGGACATTTGAGTGCAGACTGCATGTCCAACTATGACTTATGCTGCTGTGGGATCTGCCGGGGCTCATAGTTCGGGTTTGTAGGCACAATGGTTGTAGGTTGGCCTTCCTTTGGTGGGTGGTTTTGGCCACATTTATTGCTCTAAGATTGAGGGGGAGATCTAACATGTTGTGTTTGCAAGCACTTTTATGGCATGTGGGATGCAGTTGGGTTTGAAGTCAGGAATTGGCAGGACAAGTAAAAGAAGAGTGTTGGTTGGGTCCTTGCTTGGTGGGCATGGAGGGGTGGACTTTCCAGGTGGGAGCAGGTGTTCGGCTTGGCTTTGGGGTCAGCTGGGTACACAGCATGTAGTTTAGCTGCTGATTTCCTCATGAAGGTGATCACGGGTGATGAGCCATACCTTTTCACCTGCACAGATTCTGCAGAATGCCCAGATTTGCATCATAGTTTAGGTCCATCTTTTAACAAGGGTGGCATCCTAGCAAATTATGGTTGACTTACATCAAAGATGACATTTGGGGTTCTCATATCTGACAGGACATAGGATAGCTGTTGAAAGGGGGGGGTCATGGTGAGAAAGTGTTTGCTACCTAGACACAAGTGGTTGGGCTTGAGGTTCATCCTATTTCTGTTCTTGTAAATGCATGGTGATCTGTTTTCTTTTGCAGATTGCAGAGATGTGGAATTGAGTGAGCTGCAGTTGGTGACCTGAAGGAAGAGGATTTGGAGTGATGAATCCTACTTCAATGGATGTCCCGGTCACTTGGGTGGTGCACAAGGAGATCACAGATGGGTGCAGCAGTCAGTGCCCTAATGCAATGTCTTTGAAATGTAATGGATTTTCTTGCATGGATATTGACTGTTGGTTTAGAATACAATGGGGTTGTAGGGGGAAGTATGTTTGGGGCAAGGTGATGTGGGGGGTTTTTTATAGGGAGTTTGGAGTTACAGGTAAGATATAATCACAACAATCATAGGAGCATAGGAAGCTATGAGGATAATGGTTTAGGGTCTTATAGGCTAGCCAAGATCAATTCTTATTTCCACATATTGCACCTATTGACCTTCCAGGGACATGGGTAGAACCCTAGGGTGACTTTAGTCACCTATCCAGTCTGTTTGATAGTGGGATAAGGAGGTGTTTGTTATTATTGTATATACAATATAGTGTTTTGCTTCAAACCTGGGTTTTCAGGGATTTACAGGTTACTGAAGTTGCATGTCAGCTAGTAAGTGGGTTACTTTGGTAGGAGTTAGTAAGTTGGTATATTTCACCATGGTGTTGCCTTGGGATTAATTCACTGGGATGTCCTTTGGGGTAGATGGTTAGGGTTGATCATGGGGACTGGCATTTTGTTGACACATTTTGCGGTTTTAACTTTCCCTGCTCTAATTATTGGTTAACAACTTTGTTGAGAAACCTCATGAGATAGTTAAAGTGATACTATGAATTATAGAATAGGCCTTTAGATGCAATGAACTTGTCTCATTTCACATGGGTATCAGTCGTGTTGTGAATATGGTTGGTAGGAAGAAACTTTATGGGGAATTATGCTAAGACATCTTAAGTTTCATGGGGGTTTCTCATTCAGTAGTGCATGCATTTCATACAGTTGATGAAAGAGCTATGCACTTGGTGGTGCATAACATCATTAAGAAATTGATTGGTGTGTGTGTGGAGTATTTACAGTTTTTTTTTTTTTTTGCAGATCACACTGAGGTTGCAGATGGGGACTTGCTGAGTGGGCATTATTTGGTGGTCGGATGTAATATGGACTCAAAAATGCCAAAGGAAACAGGGAACCAAACCAAGAAAAACAAGCTTCAGGCTGGGAAAACAATCCAAGGTAATCCGAAAAGTAGCTGGAATAAATATCAGTGAAACTTGTAAAATAAGTACTTTAATGAGGTCAATAGAAACAAGCGCTTTTGCTCGGCTAAGTACCGAGCTTTCTCAAGTTAAAATAGGACTAAGACTACTAACAGCAACATTAAATAATCCCTTCCCAGTCACATGGTTAGTTAATTAACCACACATTTAAAGTTAATTAAACACAAATTCAGAAAGCACGCATTTAAGGAACAATTTCAACTAAAAGCATATAGCTAGATTTTCTAAAAATGTACATAAATATAATAAATTTAAAACAGTGTAATATAAAACACATTTCCACAGGTCATAAATGTGAAAACTAGCAAAGCTTTTCAAAAAGTTCATAATAAATATATGTGTTGATGTAATAAATGTGTCATATTGTGACCCAAGAATCGTAAACAGTCAATAATGTACCTTGAACAATATGTGTACATAAAAAACTATAGACGTGCCCTTCTAATTTTAAGAACAATACTAATGTTAATACTCTCATTCAAACCCGGGGGTCTACTTGCATCCAACTTGAGTTGCCAAAGGAGCTCTCTATATTCTAAACTAGTTTCCCAGTCTCCACCCCTGGCATCAGGGAATACTTGTTCCAGGACTATGAATCTAAATTCAAAATTGTTACATAAGACAGAATGCTTATACAAAGCATTTGATTCTTTTTGTTTAAAAATATACAAGTGCTCGTAGATTCTTTTCCTAAGCGGCCTTTCGGTTTTGCCTATGTAGAAACTGGTGCAAGTAATGCAAAACCCTAGATAAACCACCCCTTTACTCCCACAGTTTGTGTAGATCTTGGGGTTGAAAAGAAAATTCCTTGAAGCAATATATAGACTTGGGGTGTTAAAAATAGCATTGCATTGTTTGCAGGCACCGCATTTAAAGGTGCCTATTCTGGGGAGCTGTGTGCTCGTTCTGGAAGTGTAATTCCCCTCAAAAATCACTTTAAGATTAGTGTCCCTCTTTCTGATTAACTTGGGATGTGCTGGTATTATGTTTTTTAATTCATCATGGAGTGAAAGAACTGGCCAATGCCTATGTAACACTTCTTCGACTTCAGGAGAGTTGAGGCAGTAAGTGTAAATAAAGCTACCATGGACATCGTTAGGTGTCTTATTATTAATATGATGGAGAGTTGCAACTGTACCCAAAAGAGGGGGGTAACAGGTTTCCCTACTATCCATAACCTGTCGGGCTAGATTGGTTAAGAGTATAAAAGGGTACCCTCTTTCGTGGAACAAGGATTTTAAAAAATTGATCTCTTCTAAAAAATCATGCAAAGTACTAGACATTCTGGAAGCTCTAATGAACTGCCCTTTAACAATACCCATTTTTTGGTAAAAGGGGTGCCCACTCTGGAAATGTAAGTATGAATTAGAAAATGTGGGTTTCCTGTATAGTTTAGATTGAAATGAATGGTTAGGTCGATCTTTGTATAAAGTTACATCAAGATAATGAAGTTCATGATCACTGATCGTGTAAGTGAAAGTCAAGAAGTGAGTGGTTGAATTAAGATAGTTGAAAAAGTCCAAAAATTGATTTTGGGTACCCTCCCAAAAAATACAGATGTCGTCTAGGTACCTTTTATAATGCACCAAGTACTGTGCCCAGGTGGTGGAAAAAATAAACCTTTGCCCCCATCTGTGTAAAACAACATTGACGTAGAAGGATGCACAGGGGATACCCATAGCTACTTCTTTTCTCTGCTTGTATATTTTACCATTGAAAAATATAAAGTTGTTCTCTAAAATTGTTTCCATGTATTCGACCAACAAGTTAGTTACAGTATTGCCCAAACTGGTTTCAGTGGTTAATACCTCGTTAAACCACTCCAAACCAACAGAGTGTGGAATGCTTGGAAATAAATCAGCTATGTCTATAGTGATCAAAAGAAGTTCTGGTTTGTAAAGAGAGGGTTGTATTCCTTTAAGAAAATCCCAGGAATCCTTACAAACATGTTTTAATGATGTACCAAACTGTTTTGTTACCTGGTCAATAAATTTCCTTAAAGGTTCAGTAATACCCCCTGCTCCAGATACAATGGGTCGGAACTTCAAAGGGTCAAGCCCTTTATGTATTTTAGGGATTCCAAAGATAATCGGGATTTTTGGCTTGTTGACATGTAAATAGTTGTACAATTTTTCATTGATAGCCCCTTGCAGTAAATGATCAGTTAACATAAAGCTGATTTTGGAATAAGCAATGTTGGCCTCATTTCTGGATACTAACTCATACTGATTAGAGTCCTGTAGCATACTATAGATGTAATTATCATAGTCAGAATTATACATCAACACTACCCCACCCCCTTAGTCAGGTTTCATGACTCTAACATTCTCTTTTTTAAGATGGTTAATGAGTCTGGATGCTTGTTGATCTAAATTAGTGGGAGAAGTTTTAACTACTTGGGACCGTGAAAGTCTAAGGTCCCTTTCAACAAGTTCCTCAAAAACCTTAATAGATGGGTGTGTGGGGGGATTAAAGGTACTAGTCCTACTCAGTCCATTGTTAACAAAGGGTTGTCCTTTGAAATAAAGTGCAAGATTTAAACTCCTTACAAAAAGTTTTAAATCTATAATTGTTTTAGCAATGTTGAGGGGTCATAAGGGTACAAACTGAAAACCTCATGTGAGTAAGTCAAAAGCATCCTGTTTGATGTCTATATCTGTGTAATTGAAAATAGTGAAGTTGTCTTTCTTAATTTTAATATAGTTACATCCTTGTTCAATAAATAAATTTTGTTCAGTGTTAATCTGAACCTCAAAGTCAGGTTGACTTACTTCTGTCCCTTGTTCCACACCTGTGGTATTTGTTTCTGTCCCCTCGCCCCCGACCTCCCGGGGGGGTTGCTGAAAATCCGGGAAGGAATTTTTCCTTCCTTTCTCAGCCAACCTTTCGCACCTACAAAGTGGTTCACTGTATTTTAAATTACAATCATCAAAAGTGTTGCCCTGGTTGTTTTTGTTAGTGTTAATACCAACATTTGATTTATTAACCCACCGTGATTTACCAGGGAGTGGATATACCACTCCTTCACGGTATTCAATGAGGTCACGTTCTAGTTTACGAATTTTACGATTCAAAATTTTGACACAGAACTGGTCGACCTCGTCAAACACCTTGTCATAATTATACTTAATACTCTGAAAGTTACTATCATTCACCAAGGAGTTGTTCAAAATGTTCAATTCGGTTAAGAGAATATCGGCTTTCGCCTCATATTCAAAGACCATAGCATTCAAAATTTCAGTACCAGCCCTATCAAAAATATCACATAGCTTCTTGTAATATGAGGTTCCCATTTGTACATTATTAGGGAACTTGAAACAACGTAAACCCTTCGGTACACATTGTACAGTCACACATTCTTTTAAGTAATAGATTTCGAGCTGATTACTCTTGTAAGCATACAGTTTGTCTTTCAATTTCTTAAAATTAGACTCAATGTTATTGGTATTGTTGGTAGTCACAGTACCTTGGCTGAAAACGAACTGTTGGTCTGTCCAGGCGTTAAAATTGTAATATGGACTCGACAGAGGACACCAAGGTCACACAGGGGGACGTGCAGAGTGGGCATGACTTGATAGGCTGAAGAAAAATGGATTCAACAGGTGAGAGAGAAGGCTGATGAATGTGGCGGCAGAGGGAGGTGAATAAAGTGAGTCATGGTTTTCCAGTAGTGCAGCTGAATAGGGAGTTATTTGTTTGTTGCTTGTGTTTTTTCCTTCCCTGCAGCTACAAGGTAATGTATTATATTGCTGGATTTTGTGCAGGGAGCATCAGGATTGAATGTCACACTGTACTGTTAGTAGCTGGGATCTTCTTTGGGATGAGTTGGGTAGTATTGCAGCCAGCAGGTGTTGGGGATTGGTGGTTTTCATGGTGTAAGTTATGCTTGTGAGATGGATGGGGGGTGGGGGTTGATAGGAGAATTTCACTTTGAGTTACTGCAGTTTCAGTAGAGACTGGGTTGGGTTGATTCATTACATTCTTTACAGTGATGGCATGTCACTGACTTGTGTGACTGGGTGGCACTGGGCATTCTCAAGTTTGTTGGTGTATTGTGTTTGGTTAGTTTACTGGCTTGGTTTATTGTTGGTGGAGTATTGAGGTAGTACTGCTACATGCTACGGTGGTGATTTAAGCGTTTTATTGTTTATAATGGGTAGTTGGTATGACGGCAAAATTTTATTGAATGGAGCTTAAAGAGATTGAGATGGTTATTACATTCATTGGGCAGTAATTTTCACGGGGTGATAAAATGGGGTTGCAGTGTGGCATGGTGGTATGCAATTGCCTTGCCATGGTTTCAGTAGCAGTGGGCTTAGTATGGGTGGTCCAATGGTTGGGAATGCTCTTTGAACATTGTGAGGCTTCCATTGGTTGGGTGGTAGGGATTAGTTAGATCATGCGCTGGAATTATTCTAGCTTGTGAGGTTTCAGTTTGCTACATTAGCATAGGAAGGGGTACACAAAATGATGTAAGGCCTAATGACCTAATGGTGGTTAGGGATGGAAGTTGTGGTCGGAGAGAGGGGAAACAGCCTGGTCAGGCTGGTGGGTGGAAAAGAGGGACAGGCTTGCCCTCTTCTGTTCCCCCAATGGTGCTAAATGTGCATTTCAATAAGTTGTGAAGGAAAGTGAGCGGTTGCTCTGTTGGATAAAATAATGAGCAAGTGGAGCTGCTTATTTGGTTGGTGGTGTAATTCAATAAATTGAAGGTGAGTGGTGTGACGCTGCCTTGTTAGTGCGAGGATAAGTGAGCAAGTGGGGGGATACTTGTTATTCAAAGGGTGAGTGGTTACGCTGCCCTTATGGTTATTTATTTTATGTTTTCTTTCATGGATGTAATCAGCTGGGTCATGTTTTGGTTGAAATTAATAATTATTGGTTAACAATCATGTTTACAGAAGTTTAATAAAGGTCATCAAATGTCATTCAGTGTGATGTGTTTATTGAAGGGGACCAGGACAAATTGGCTCAGGTGCCAAATTCTTTGATTAATCTGTCAGTTTGTTTGGGTGGAAGCTGTAGCATAAGTTGGAGATGAGTTTTTATTCCAAATTCTTTACATTAAAGTGTAATTCTTTCTCACTACAATTTTGGCTTGTGAGAAAGAATTCTTGTTATAGTAACCCCGTGTCAAGGGGTGATTGGACATATGATAAAATAAATAGTCAGCCAAAGTTAGAAAACATTAACATTTTAAAAGCACCAGGAACAATAGTCTATTAAAATCTTTTCATGCACAGATGTTCCACCAGAATATCTCAACTTTTAAATTCACCATGCTAGTCTCTTTCTTTTTTGCCACTGTGAGAGTACATATTCTCTGACACTAGTTAATATTTGAGGGCATGGAAAGGGAAGTTTACATTACTAAGGATCATCATGATTTTGAGGTGCATAGAAAGGGTCATAAACAGTTGTTTCTACACTTTTTTTCAGATATATGAATGAAGTATCTTGTAAGAGTCAGATTTTTTTTGTTTGTTTATTTGTTTTTTGGGTTTTCTTTTTCTTTGGAAATGAAAGAATAGTCATGTAATTTGGCTGTACAGTTTTACCATACAAAATTCATGGTTGTACTACACGTGCTCAAATCCCAACCACTCAAGCACTACTAAATTGAAGCCAGAGACTCATTTGTCATGAAGGCTGTGTAGGCTGCCATTCTCCTAGTTCAACAGAAGTAAGTACAGACAAAATGGTACAGGAGAGGGAAGGGATGGCATTGTAGATTAATGCAGTGGTCTGGAATGGAATTTAGGTTTAGGGCGCAGGAGGGGGATTTTATGTTTAGTATTTGAAAGGGGAGTTTTAGGGTTAGGAAGTGGGAAGTGAATTTTAGTGTTAGTGACCATGAAGGGCATTTTAGGTTTTAGGAGAAGGGAGGGGGATTTTATGTTATGAAGCAGGAAGGGAGTTTCTTGTGTTTTTGTGTTTTGCATTAGTGTTCTGGTAGGACTATACAGTTTTGCAGGTTACAGGGTCAGGTGTTGGGATGGCTAAGTAGTTATCAAGAGTTTGACAATGTGCCTTTTCCAACAAGTGGCAGTGGACAAGTTTGTCATAAGCAAGTATCACGAGGGCACTTATAGATGATCCATCTTTCATACATCCTCAGTATTTGTATTTTATTTATTAGCACATATTTTATCTTTTATGGATATTAACTGGATGTTTTCCATAATTTTAATTGTTTTAACACAATGTATTCTACAGGATTTGTAAATGCTCAGGAAAAAATGTTCCCCCTATAAAGAGGCTAGCTGAAGTAGAGAGTGTAAAATTATTTGCATCTTTCCAAAAACAGTGCAGCAGTCTGTTTCATATTATATTTAATTTCAGTTAGCTTGTCTGTTAGTGGATAGTAAAACCAATGTGCATATCTATCACAAGAATAATGTTACTGGAACCAACTCATCAATTATTTTTTAACACCACAAATCTGGTAAATGAAGCATTAGCTGCCAAAGGAAGTTAGGATGGAAACAGTAGGGATAATAGACTTTTGAAATTTGCATTCAACATCCCAGTTCTGTCATATGTAGAAACAAATTAATCATTGTACTTGTTTCGTTTACATAATTCCTTATGCCTGTGAATGATTACCATGCTGTAGATAGACATTTTAAATAAAACAGAAAGTGAAATCACAGCTATGCTTCTAGAATAAATATATATTAGAAAAGCTAAAGAAATATGACATGGCATTAGTCTGCATTATATGACAAGTGAAAGAAACAGAATGAAGCATTAGTTTAGTTGTATCATAAGTGAAGGACATAGTATAAAGTTTGTTTACACTTTTCCAATTAGAGATCTAGTCTTTATGTTGTAGAACTATACAATTAGTCTCTTTGTGTTACATGACATAGATTATATAATGACCACATCAAGAGCCCCTTTCATGAACAAAGCCTAAGTATAAAATAAATGCATGAATTATAGTAATGGGAATACTTTGTCTGCATGAAATGAAACTAAACAATTCTCACACAAAGCAGTCTGCATATATGATTATAGAATGCATTATTGTGTTTTAACCTTTACAGAAAGACATTAATACATACTGCGTTTTTACATTTACAATAAGACATCACATTGGTATATTGTTAAAATGGCATGCTGTGTGTTTACCTTTACACAAAAACAGCTACACATAATTATGTTTACATTTAGAATGGAGCAACAATACGCATTGTTCTATCAGCTTTCACGTTGAATGCAGTCTTATATATGTAATTCTTGCTTCATGCAGGCATATTACTTGTCCCTCATCATACCCATGACAGAGTAGAATACCCCCTTTGGTATGCACCTGACCAGACACATGAAGCAACAGGAATGCCCACAAAGGTTTCTTAAAAAAATGCAGGGAGTAAGTCCTACGCTGACTGCCTCAAAATCTATCTCTTTACTTGGTATCATACAGACTTCTGAGAGGTAATATTTGCCTGGCATAGAAGGCAACCCTGGACCCTGTTTTGAAGAATCTTTTGCACATCCTCAAAACAAACACCATCAGAACTACTAGATTAAAATAACCTTAATTTTGCTTGTAACACAAATAGGACACAATGGGGAGAAAGGCATGTTTCTCAGAGAATTCTCATTCTCTGGGCAGGCTATCTATCCATGTGAAGAAGAGCTCCTCCATAGCCCTATTTAAGAACAACTTGGACCAATGAATGGATAATCAGAAATTGACCCCTGGTCTGGCTCCTGTGTTTCTGATGGACAGAGGCACTCAGTAAATCATTCACTATAAATCAAATATATATCAAATTTTTGGGTCACATTTAGATTGCATGGATAGGGCTTTTAAGGGCCATTAGCTTAGTATATACCTATGAACCTGTGAACATAGAATATATATTGCAACAAATACTTCCATTTTAGTAGTTAGTGAAGGTGTGCAGTTTTGCTAACAGTAGAGAGTTGTAAGATCCTGCAAGATGTCAAAGTTATAGAACAGTAAAATGCTGCTGTAAATTGAGTCAACAACAATGTCATGTTTTACAGGATTCTATTAGCACTTTGGTTACTGCACATTTGGGTAATAATGTAGCTGTAATTTAGCTAACTTTCAGGGTCGTCTTTAATCAGTATCATTTAACCAGTCACTTATGCAGACATTGTTCCAGGATAACACTGAAAAGGGACTTTATGGGCAGTGGGCCTACTTGATTAACACATGAGTGTTGTTATGATTATAATTATTATAATGATTATTATTATTCATCTGTAGATGCACTCAGCAGATCTTGTTTCAAGAGGAATGCCATTTTGTTATTGGGCAGGAAAGTGACATGGACCTTTGTCTAGTATTTTGATAACTGGCTTAGGAGCCTTTAAAGTGTTTCGATTGGATGACTATGTTTAGGGTGGATGACTATAAATGTCTATTACATTCGGTTTAGGGAAGTATATCAAACCGATGATATGAGTGTTTGTATAGCAATGCATGGGTGAATCTAAGATGCTGGGATGTAATTTTCTATATGATGGTCTTCTTTTTTTGATTTCTTGGTGCATCTGAGTAAGTGTTGAAAACAGTTCAGTTGCAAGTTATACATTTCTCTTGTGGGTCATTTGTAGTTTGCCAAGTACATACTTGATGAGCTCTTCCATGACATGATTGTCATATAGTGGCTTGGATAGAAGGACAGCCAAAGCTACAATGCATCTAGTTTCAATTGTCAGATTAAAGTACTCTGAGCAGTTTACCTCACTGCAACTTAATGCCCTTGATTATAGTTTCAACATGACCTATATGTTCCTAGATATTTCAATGTTTCTATCAGTGTGATTTTATTTCATTATATTCTACTATGAAACCTCAGGGAACCTCCAACTGAAGTTACAAGTGAATACAGCTTTTCTTGGTCCTCAACAAACCATTTTCTTAGGGGGGTTGCATGTAGTACCCTTCCATAAAACCTTTACTTATATACACTAACTCCACAAATGCACAACAACAGAGATGACTGAAAAGCAAAACAATTTGAATCAGATGGGCTGAGTTATTAGAAACCTTGCCATATGAGATTTTCTACAAAAAACATGAATCATTGAGTTGCAATTTGTTAAACTGTACTCAATGAGTTGCAATGTCATCACTTTATAATCATCCGGTATTAGGGAAAAAGTCTTCCTCTATGAATCATTAGAATGATTTGCTTAGCAGATTTTTGGGTAGCCTACTGATACAAGGTTATCCTGGTTTTCCACCTGAGAAATTAAGACAAGACTTACAGTTTCAGAGCAGTCCTTGGTCAATTGTGATTGTTCTTAACACATACTTGTCTTGCTTTGGCTCATTAGCAGCAGTACAAAGAACTGCCTGCTCACACCCTTGTTCTCCCATCCCCTTCCCTGTTTATTACCTTAAGACAATCCCAGAGTTAATAAATATTACCTGTGGCAGGCACCATTTGTAAAACTACAATCCACTCTGCTACAGGCCCCATGAAGGCTCAGTGTCTCTCCAGTAAGTGTTTTACAACTGTAAATGCCTATTTATGTTGAATTGTATTAGACATTTTACAACTGTATATGTTTATGTTGAATTTCAAGCCTGTACTCCAATCTGCTTACTTACACTATCAGACTATTTACCCCACTCATAGGACCAAAAACTGGGACTGGGTTACCCCCGCTTCCCTCCCTGCCCCCTTATCCCACCCGCCCCCACTGTGTCTACATTTATAGCCACTAGGCCACAACCCTACTTCCTCTCCAACCTACACAACTTCCTCTCCAATTTCCTCCCCCCCACCACTTTACTATTTAACTACTACTATTCCTCTGAAGCACATTGACCCCACCCATTGATGACATATAACATGTCTATAAATAATTATAAGCTCCTTCCTCTTATCTTACCACTCTTAATTCTGCCATACTTTCTTACTAGCTATGAAAATCTCACATTTGTAGGTTTCTCTTATCCAAAATGCCAAACCAAGAACCCCCTACCTCCACTGACTGCGGAACTTGCCCACTACTACACTACCCCAAAAATTATAAATTTCAACCACTTGCTTCTAAAAAAACCACTCCAATCAACACCAAAATCCAAATATGAACTAAAACTACTATTATAAGTTATTAGACTACTAGCGTATCTAAGGAAAAACATAACCAAAGATGGGGACATCCATCCTAATCCAGGCCCAACCTTAACTCAAAATCCTACCAGCCCACCACTCTCCCACCGACTGGTCAACTCCCTCCTAATATGCCACTTAAACATTAGAAGCCTAAACAATAAGATACATAGCCTGCATGCTGTACTAGCCACATACCTCCCCAACATAATGTGTCTATCTGAAACATGGCTCCAGCCATCAACCAAAGACAATGAGATCCTGCCTCCTGGTTACAATATACTTAGGGCAGATAGAGTAAAGAAAAGAGGAGGTGGAATAGCCGTCTTATATAATAGCACACTTAACATCATAACTAACCCTATACAACCACCCCAGGTCTCTAACGCTGAAATACTAGCTCTAAAAATTCTACTAAATAATCATAATTGTCACCTATATTCCCCCTGGGAACAATGTAGAAACACTAGAGGTCATTCTACATTGGATAGCCAACAACTACCCTCAAGAAACTATTGTCCTGGGCGATGTTAATATTGACTGGAACCAATGCACAGCACAGTCCAACCCCATCCCTGTTAACCTACATGGATTCTCTCAGATAATATCATCTACCACACGTACAGGTAACAATAACCAAAAAGAGAGTATACTAGACTGGATACTCACCAACAGTCATCCCCAGAACTATATGTCTGGAACTCTCCCTAATGATCTTAGTGATCACCTGCTCACATACATCATGAAAGACAAAATTAATTGTACAAGCTTACCTATTTATAGGGCTATCAGATCCAAGAAAAACTTTGACCCGACTAAATTTCAACTTGAACTCAAATCATGTAACTGGACAAAACTAAAGTTCCTTCCCCTTGATGAGGCAGTGTCATCATTTAACAATTCATTCCTTACTATACTTGAATCACATGCCCCTAAACACTCAATAAGAATTAAAGCTCAACTAGCACCCTGGCTAACAACAGACACCAAAACCAAAATAACAACTAGAGACAAAGCGTGGGATAAATGGCGCACTACCAAACTACCCCTAGATCGTATGAAATTCCAACAACTTAGAAATGAGACTAAAAAAGCCATCATACTAGATAAGAAAAATTACTTCTACAATCTGCAATATAAACATCAGAATAACCCTCAAAAGTACTGGGCAGGCATAAATAAACTTCTCCAACCAGGCAAATCCACTACTCCGACCCCAGGAACATTATCTGACAAGAGCCAAGAAGATATAGCCAATTCATTCAATACTTTCTTCACAGAAACCATTCAGTCATTAGCTAACCAACTTTCTCCTCCCCACACTTCTATAAACACTATACCCGACTCACCACTCTCTTTTAATTTCCAGCCAGTGTCCACATCCTTTATCAGATCCCTTTTGAAAAAACTGAAGCCAACCACCCTTTCAGCCGATCTTCTGCCGGCTGAATACCTGCAAATTGCTGCAGATGTCGTAGCCTACCCTATCTCAATCCTAATTAACAGAACCATAACCGAGGCCTCAATCCCCTCAATTTGGAAAATATCCTATGTTATTCCACTCCACAAAGGAGGTTCATCCACAGAACTTTCCAACTATAGACCTATAGCCATACTATCACCACTTGCCAAAATTATAGAAAAGTGCATGCACAACCAACTAATGCTCTATCTAACCCAAAATAAAGTACTCACAGACTCTCAACATGGATTCAGACCCCATCATAGTACAACCACTGCCCTCCTCTCTTTTACTGAAAACATTAATCTTAACCAGAATAATAAAAAAATATCCTCCGCTCTCTTCCTGGACCTATCGAAAGCCTTCGATATGGTAAACCATCAGTTACTTCTATATACTTTAAAACCCTGTATCTAGATACTCCAGCCCTTGACTGGTTTCAAGCTTACCTCACTGGGAGACAACAAGCAGTAATGTGGCAAAACAAGCTCTCCTGCCTACTACCAAATACCATAGGAGTTCCTCAAGGTTCCATATTAGGACCTCTCCTCTTTTCAGTCTTCATAAACGACATCCAAACAGTCATCCCTGAAGCCACCTGCATTCAATATGCAGATGACTCGACTATAATATGTTCCAATGCCTCTCTTGCAAATCTACTAACTACCACCCAACATAGCTTCACCAAAGTCGAAAACTGGCTTGCCAACCATCTCCTGATCTTAAATCCAAACAAAACCAAGTTACTTCTCTTCTACCCAACCAATAGATCTCCGACTGAAAACTTCACTATAAAATCCAATAATGGGACCATCATCTCCCCAGACACCTATACAAAGCTATTAGGAGTAAACATTGACAATAAACTCAGATTTGATATACATATCAACCAAGCCATTAAGTCAGTCAACAAGAAACTTGGGACCCTATATAGAATTAAAGCCTTCCTTACCCGAATGCCAGGGCAGCCACAGCCCATTCACACCTTCTCTCTACCCTACTATATGCCTCTCCTGTCCTCACTCACCTTAACAAATCTGATCTGGCCAAGCTTTCATCCTGCTATAATCACATTGCCAGGTTCGTTACAGGCCTACCCTACAGAACACACCACTGTACTAACCTGAAAAAGCTTGGATGGATAGAATTCCCACACCTTCTTCACCAGTCCCAACTCATAGAGGCCTTCAAAATTCTTAAACAACCTGAGAATACCCCAGCACTAAAAAACTTAATGACTCCCTACTCCAATCTAAGCTGCCTTCACTCAGCAAACAGACTCCTTGTCCAAACAACTAAATCTCTCAACCTAGGTGGTGACGCTATTTGCCAACACCACTGGTAAAATATGGAACTCTCTCCCAAATAACATCACGCTTGCAACTTCTCTAAGTCAATTCAAAAATAGTCTAAAACTCCACTTCAAGTCACACTGGCTATGTCCTTGCTCAAACCCAGACTAGCTCTGTGCCATTAACTAAAACATAAACAACTAGCTAAGATGATAAGTACTTTGTATACTGTGATAAAGAAATATGTATCCTGTCTAACTCTATGTCATTATACTGCCTACCGTCCTTGCTAATATGTTATTAATGTTACATTTGTAGTAATCTCAGAAATAGTAATGGCAGTCTTGTACTTGTATGTAAATAGCCTATGTTTTTGTTAAGTTCTTTCAGCTCATTTACTGTACCTAATTATCAATGTAACTCTGTTGGAGCTTTTCTCCCCAGGCCTCCGCTGAAAAAAGGATATGTATCCAGTCGGACCATCCCGGTTAACAAATGTAAAATAAAATAAAATAAAAATAAATTTTTTCCATTGATATAGTTTAGTAGCTTGAACAAAACTGCATGAGCTGCAGCCACCCCTTTAAGCATGAAGAGCATATTCTACCCAACAAAAACTTAACTTTTTGAAATTATTTTTTGATGCCTGGTACTTCTCTGAACTTAACCCCATGAGCTTAGGAACACTTCAAACACTGTGAAGACGAGGAGGAGAAGTGGAATGTCAGAGCAGACCATGACACAGGAGCATCACATATGTTGTTCTATGTTACTGAACTTTTATGTTAGGAGCTATCCCTCAAGCAAATTCACACTGAAATGTGAGGCTGGATGGAGAATGGTACATGGCTTTTGAACATGTCTGCCCTGGACTCTTAGGTAGCCCCTCTTTCTTGGTCAGCTTTCATGGCCAGTCCAGTAGTTGCTCCAACCCCCCTTTTTTAATTTCTCCAAGTCTTTTGGGTTTCTAATACTAAGACAGGAGTAGATCCCATTCCTAAGTCAAAGTATAATTAAAGTCCATGAAACTGATGTTAGCCAGAAGTGTTCTTCACAGCACCCACAATGTACCCAGGACTGACTCCTTCTGCAATTCATACATAGTTCCATGTATCTGTAAGATATGTAGGTACAATTGTAAATTCCTTTTTATAAGACCTGTTGCTCCTACTCCTATTGAAACTCGCTGGGTAATCTTCTTCCTCATTGCCCTCATCTCTACCTGTAAATCATGTTAGATACATAGGATGGTGCAGTGCTGCAGCGGTAGTGTTGTTGCCTCTCAGCATGAGGTTCTTCGGTTCGATTCTTGACTGGAGTGCCTTCTGTATTGAGTCTGCATGTCCTCCCTGCATTCGTGTGGGTTTTCTCTGAGTACTCCAGTTTCCTCCTATGTTAAAAAGACCTGCATCTGGAGTGTTTCTCCCTGGGCCTCAACTGAAAATTGGCTTCATTCCAAGTTGGACTTTCCTGGTAAACAAATGTTAAATAAGTTTTATGATTTTGTGCCAACACCCAGTATAGACACATCTGTACTCCCTGCTGCTCTGTTAATCTCCTTGGTTATAAACCAATCCTCTGCCAAGTGGACTGTAATGAGGGCTTTATCCCTTTACATCACTGGGGCTGCAGTTTCATTGAGAACATTTATAGGTAATTGATGCACCCCATTTACTTTAATCAAATGGTGAATATATTTACTGGCTAACAGATTTCAGTGGTCTGCTCCTAGTCTTCACAGCATGTTTGCAGAGTAGAAGCATTACACTCTATGTCCGACTTCTGTTTATTAGTATTGTAACTCTTAGAACTATGAATACAACCATCTGTTTAATAATGGCCAGATAAATGTTATCATTACAGACAGAGAGCCATGGACCTTCACTTTCACAATGTCCAGAATGCAATTTGTGCAAACGTGAACTGTGTACAAGTGATGATGTTGTAGAAAGTTGTATGGGCATATTCATGACTAACCAAAAAATAGTTGCTGCAAAATAATATCAGAATTTCTAAGCTATCAAGAAATGCTATTTGAAGGCCATTCGGTAAAGCTATAGCTAGGTTTTCTGGTGTTCTGTGCAGCTTTAAGATTTAGCATTCATCCCAATCATATGTTATAAACCAAATAAAAGGTCCACTTCCTCAGAAATGAGGACAAAGAAAAGTTGTTTGTAGACTATAGCATGCTCCATGCTACAAATGTAGCAAGTGACTTGCCATAGTTTAAACACCACACGCAAAGTGCCAAGTCCTGACAGACATGCAGTGTCGGCATTCAGTTTTGAATGTTGGTGCTGCATCTGACACCTTGCATCTGGGGTGACTGCCCACTTTGACCTCCCTTAGTTACACCTCTCCTATTGGGTCCTCCCTTGAAATAATTCTTTATACAGTTAAGTCACATGTGGTTTTTCAGTACTCTGATATGTTTATTAAGTTATTTTGCACAGTCTACCTTCATATCATGTAACAAATTAATGTGTCATCTTGAGAGTGCAATATCAAATGCTCATACTACATGAGGACCACAATGTCTAACTAGCATAGCCTACAAACAAATAAGGACATGGAGTGAAATATGCCTGTGACTGTGGTATCTCAGGGCATTCCTTCTACTCCATAGTACAGTTGTTCTAAAGTTAACATATATGAGTAATGGAGATGTGGGGGATGCAGCCCCCATATCAGTGGGTGAGAGGGATCATATTAAAGCATGTGTGCAAGCATCAAAAATCACTATTGTTTATGCAAACATGGCTTCTTTGATTTACTTCTGGAAGGTGCTGTACAGGACATTAGCAGCATATTTCAAAGGACATCATAAAAAACAGGAACCATGATATTCACTATTCAGTGTGATGGTCAACGGTTAATTCGGAACTCGTGTTTGTAGCCTTAGATTTTGTGGTCTAGCAATTTAATATTAGATTAATTGTAGATAGATAACGTGAAGGTAAACAATTTTGAAGAGTATTGTAGCAGTTTGGCTTATTTGAATTTAGTACTTGTTTTGCAGGACCTAATAGCTGTTTACATATGCTTGCCTCCTTCTTGTGTTTAACTCCTTCCATTCTTCTTCTTGCTGCACTATAAAGTCAGTGACATTGTTGATAAGCTCAGTTTAGTCTTCTTTTGTTAATCGGAATTTGCCTTGTCTGTGTTGACTGCTTTAGAATACTTATTAAACTATTGCTGACTTAATGTAAGACAGTCTTTAAGTCTGGGATATATGTGAGTAGAACCAAAGACCAAATCTGCTGTAAACTGATAGTATATGACTTTATATATGTTTGTCACATGATCGACTGGCTGCAATCATGTGATTGTCTGACTCCTATTTAAATTTGATTGTTCCATTTAATGTTTATTAGTATTGAAGAAGGGTAGTAGCCCAAAAGCTTTGCTATATTATAAAGTTTTTTCTCAACGGTTTGTGTTTTTATTGAACTTCTATCAGTTTACAGCATATTTGGTCTTTGGTTCTAATTTGTTCATTCCTTGCTGTTTCGTTGGGAACTATTTGAGCATCTTTGCAGCCAGTATACCTACATTCATGGAAACCACAAATTCACTCAAGTCCTTTCTAGCGAAGGAGACAAATCCTTTATTAAGCTTGGTCTCTATACCTTTAATGGACACTGATAATGTTGGTCCTGTATTATCTGAGAGCACTGTGGACTTTAACAAAAAAATGGAACTTTTAGAGAGAAAAGTGGGTGTTTATAAATGCCTACAATGGCAGCGTTTCAGTTTTCTGGCGTATTTGGATAGAGGCATTGTACCACGAGGCATGAGAATTTTGAAAATGCCATTGTATGGAAATGCATATCCAGATTTATTGAAATGCTGGCAACAACTTAACCTCAAACTAAGTTTGGACTACATGTCTTTAATGAATGACTATTTCTCTAAAAATGAAAATGACTTGAAAGATGAAATCATTAATACGGAAAATGAGGTGATGGCAATGTCCTGTTTTCCTAATATGCTTAATGTGTATCAGCAAATGCTTGATAGGCTGCAAGGCTTGGATGATCATCTTGAAGCAACAAAGAAACATAAACTTATGAGATATATGGCTGATTTTCAAAAGGGCCATATATTCTCTTGGCCTAAAAATGATTCTTTCAATAGTAATAAGAAAATTTATGCTCAACAAGTCTGTATGAATAATTCGGATGACTTTCCTGAGCTCAGAGCGGTTCCTTTAATTTCTCATGAATCAACATCTACCAGCGTATTAGGTCATCTGCCTAAGACCACACCCACCCCGACCACGTTACAAGCAGTGGAGGTGAATGATAGTGCACATGTCAACGGTGAAGTAGTACGAAATGAAAACGAAAATGGAAAAGGAAACAAAAAAAGTCACCAGTTGGTTTTACACCTCTCCCAGAAGCATTTTCAGCTGGACCAGCCAGAGAAGGTCCAAGAGCGGTGTACATCGAAGGGCAGGTCTCTAACGAGGCAAACTATGAATGCAATCAAACGGAAGAACGACAGTCCTATGGGACAAGGGAAAATGAGCCGTCGATAATTAAAGGTACTTTAAACTTGTCTAGGTTTGTTCTGAAAGCTCCACATTTCTCTTTACTTCAAAAGGGGCTTAGTTTTATACCTACGACTAGTGATGACCTCGTCGCTGCTTTAACTGATTTGAAACAGTTCATGAGAAATGTGAACTTAAAAATATTATTTAAAGAATCTGTATCTAATCAATCTGTTCGTAAAAGACGTAGTACATTTATACCTCTTAGTATTCCTGTTCTTACTGCATATCATGACTTATGTGAAATTGAATTAAGGAAGTTATATTCTGATAGTACAAAGATGAAGTGCTATAACTTAAGTTATGATGAATTTTTAGCATTGAAAGCTTTGGAAACTGATAATAATATTGTTATTAAACAGGCAGGCAAAGGGGGTGTAGTGGTAATCATGGATCGTGACAAATATATACTATCCATGACTAAACTCCTTCAG
Organism: Protopterus annectens; assembly: GCF_019279795.1. NCBI lineage: Eukaryota > Metazoa > Chordata > Ceratodontiformes > Protopteridae > Protopterus > Protopterus annectens. Next base: position 1,953,465,875 of record NC_056733.1, read on the forward strand.
GAAGAAAATGCGTTTAAATGCATCACTTCTAATGAGGTTAAGAAATGTATTAGTGTAGTGAATATGATGATCTATGACTTACAAATTAGTGATGATATTGATTTGGATTTATTCCATTTTTTTACTGTATCGTGCCCAGTTATCCCACAGCTACCAAAGATACATAAATCATTATATAATCTCCCTATGAGACCGACAGTGTCTGGCAATGGCTAGATAACAGAGCCTATTTCTATTTATTTGCAAAAACAGCTGCATCCTTTCTTATTACTTTGCAATAATGCCTTAAAAGATACTACAGATTTTGTCATCAAGTTAAGAGATTGGTTTAAAAGCTGACACACTACGGGAATGCGGAAGGGGGATTTTCTTTTTGTAACCCTAGATATTTCACCCTTATTTACAGTTATACCTAATGATTATGGTATTGAACCTATCAGAGAGTTCTTGACATCACAGGCTTCTTTATCAACGAGACACGTGGAGAACATTTGTTCTTTATTGGATATAGCTTTAACTAATAATATATTTTTGTTTGATAAGCAGTTCTACCTGCAGCTTACTGGTGTAGCTATGGGCACATCAGTAGCTAATACATATGCCAATTTAGTATTACATCAATGGGAAACAACATATGTTTGCAGTAGTTTCAATTCTTTAAATAATAATGTGTGTTTTTATCAACACTTTGTCGATGATTGCTTTTTGATTTTGAAACGGACTTCTACTGAATTATTTGATTATATTAACTATTTAAATACTGCAACTTCCTTTCTGAAATGCAAAATGGAGTTCTCAGATAGTTTTGTGACATTCTTAGATTTGAAGGTTGAATTGAAAGAAGGATTGTTACATACTAGCATTTACAAAACAGAGGTACCTGCTGGTAGATATATACAAAGGAACAGTATGCATGCTTCACACGTTTTTAAAGGAATAGTAACAGCACAATTCAGTAGGGCTAGTAGGATTAATACTGATGATTCACTTTTTCTATCACAGCCTGATGGAATGATGAGTGAATTATTGAGTAGTGGCTATAACTCTAACCTATTGTTGGATCTGAAAGTCAATACTATAAAAGATAGACGGACAATATTTAGACCCATTTTTTTATTATTGGATGAACCTGTTCCAGCGTTATGTAAAGATGGAGTAGATGCAACTAAGATTAGGTATGTTACTACATATAATACCAGGACACAGTCAGTTGAACATGTTATAAAAAAGAATTGGGTTGTTTTGATGGCATCAGCAGAGATAAGGAATGTTTCAGACGCTAGACCTTATTTTTCATACAGAAATATGAGAACTTTGAAAAGTAAATTGTGTTATAAGGATTTTAGAGGTAGTTGTAATTGTCATACTACATCTAGACACAGTACTTATAGTTGTATGAGTTGCACATGCTGTATAGATATCCTGGGTAATACTAGTGACACTTTTACTCATCCGACTACTGGAAGAGTTTATAAATTTAATTTAACAGCTACCTGTGCTAGTATAAATGTGGTTTATTTGGCTACCTGCAATTCTTGCCCTCTTTTTATGTGGGGAAAGCCATGAGAAAAATGAAACAACATATCACTGAACACAAATCCAAAATTAGAAGGAACAATGAAAAGAATGCTTTATATAAACATATCAATGCTTACGGTTTTAATCATAGGTTTAGATTTAGGGTGATTGATATGTTATATGTATCTATCAGGGGTGGGGACAGTAATAATCTCTTAGAGATTAAAGAATATGAATGGATTTTAAGATTAGCCGCAGACCACTTTCCTGGTCTGAACACTGCTGTCACCCTGAAACCTGTTTTAGTTAAGTTGCAACAGACTAAGTTATGTTGTTAGATTTATTTTGTTTTTTAATAGTTTTATGTGTGTATACAGGTCTGTTGTGATTTATGTTTATATGTATATATACATATTAATCTTGTACTTGATTTTTTAAATGTTTTTTTTTATATATGTTTGTCACATGATTGGCTGCAGTCATGTGATTGTCTGACTCCTATTTAAATTTGATTATTCCATTTAATGTTTGTTAGTATTGAAGAAGGGTAATAGCCCGAAAGCTTTGCTATTTTATAATTTTTTTTTCTCAACGGTTTGTGTTTTTATTGAACATATGTGAGAGTAGAGACATGTCTACTGAACTGGATTCTGTACTAGTTTGAGTATTGGGTGATTTCTGATGCTTATTACCATATTGTATGCATTAAGGCTTTCAATTTTATGGATGGTGAAATTTGGAAAGGTGATTTGCTAAAATACCTGATGCCACAAAAGAAAACAGACTCTTGTTAAAATCCAGTCAAGTGTATTCCTTGTTAAGTTTATTTACCTCTCCTATTCATTTTGGATCTTTGATAAATTGGTTATACCATGACCTGAATGTATTTATTTATTATTGTATATATTGTATGAGATATTAAAAATAACTTAGCAGCAGTTACACACTTGAGCTGTGCTCTTTCTAGAGCATAGAAAAGTGTATTTGGATACAAAGAGTAGCCTTTTACTGGTTACAGATATATGCAGTCCAGGCTCTTTATTACATGCTCACCTAGGGTTAAATGAAAGCTCAGCTTCTATACCTGAAACTGTAGGAGGTCATTGTAACTCTGATTATGTGGTATTTTGTATGACTGTTATGAGACCACATAATCTTTTAATCATTGTGTTCTCCCTGTGTGTGTTGCAGGACAATGAGCTCTGGGTCCTGGATATAAACATTCCACCATGTCTTAGCTACTGCTACAATATGAGATGTAGCTGTGGAGATCCATGTATATGAAATATGAATTTTGATACACAGGTGACGCAATTTTTAGTGACCGTTTAAAGACATCTATGGAATTTATTTTGTAGTTATTTTGTCCTTGGTATTTAGATTGCTTTCTAAGGTTCAAGAGAATAGCAGGATTCGTTCTGAAGTGCAAAGTCTGAAACAATATCAAAAACATAAAAACCCTAACACCCTCCAAGAGTATAAGCAACTGCAAAACTCTGCAAAAAAAACTAATAATTAAAGACCGCAAAGCCCACTACTCCAACCTCCAGTCCTTGCACTCAACAAATCCCAAAATATTCTGGGACTCCATCTCATCCATGCTGCATCCTGGCACCAGAGAAAACCCCTGCCCAGACCCCAACCTCTCCAACCTTGAAACAATCAACCAGTTCAACCCTTTCTTCATAGACTGCATAACTAAACTATCAGCCTCCTTCCCACCTCCCTCCTCCACCACAACCCTCTCCTGCCCCAACCACCACCCCAATCATCAATCTTCCTCCACATCCTTCTGCCTCAAGCCCATCCCCACAAGCACTATATAAAGACTTCGCTCAAACTCAAACCCTGTCGTAATGCACCTGACAACCTTCCACCCACCTTCCTCAAACAATCTGCAGACAGCATTGCCTATCCCATTTCTATTCTTATAAATAGCCCCATACAAGAATCATACGCCCCTTCTATCTGACACCATGCTTACATCACCTCCCTCTACAAAGATGGTAAAAATACTGATACCACCAACTTCAGGCCTATTGCCATCCTTTCCCTTTTTTCTAAAATACTAGAGAAAAGAATACAAGCAGAACTCATGGCACACCTAACACCAAACAATCTCCTCTTCCCTACCCAACATGGCTTCCACCCTGGCCACAACACCATAACTGCCCTTCTTTCCTTTTTTGAAACCATAAACCTTGAACGCAACTCAGGCAAGTTCGTATCCACACAGGCCTTTGACACCATCTCACAAACCCTACTTATATCCCAACTCTCCACCCAACTCCTCTCTCCCACCACCATTGCAAGGTTTTCCAGCTACTTGTCCAATCGGCAACAAGTTGTCCAATGGAAAACATCAACCTCCCCCTTCCTTCCCACACCCACAGATGTCCCACAAGGTTCTGTTCTTGGCCCTCTTCTCTTCAACCTATTCATTAACAACTTTCACCAACCCATACCAGACTCATCTATCATCCAATATGCAGATTAATCAACAATCATCTGCTCAGCCTTCTCCCCCTCTGAGCTCCTAGCAAAAACCCAACTAGCCTTCTCCAAAACATAAACCTGGATGCAGTCTAACCACCTGGCACTAAATGCAAATAAAACCAAACTAATGTGTTTTTTTCCCTACCAAAAACTCCAGTGACAAATCCACATTCACCATACAGAGCCAAAACAACACCCTCCTTCAAATTATTCCCAACACCAAGTTCTTGGCATCATTAAATGACGAAGAACTAAAATCTGACACCCACATCCACTCCACAATCAAGAAAACCCACCAAAGGTTAGGTGTCCTCTACAGGCACAACCGATTCCTAAGCCACTCTACTCATCAAACTCTAGCAATCCACATTACTACTCCCCCCCCTGCCTTATGTATGGTACCTCTATTTTCACCAATCTCATCTTGTCCTTCGGTCCAAACTTGAATCCTGCTATCACAAGATCTCCAAATTTGCCACCAATTCAAAAAACTCCTCCCACCACTGCCACTCCCCCCTCACCCTCAACTGGCTTGAACTACCCAACTACCTCATTTACCTACAACTCACCATTGCCCACAAGCACATCTTTAAACCTGCCAACTGCCCAGCTCTCGCTACTTCCTTAAAACATTACATTCCCAACCGTTCACTCAGATCCAAAAACCAAAATCTCCTTCAGGTCCACAAACCTGCATGACCTCCTGGCCATCTACTGTTATCTCATTCCTTAGCTAAACCATGGAACTCTCTCCCCACACACCTATATTCCCCAAACACCTATGCAACCTATCTGTACACACTTAGCAGAGTGGAGGAGGGGCGTTGACTACATCTCTGATCTGAGATATATAAGTATCCTGTTTTTTAGCTTATTTATACTGACTATTGTTTCTAGCAATTTATATATAGCACTTTTTATTGCCTGCTGCATAGTTTTTATTGCATTTTATTGCTATTAACTAATCTGCATGGGTAACTGATTTGTTTGCAGTTAAAAGCATTCAGTAGAGTCTCTTTGCTCCTTTATCTGTTTAAAAAATTTCATTATGTGGCTTTCTGTAGTGTTTAATGTCTAAAGAGTGTAGGCTAATAGCTTTAGTACTGGTCCCCACTCTCCTTCCCTGTTAGTGTCTTGTTGTTATACTTGGTGGCTTTACAGTTGCCCACCCTTATTGTAAATTTGATCTGGGGCACTCCTCCCAGTCTAGTGCCATTAGCTCATTCTACCTAATACAGAGAGAACATCTGAGAAGGCCTTCTGTTCCTCCTTTCTCCCTTTCAAAAAAAAAATGCCTGAATCTCCTTGTGTTCTGACTGTGCTTCTCAAACATTTTGGAAATATAGAGTACATTTTAGAGCATGCATTAAAACTGTATTTGCCTTAATATTGCAACAACTCAAGTGCTCTAGGTTGCACTGCATCTGAATTGTTTGTGTGCTTTAGCTGTTTTTCTGTCTTATATAGACCTCTCTGTATATGTAGACTAGCTACATATTCTGTTGTATTACTGCCTCTTAAATCATTTTTCAGTTGTGCACTTGCCTTGCTTCATTTAAAAAGTTTTAAATTGCTAATTTTGTAGAGTTTTAATTGCATTTACTATTAAGGACTACACACTCAAGTGGGTTAGCCTTTTCTGTGTTTATTTAGTGTATTATTGCATTGTTTAGCCTGTTTTAACAAAAAAAATACTATCTTGTTTGCTCGTTTCCCGCCTTTCCTAGCGAGTCCAGATCCCAGGCTTTGCTTGTCTCAGGACTTTATTTTCTGTGTTCAGAGCTATCCAGACCTTGCTGTGGTAGATGGAAGTCCTACTGCTTACCAGTGGGAGTAGTGAGCATTGTACTGCCTATCTAACACTAGAGGAGTGGTTTCCACCTCTGAAATTACAATTGTATTAACCTTTTTGGGCTGATTTCTATCCCTTTCAACTTTCTGGCTTAAAAACACGTGTGTTTGCACATTTTTTGCATCGAGCGGCATTGCGAAGCTGCAGTTAAACTATTCCAGGAGCCAGAAAGTCTGCTCTTCAAATTTTTCCTTAGAACTATCTGGTTTCTCAGTAGTAGCACTAAAATCTGATCCCCTGTGACTATCACTTGTTCTAGAACCTGCTGGAAAGCACTAGGAAGCCTGAAACTGATACAAGCACTCAAGGCTCTTTGTCAATAAGGAGAAATTAATCATAGGCACTAAACAGCCTATAATTGCAAAGCACCTTGCAAGGTAAGGGAAAACAGCTCTTATACTTTACAAAAAAAGCACCTAAACAGGCATGTCCAAGGGTCAGCTTCCAGTGATTTCTCCTGTCCACCTGGTGAATCTGGGCATACAAGGGCAATGCGGCATCAGCCTCATGTACACAGACAACCCTCTCCTCCTATCACCCAACATTACAACCTGCGAGAGATGCACTTACATAGCCAAACTGGAAGCAAAGCTCTCGCCAGCCAAGATTGTGCTAGACAGTCAAGAGGAAAAGGTTAACACCTGCACTACACCTCAAGCAACTCATAGCCCTTCAAAACGCACACCATCAACACCCACACATAGCAACACTAAACCCACATATGCAGATGCCCTTAACATTAACCTGCAAAAGCAACAAGGACCTCCGAAGCTGAAACGCAAACAAACACCAGTAACAACCAATGTGACACATAGCTCACAACACCAGTGTGCCACCCAACAACAGCCCCTAAGGCAAGACAATGTACCCAACACTTTAGTCATAAGTGACTCTATAGATAGGCACACTGATGTCTCACTCACCAGGCTGAACAAGGAGAAAATTACAGTCAGCTGCCTGTCAGGTGCCAGGATCCGCCACATAACACATGCACTCAAGTCACTCCACAACAAGTACAAATACGACTCTGTCATTGTTCATGCTGGAGTGAATGACTTGAGACATACCTCCCTGGACTACATGAAAAGAGACATGGAAGAGCTCTTAGATCATGTGGAACAGGCAGGTATGACCCTAGCCCTGAGTAGCATCCTGCCTTCGCCGAGAATGATACTGCAGTGTAAGGACAAAATGATTGACTTCAACAATTGGCTAAGCTTCTGGTGTCATTCAAAGGGGAACCAGTATCTGTTTGCCTGGGAAGACATGATCGACAAACCACAATGCTTTGCCAGAGATGGTCTGCATCTGTCACCCCTGGGATTCGGGTTACTGGCTAAAGCTCTTGCCACCTCTATAGTGCCTTTTTTAGGCAAGGTTCAAATGACAAAACCACCACGGTAACAGATACAAGCATGCAAAATCTGAAGGTAATGCTACTCAATGCTAGAAGTCTAAACCTCAAAATGCACTCTCTCGAGGCACTCCTAAAAATGGAGAACATCGGTATCTGTGCAGTAACTGTGACTTGGTTCAAGGCTCCAGAGAGCACCCCTGCAATACCAGGCTACAACTCTTACCACACTTTTTGGCCACAAAACCAAGACCGAAACACTAAAGGTGGAGGAGTGTCCATATTCACCAAGGATATTCACACCTCCAGGCTAGTTGCCCAACACAATGCATCTGAAATTCTCCAGGTGCAACTAACACTAGGTAAGAATGCAATCCAAATTGTAGCTTGCTACAGATCCCCCACCATGCCCCAAGATTCTCATTACACCTTTCTAAACATACTGGAAAATCTTAAGATACAACCAAACACCCTAATACTGGGTGATTTCAACTACCCTGCCATTAACTGAGAAAACTACTCAGGTACCAACTCCTTTTCCCAATGGTTTTTGGAATTCATAAATTCCAATGCCCTAGATCAACTAATCCATTGTACCACCAGGGTCTCCAATATCCTAGACCTGGTCATTACCAACATGGGGTATAGGTGCTCCACACCAGTGGTCACCCCCTCACTGGTTAGGTCTGACCATAAGCAAATCACCCTTGACATCCACATCCCACCCCCACCAAAACTTCTCCAAAGTCAACTTCATGCTACTGAAGTCAGAAGTGACAAACTTTATGACACCCATGCAGATGGGATCTGAAAGTTCGACTGCAGAATCCTACACTAAGGCACTGTACGAGCACATCCAATCATGCATGCATCGTGCCATCCCAAATAGAACCAAGATGCTCTCCTCCAAAAAAAAGGAAGACAATCTGGTAGTCCCCTGCTATAAACAAACTATACAACAGAAGGAAGAAACTGTTGCAGAAAAGAGGAAAATCCCAGGATGCAAAAAACTCCCTCACCAGCCTCAGTAAGAAGCTGAGATCCCTCATAAAATCTTCAAAAGCTAGTTACAAACATAAAATTGCCAAAGATTCCAAAGACAACCACAAGGCATTCTATAGTTATGTCAAGAATCTAAATGGCAATGCTCAGATCTGCTCTGAGCTTCAACATAATGGCATTAAATATACTGATCCCAAGGATATTGCCAATATCCTGGCAGATCGATTTAGTGCCAACTTCTCCTCCCTCTCACTCCTTAAAGGACCCATCTCAATACCAAAAAATTGCCAAAGTCTGGTAATCATGGCCACACAGGTAAAAACTGCACTCTCCAAAGCTACGAATACAGCATCCATGGGACCAGATGATATCCCAGGCTGTGTACTACATGAACTACAAAATGAACTGGCACCTCACCTAAATGTCATGTTTAATCATAGCCTCAACTCAGGTTCCATGCCCACTGAGTGGCGCACAGCTACAGTTATCCCACTCCACAGGGGGGGATCCACCTTGGATCCCAGGAACTACCGTCCCATCAATCTGATGAGCCTGATCTGCAAGGGCATGGAACGCATTATCATGGAACTTATAAACAAAGACATTGGCAGTCTTCAAACACTGGACCCCACCCAGTTTGGGTTTGTGAAGAGCCGCAACCAAGTCAAAAAGAGATGAAAGCGAACCAAAAAACCACAAATAAACTGCCAAAAGTTTGCTGGAAACTCCAAATTATTTGGAGTTTCCAGCGAACTTTTGGCAGTTTATTTGTGAAGAGCCGATTATGTCTCCTGAACCTGATTGACTTCTTCGAATCAGTCTCCAATGTTGTGGACAAGGGTAAGGCTGTCCACACAGCCTATCTGGACCTTGGCAAGGCCTTCAACACCATCCCCCACTCTGGAATCATAGACAAACTTACTAAGCTGGGGATAAATCCCTATGTCACTCGATGGGTTGCGAACTGGCTTACTGACTGAACCAGACTGCAAAAGTAGCCGACTCCAAATATAGCTCCAGACAAGTGGAGTACCTCAGGGTTCAGTCCTGGGACCACTCTTGTTTGGCATCTACTTCTCTGAAGTACAGGCCAACACTAAAGGACTCTGGCTAAAAAAGTTTGCAGATGACTGCAAACTGGGAGCCATTATTGAATCCCCAAATGATATGGATATTCTACAAAAGGACATTACAGAAACATATACCTGGTGCTAGAGCCATGGGCTCAAGCTTAATGCCAAGAAATGTATAGTTATCCCCTTTGGAAAAAACATGTACCCATGAATTACCACATAGGTGGCAGTACATTAAACATTGAAAGTGTGATGAGAGACTTGGGGATACAGGTGGACAGTGGTCTCACTTTTGATAACCACATCGCCACAACAGTCAGGAAATCCTTCTATGTGGCACATCTCATCACTAAGGGCTTTTCATTCAGAAAAAAGGAGGTCATTGTCCCACTGTACTCATCCCTCATTAGACCCATTATAGAGTATAATGCCCCGGCTAGTATGTACCTCACAAGACATCTGCAACAGCTGGAAAGGTCACAGAAATACCTCACTAAAAGAATCACAGGCCTAAAGCAGATGCCATATGCTGACCATCTAAAAAAACTCCAGCAATACTCTGTGGCATATCGTCTACTCAGAGGTAATCACTGCTTAACATACAAGGCCATGTCAAACCCTGAGCTGATGGACATGCTCCACTTAAAGAAATCCCAACCCCTCAGAGCCACATGCTCCAGGGATCTAAACCTTGTCATCACATTGAACAAAACATGCTGGAGGGCTAGGTTCCTGACCCAGAGGCTCCCCATACTCTGGAATAGACTGCCCATACATGTCAAGCAGAGTGCCTCCTTGGCCCTCTTCAAAAGGAACATTGATGATTGGATGGGAGATAGGAAATTCACCCCGGGGATCATGTCAGTCACCCTGCTAGACAGGGGTCCAGAGAAGTAAATATTGTGGGAAGAAATATCCAGGGAATTGTTATGGCTAGGCTTGTATAGGCCCTAGGGCCGATAGCCTAGTACCAACCTATGAACCTAACCATACAAATTTCAAATCTCGGCTACCCTCTCATCTTTCTTCCAAATTGGAATGCCCATGCCACGCTCGAATTTAAACCCCTCCAGCTTGCACTGACTCATCCAACTACCTCGATTATTACTCCATCCCACCCAAAACAATCCCTCCCCTACTAAAAGCTAATTTTCTCTCTAATATCTATTGTACTACTGTACTATACTCTCCACTCTCAAATATACTATTACCCTCTCCATCCATAATATTTTGCTAACCTACTAATGGATAGTAGCTATATATTTTGAAATGTTAAACCTACAATTGAGTTTATAACAAAAATATTCACTTTATGTAAATGTTGAATTATCTCTTTTCATTTTTGTATCATAATGACAAGCCAGTTACAAATATCATGGAGCTTATCTGTAAATGTTTAATTAGCTGTATGAACTATGTCCTTTTGTAACATGTGAAATGTTACTTGCAATTATTGTGGAGCTTTTCTCCCCTGGCCTCCAGTGAAAATGGACACTTCTTGGCCCAATGGACTTCCCCGGTTATCAAATTTAAATAAAATAAATAAATAAATAAAATAAAGTGCTTGGATGTGTAAGTGTTGTGAATTTTTTTTTTTTTTTATATATGAGAATGTTAGAAGGACAAATAGTAATTTGACAATGCAGTGAGAGGTAACACTACTACTGACTTGTGTGCTATTCTAAATAGCATATGGACCACGAGTTGTATAATACAGACCAAATAATCTGTCAAAATTACACTAGTGTTTAGTCTTCTTCTTCTTTCAGCTTTTTCCTGGTTAGGGGTTGCCACAGCGGATCACCTGTCCGCTCATGATTGGCAGTTGAGTTTTACAGTGTCGAGTTGCAAGCCCAGTGCCCAACCTTCCATGGAAGGCACACATATGCGCACACTCATGCCTAGGGCCAATTTAGAGTATTCAATCCACCTACAGCATGTCTGTGGGATTTGGGAGGAAACCGGAGCACCCTGAGGAAACCCACGTGACCACAGGGAGGACATGCAGACTCCGCACAGAAGGCACCCCAGCCAAGGATCAAACCAAAGAAACTCTTGCTGTGAGGCAGCAACACACTAGTGTTTGGTATGAATATTATATACATCAGGAAGAGGAGATGTTACCTACATAACATTTTCACACAATCTCTAATGAGGTGCATAAGCTTTCAACCAATTTTCAAGTGACTAAGCACCTCTGTCCCCCGACCAACACAGAGTCAAGGCTAACTACAGAATAAAGACAGCTATATGGACTCCAAATTATGACATCATAATGGGTAAAACTAATGAAAAGTCATGGGATCTAACCAAAGCACTCAACTGTGTCCTATAGACCATGGTGTTATTAACAAAGCTTCTTGATATCTTCTTAGCTTTCTTTCCCACCTCACTTTCCACATTAAAATAGGCTCTTCTTCTTCAACCAATCCTCTCCTGTTAAAAGCAGTTCCAAAAGCTCAGTTCTAGCACCTCTAATTGTTAAAATTTATTCCAACAGACTGTTATTACATCACACTCCATCTACACATCATTTTCAATGTGGATATCATGGTCATTTACAGATATAATCAAAAATAATAAAATACAACATTTGGGAAAACTACCAATAAATCCAAATAAAGCAGAAGTCATGCTCTTCAGAACTCTACACGAGCTTAAGTTGTCACCATCTGAGTTCATATGTATCAAAAGCAGAGTCCTTTATAACCTATCACTCATTCAAATACCTAAGACCTGAGCTGGATCAGATACTAAGCTTCCAACTTCATATTCATAAAACCAAAGTAAAAAAAATGTATAACAAACCCATTTCTGATTATGCATAATTGACATGTTTTATCTCCATCAGGTAGAGAAGCCATACAGAAAAATGGTACACATGGCATAGCTCTGATATGCTATCCCAATGATTATCTCAGCCTCATAAAAGACATTATCTCACTGTAAATAGCTGATAACAAAATGTATCATTTCATCTCACTAACCTCAAGAGCAGACCACCATTGTACTCTTCTAAAAAAGTAAACTAAACTCCAACCCAACAAACAGCAGGTCTTCTAAAGTGCACCTTTCAGTTCAAACTTCTAAATCAAAATTCCTATCTAGCAGGAAAATTCACAGTTAGGGAAAGAATGTACAGCCTCCAAGCTCAACATGGTTATTCCATCATTCTCCACAATGACTTGTCTTATAGAAAGTTGATAAATCACAGATTCTCCACACTAGGACCCAAACTCTGAGGAAACCATGTCACCCAATCATAAAAGACTCAACTATACTTCCCCAGATCAGGAAGTACTTCAAGCATCACCCCACAAAAGTAGCAAAATGTCATTGCTTTCCAAATATAACATATTTCAAGTACCTGTTTTTTTATCTTATTTCCATCTATTCACATTAGCCAATAGCTTCTGAAAAGCTACTGTTCCAATCTCTTCCTCTTCCCTAGTTCTCCACTATACCGCCTTTCTTCTTCATTGTTATTCTTAATCCCACCTGCTAGTCTAGCTTTCAGCACAACTCTTCTTACAATGGTACACTCAATAAGCATTTGATACTCTTAAACTAGATCCTTGCTTTTTTCTCTCCTTTTCCAACACTTAAAACATCTTTTTCTGCCATACCTTTCTCATACTTTGCCTTTAAGCATCACCTCTCCACATGATAATTATACCATCTCCTTTTATCAAACTTCATTCAAAATGTTTTCTTGCTCAACATAATCTACTTCAACTCCTCATTCTCTGTTTTTATGCATTCTGTATATAGTTTCATACAGAAACATTAGCTTGTCACAGTTATTTATATATGGCTATGTAAATATGTCTTTGCCAATGTTTGCTTGTAATTTTAGCGAACCTGTTCTTTGTGCTTTTATCTTTGTCACTGAATTGTGCTTGAAAAATTTAGTTATTCAAATACTTGGTAAATTTTCCTACTGGCATTAAAGAAATGCATCATTATTCCCTTTGTCACAAACAATGTCCCTTCACACTATGAAATTGATAACAATACCCTAAGTACCAACGGAGTGGTACGGGACCTGGCATCACAGGCTGGCCATAACCTTAACTTCAACCCCCACGTGTCTACCATTATAAGGAAAGCTTTCCACATAGCTCACCTGATTAGTAAAGGCATTGCCTTGAGAGCAAAAGAAGTTATAACCCCCTATACTTGGCACATATCCAGCCCATAATTGAGTATAGGGCTCCATGTACTGTACTAAGTACCTACAGCAGTTAGAGAGACCTCAAAGGTTTCTAACAAAGAAGGTCAAGGGCTTCCAGCATGTGTCTTATATGGACCAACTAAAATCCATGTCACTATACTCCGTATCATACAGACTTCTTAGGAGAGACTTATGCCTGGTCTACAGAGCAACCAAGACCCATACCTAATGAACTTACTGTATATCCATAAATCAAATGGGTCTAGTGTTCCCCATTACAGGGGCTTAAATATGGCCTGTGACTTAAATAGTGCATGCTGGAGGGACACGTTTATCTCCCAGACACTTCCATGTCTTTGGAACAGGTTATTAATTCATGTGAAACAGAGCACCTCAATGACACTTTTCAGGAGGAACCTGGATGAGTGGATGGGGTGCAGTAAATTCTTACCGAGGATAGCACCCACAACCCTGCTGGACATGAGCAGTCATCACTAAATGCAATCTTGGGTATTGACTAGTACCTCTATGGTATTACATTGGGTTGAAATGGCTAGGTTTAAAATTACTTTTGGATCGATAGCCTAGTAATCTGCTATGATCCTATGTATGGGGCTTTCACATTCAGACTGTGTCTGAAATAAGTTCACACGGATCATTGTTCTACCCCATGCAACATCTATATGAAAATGAATGACTTAGTGAATGAATTAATGAGTAATAAACAAGCACATGCATACATATATGCATACATACATATAGATAATTACGATCAGGGTACCAATCATAACCTTCTTATTATGTGTTTGAGATGTAAATACCAAGAAATTCTCCTTGACAGCAAAGTTCAAAAGGTGAATCTTAGCAACCACATCAAGAACACATAATTAAAGGTAATTCTTTTGGTGCATGTTGCTTTATCTTCTTTGTGCATTACTAGTTACAGATAAAAATAAAAGAGTAAAAGTACTAAGCATTTTGCTGACTTTCAAAGACATTAAGCACTTAGTGAGCACTGTTAGCTAGCAGTATAATGCAATCCCTTACATTTATACTCACATTCCCATGGCTTTCAAATGACCAGATTTTTGCCTCATATGTTTGGGCTGTTCCTCGTTAAATGTTTGGTTTTCAGACAAATCACTGAGGGACTGAAGTCACTAAATAATGACATTCATTTCAGTTTCAGACTTTGACTCCTTCAGAAAATGCAGGCAAACAAACATGCTGTTATTCTGGCTACCTTCTAAGTTTATAAAAGGGAGTGCAGGACATATTATCGGTATGGACAGCAGGCAGGCACAGACTTACTTTTTATTCTACTTCTGTCTGTTGCTGGTGAGCACTGGCAGATTTGACTGCCTAGCATGAGACCTGATCTTAAGAAGTTATGCAAGGGTTGTTTGAGATTTGTTAAGACTGGGTCTCGTTGGGTCTCGCCCTATAGTAGCACTTATTTAGAATTGTTTTTTTTTCCAATTTTCAGACAGTAATCACTGTACTTCATGTACAACTGAATAAATAAATACATAAATACCCGTAATGTTAATGAAAAACTTGTGGTCTAGACAAGACTGGCATACTGGTGCCCTAAGCAAAAGGGTCTATGTTACCCCACTTACCCACACCATCTTGCCTGCTCTCACCATCCGGATTACTTTTTTCCTTACTTTTTATCACAGTTTGTCTTATTCTCCAGCTATTTACTGCAGCTATTTATTTATTCATTCATTCATCATGTTCTATCTAGGAATGACTGCATACTGATAACTACGGAGGAAACAACTGCATTGAGCCATGCAAGTTAACCTTTCTGTGCACTGTGCTCTGAGGTGCATTTCATAGCTTTAAAAAAAAACATTTTCATCCAGTGATGGTCTAGATAAAGCCCTGATCAAACACAGAAAAATTAGTCTCACACTTCAGTTTTGTTTTTTCCTGCATTCTTTCAGCAAATCCAAACTGAAAAAGGCTATACTCCAATAACTGCTGTGCTGATATCTGTATTAAACCGGTTGTCTAGTTAATGTTAGGCCTTCAGAAGCCATGAGGTTTCTATATGCTCGGAGGTGCATTTGA
Source organism: Protopterus annectens (assembly GCF_019279795.1). NCBI lineage: Eukaryota > Metazoa > Chordata > Ceratodontiformes > Protopteridae > Protopterus > Protopterus annectens. The sequence continues at coordinate 1,953,481,423 of NC_056733.1, forward strand.
GAGATGTTCATCCTTTTTATCTAATGATAGCCTGAATAAAAACCATGATCAAAGAAAGAAATTCAGTCTTAGACTTCAAATTTATTTTTATTTTCTTGTGTCCTTTCAGTACAGCCTAACTGACCAAGACTACAATGTAATAACTGCAGTGGAAATAACTGTTTTAAGACATGGGTCTAGGGGCCACTAGGCTTCCATCAGCCATGAGGTTTCTAGATGATCAGATGCATTTTAGAGGTTTTTTTAAATAACTTTTTCATCCAACAATTGATTGAAAAAAATAATTATTAATGAAAGAAATTCAGTCATGCATCCTTTCAGCATATCCAAACTGACCAAGACTGCACTGTAATAACTGCAATGAAAATAACTATGGTAAGCAGGGAACTCCAGCAGCCATGAATTTTCTAGATGTACTGAGAAGCATTTTAGAGTTTTTTAAGCAACCTATTCATCCATTGATGGCCTGAACAATAACCATGATTAAGGAATGAAATGCAGTCTTACTCGTTAGCTTTATTTTTTCCCGTATCATTTTAACAATCCCTAACTGACCAAAACTGTATTATAATAATGTATTAGAATAAATACATTAAGTTTGGGTCTGGAGGCTGCTAGACACCTAGAAAAAATAGGGTTATAAATCTTTTAAGGTGCATATTAGAGCATTTTTCACCACTTTTGATCCTGTGATTAAACAATAATCATCCATATGGAAAAGAAATTCAATCTTACTTTTTTATTTCGAGGAAGAAATAATTTGCATTTAACTTTTAATGCTTAATGCTGACCAAACAACAGTTCCTAATAAACCATGAAGACAAGTGATTATGAGAATATATATTTTTATCTGAGAATCGTACATGAACCCCCATCCACCATCAACATACATAGTAACTTTCTGTTTACCCCCATGTTAAATTAAGATGAAAATTAAGGCAAAAATGCCCACAATTGTATACTTCAAGTGACTGCTGTGGTCATATGTTTACACAGCCTGCCTCCTCACCCCACACCATACCTCTTAACCTCTTAGCACAAGAAATCTGGACAAAGCCTAACAAAATGGGTGAACAGAGGACCAAAAATAGGTACACATTTTAAATACTGCTCTTATAAACTTAGAAAGTTGTTAAATTAACAGGGTTTGTGTTAACATACATTTTCGGAAGGATTTGAAGTCTGAAATTCAAATGTATGTCACTATTTAGTGACTTCAATCCTCAGATCATCCCAGAGATTTTCCAGAAAACCACATATTTTATGAGGAGTAGACCAAAAATATGAGGCAAAAATCTGGACATTATGGGAAAATTATGGTCACTTGAGAGGTGTGCCCCACACCCCAAAAGAACAGCCACCTTCTGTGTACCATCCTGATGTATGACTGGGAGAATACTGAAATAAATAAATAGAATATAACATATTCACTGTCATACATATATAAACAACATGCTTCTTTACTCTTCCCAAAATATAGCCACTTGTGCATGCATCAAATATTTCACTGCGAGGAACATTAAAAAAGGTGATTATGGTAATGCTTCAGACATGTTACTTCTAGACACTGCAATGCTCTTAAACAAGCTATAGTGACCCTCTGTGCACCTGTCTGAAGTTTGTGAGGAAAGTTAAAGATATAACGACAGCACTGTCCCAGCCTAATATATAGTGACTGTATTTTACCTTTGTTACAAACAGTTGCCACACATTAAAATATTGCACATTGATTCACATAATTCACATTAGTCCTTAAAAGCCAGAACAATAAGCAAACAGAAGCAGGCAACTAGTCATTTTCACCAACAAACAGCCCGAGCAAGTATACCTACTCAGTCTATGCATATCAGGAGTCCAGCTAAGTAGTCCATCTTATTTTTCACAAATGCACACTAAACCTGCAATCCAGATAGTGACTGTTAAAACTGAGCAAACAAAAAAGTTGAAAATAAAGTATTCCAAGTTGCTTTATCCATATGACAAATTCCGAAGTATTGCCAAAAATATCTGGTTGGTCCCTTGCAGCAACGTTGTAAAATCAGTAATATTAAGAATTAACAATTATCTTAGCTTTACCATGGCTTCTATTTTCAGTTGAGGGCTTCACACAATTTCTCACTTCTATAAAGTGCAACCTTCTGAACATCCCTGATTTTGTCTCATATTTTTGACCTTTCCATTATAATTCAGTAAATTGTTTCCTGCGCACATATGCAATCATAGGATCATAGGAGGTTACTAGGCTAATGGCCCTAGAGGCCCTTAAAAGCCTAGCCAAGTACAATCCCTGTTAACAAGAATATCAAGGTGTTAAGCGGAACTAAGTCATCAACTACTGCTCCTGTCCAAGAGGGACACAGGTGAAACTCCTAGGGTGAATTTGTGGTTTTCCATCCACTCACCCAAATTATGCTTAAATAGGGTCAGCAAGGGGATCGGCTTCACCTGAAGTGGACCTTTGTTCAAGAGGAGAGGTAACCTCTGTGAGATATATCTGTCTCTCCAACAAGTCTTGTTAATGTCACATACTCGGTTGAGTACTCTAGAGTGAGTGTATCTTATACCATTTGATTTATGAATATGCAGCATTTCCATTAGAGTGGGATCTGATATTGCTTTGCATTCAAGGCAGAGGTCACCTCTGCGTATTCTATAAAGCACAGAGTACAGTGACAGTGACTTCAGTCTGTCAATGTATGACATATGCTGAAGACCCTGAATTTTCTTTGTAAGAAATCTTTGAGGTCTTTCCAGTTGCTGGAGGTGCATGATACGGTACCTAACAAAGGTCGCATAGAATTATATTACTAGCCTGATCACTGAGGAGTACAGTGGAGTTATAACCTCTTTGGTTCTGGATGCAGTGCTCTTACTTATGAGGTGGGCAATGTAGAAAGCCTTTCTTACCACTGTGGAGATGTGGTGGTTAAAGGAAAGGTTGCTGTCAACCTGTGTGCCCAGATCTCTCACCACAGACTGCTTGCTTAGGATGTTACTAATCTGGCAATCTGCAGGGAAGTCACCCTTGCTGAAGCAGATGGTAATGCATTTTTGCACTGAGTTGTAGCCCATGACTTTGGCACCAGTTGTTTATCTGTGTAAGTCCCTCTTGTAGAATGCTAACATTGTTTGGGGACTTGAAGACTGCACTCAGTTCGCAATCATCAGCAAACTTTGTCAGCCATAGGCCTTTTGTTTTAGCCTGTACATCCAAGACGTAGATTCCAGACAATAGTAGCCCCAAGCACAGATCCCTGTGGAACACCACTAGTTAGGGGTCTGCTGGTGGAGGTAGAGTCACCTGTTTTGACTGTGTGTGTTCTATCTGTGAGCTAGTTTGCAACCCACTTGACAATATACGTGTTGATCTCCAGCTGGGTGAATTTATCAGTGATGCTTGAGTGGAGAATAGTCTCAAAGTCCTTGACCAGGTCCAGGTTGGCGATATACACAGATTTGCCTTCATCTGGGACTTTGGTGACTGTCTCAAAGAAGTCCACCAAGTTCAAGAGGCAGGATGTCCCTTTAATGAAGCCAAATTGGGTCAGGCCAAGCATTTTGAGGTCTTCTATATTTTTGTTGATAAGGTCCATGATTATTCTTTCCATAGTCCTGCAGATTAGACTGGTCAGGCATTTGGATCTATAGTTTGCAGGGTTTGAGTAGATGCCTCATTTATGTAACAGGATGACAGGACAGGTACTGTTTTCCATTGAGCAGGTACAAAACCAGTGCTTAGACTATGGTTAAAAAGAGTACCCAGTGGTGCAGCTAATTCCTGTGTGAATCCATTTATAATGCAGCCTGGGATATTATCAGGTCTCATAGAGGCTGTGTTTTTGGCTTTGGAGAAAGCATTTATGATCTGCTCCTTGGAGATAATAGGCAGATGGCAGGTGGTAGGCATGCTTTGGGGGATATGTGGCGGGGACATGGGGGGGACATTTTCACTGAACCTGTCAGCTAGCAGGTTGGCTATTTCTGCAGGTTCAGTATATATATGGTGCCATTAACAACCAGTTCTGCACACATATGGGGTTTTCCTTTAGGGTTTCTGACCTAGCTAAAGAAGGCCCTATGGTTATCCTAAACAAAAGAGGCTAATTTGGAATCATTGTTAGCTTTAGAATGCCTTATGAGGTGCCTTATTTGTTTGTTTAAGCCAAGGAGAGAATGCTTACAATTCAGAGACCGTTCCTTCCTGCGCTTGGACAGCAATTTTGTTCCCTTATCGTGCAACCTGTTAATGGTGGATGTCCACCAGGCAGGCTTGTTCTTTCTTGAGGATCATGTTTTGATACTATGAAGTCAACACATTTGTATAGATGCTTATACAAGGCATTGGTGTAAATTGCATTATAGGTGACCATGCCATCAGGGAGGGCAGGAGCTATGAAGCTATTAATGCCAACATGTATTAGGCTGTAATTGGTTTGGAGAAGTTTTTTAGTCTAGTACCTGCTAATGGGGGGAGGTCATATGTTATTGTTACTTCTAATTAGACTGATTTATGATCAGACTTCACTAGGGAAGGCTGCACAGATGGGGTAGTTCAACAATCACCCATGATTGTGACCACGAGATCCAGAATGTTTGGGCCTCTTGTGGGGGTGTCAGACAACTGGTCCAGGGCACTGGAGACGATGAAGTCCAAGAACCTTTCGGCAAGTGTGTTAGGACATGTATCTTGAGCAATTCCAGTAGATCTAAGTATGCAGTGTGGGTGTCCTGGTTCATGGAGTGGGTCCTATAATGGGCAATAACTTGGAGAAGCGCCTTACCTACAGTCTTTTCTTAAACCTTATCTTAAATCTTTACTCTTTACTTCTAAGTGTTTGGCTTTACTGACTTGACCAACTGTCAATTTTTCAGGAAGTCAGCAATTTAACAAAAAATCATTTTGGAAACTATGAGATATTTGTGACATGCCCTCACAACATTCAACTTTAATGTGAGATTACTTGACACAACTAGAATATTCAAGTCAAGTGGAGGACCTCCCCCATGGGGTACCTGTCACAATGTGAGCACTCTTTGTTTTAACTGGGTGCTTTATTGATTGATTTATTTTAAGTGCAAAGAAATTGATTTGTTGCTCTATAAATGAATAAACTGATATTGTAAGTGTACCTTTCTATGCACTGTGCTCTAGGGAACTGCTTAGTTCACCTATGAGCAAAACTGACCATGGACTGGTTAGATGACGTTAAAGCCAACTCATTGCCTGATATTATAATTCAGAAATTGGCTTAGAGTATCATAGCTAGCTTCTTACTTAATGTTTTACTTCAACTGAGTGCACACCAATGCTGAAAAGTTGCACTGTCCAGGGTTAGACCTAGGTTTCTATGGATGGTGCTAAACGTGCCTACAGCCATGGGTGTAATATTGGTTTATTGGTAAATGAAAGTAAATGGTGTTTCTGTATAAAATGGAATCATGATTTTTCTTCTTATCTCCTATGATATATCCATCCCTTCTGCTTGACAGCAGAAGTGTTAGGGCATACTTCCCCTCTCTGTTTATTTGTGAGAGTTGAGGGATATCCGGTTAGCAGAAATATTGCAATTTATGTTACAGAGATGGAAAAAGTATTTTATTTGTAAGTGGAACAAATTTGTTAGTGTCAAATTTGTCTTAGGATGAAATTTTCACTTTCAATTTTTTCACAGAAGAAAAGAAAAATGGTAAACAGAACTCTAGCAGCCTTGTACATTTGCCAGCAACTGTTTGTATTTGTCTAAATATATGCTTTAACATAAATCTGTTCTTTTTAATATTTCTAGATGAAAGGATCCTATAAAAGTAAGTTCAAAAGCACCAGGTTCAACGAAATGAAGCTTATTCATTGCACACACACACACACACACACACACACACACATATATATATATATATATATATATATATATATATATATGTATATATGTATATATATATATATATCAGGCTACTTCAAATGATCAAAATTTCACATCAAACCTCTGATCTGTGAAGACCAGATGATTGAACTTGTGAAATATCTTGCCTTCTTCTTGTCTGTCCCATATTTTCTTCACCAGATTATCTTCTGTATTTCTGCACATGTGTCTGAACCACCTTAATATGTTCTCTTTGATCTTCTCTGCATTAGAGCTACTTTGGATTCTACTCTGATGTCCTCATGTCATCATCTGTCCCATAGTGTGCATCCTACCACCCATCTCATGCACTTCATCTCTAACACCAATGGCTTCCTCAGCTGCTCTGCTTCAACTGCTCAGTTTTCTGTATCATACTGTAGTCCTGGCCACATCACTCTTTTCTACCCTTTAAGTTTCAGCTTCTTTAGCATTCTTCTGTCATACACTACTCCTGGCACTCTTTGCCAGTTGGTTGCAGTCCCTCTGATTCTAGCATTGACCTCCACATTCAGACTTCATTTCCCTTCAACCACCCTTCTCAAATACTTGAAACTGTTAATCTGTTCTCAGTTCTCAGCAACTGACATCCCCATTTGCTGCCATTAGAAGTGTCTTATTTGTACTCAGTTTTGTCACGTGTCTTCAGTTTTATATTCCATTCCCTTAACCTTTGCCAAAGATGTTGCTCAGAGTCTGACTGCAATGCCACATCATCTGCATGCAGCAACTTTGTTGGCCTGTCTCTCCAACTTGCTTGCTGTTGTAGTCCATCACCAGTATGAACAGCAGTGGGATCAGAGCTGAATACTGATGTACACACACTGCAACTGGGAATCCATCTTTGTGACCAAACGCTGTTCATACTACAGTCATTAAGTCATCGTACATAGTTAGCAGTAGTTCTACCAGTGTTTCTGGGACTTTGAATCACCACAGGACAGCCCAAATCATCTTTCTTCAGACCTTGTCTTATGCTTTCACCAGGTCTAGGAATTCCCAGTTGAACTCTCTCCTCATTGTTTCAACTATCTGTCTCACTGTAAACATCAGTCAGCTGTGCTGCATTCTGATCTGTTCATATGCCATTTTACTTTCCACAAGTCTGCATGTTTTTTATCAGTCATCCTCTAGAACTTTCTTGCAGTATGACAAGAGTTTGATACCTCTGCATTGCCCATAGTTGTGGCTGCTCCCTTGATTCTTGCACACTGCTGCTCATATCTGGAATATGTATTTTCTCCATACTGCTATGAGTACCCTCAGGAGCCATTTCTCCCCTACCTCGCCTAACATCTTGATCATATCTGCTCTGACCTCTTCTCAGCCTGCTGTTCTCATTGACTTTATTTTCCTTAGTACTGTTATTACTTCTTCTGGTGTAGGCTTCTCCTCTTTTTCACTGCAGGCTGGTTCTGGGGAAGTTTGACTTCTGTGGGGCTTTCTTCATCCAGAAACTGCTGGAAGTACACATTCCATCAGTCTGTGATGTCCTGTGGACTGGTGAGCATGTTGTTCCTGTCTAGTTTCTTTATATTTCTATTTTTGCCTTACAGCCTGACAGAGTTTCTTTGTGCCATCTTACTGAGTCCCTTAATACAAACTGGTAGAGTGCCTCTGATGCCTTGTTCTTTGCTATTGCAATATTTCTCTTAACCTGTTTGTTAGTTGAACAGTATTTCTTCTTAGCTTGGTCCATCTTTTTAATCTCTCATTTTTTCCTGAAATCCTTCTTTCTTTTAATGACTGCCTGGACTTCTGCATGCCACCACCATCTTTCCCTATGTACCTTACTTCCTTACCTGGTTCTACTGTATGTCTTTCTTTAGTCCTTACACATGCTGCTTTGAGATGCTGCCATTCTTCTTCAACTCTGCCGATTTTACTCTACTTCCTGAGGTGTTAGTGCCCTGAGTAATTAATTGAACTATTGCAATTTCTGTCAAGTCATCTTCTAGGTCTTCCGACCAGTCTCTGTTGACTTTACAGCATTGACATCACTATATGCAGCTGGTTGTGTCCACCACTGTTGTATTGTGTGGGATGACTGTTTTACAGGGGGTGACTTTGCAATCTGAAATTCTACCCAAATGAACATTTCTTACTAGCAGAAATCTACCTGAGGTGAACATTGACCACTCTTGTATGTGACTACATGACTGTCTCACTGAACTATGTCTTGGTCACCATCAAACTGTTTTTCAGATCAATGTCTAAAATGGCTCCTCTTTCTTTATCCCCATTGTTCCATCCTTATAGGTCTATGCCATCATCATATCCAGTTATATCTGAACCAATATGAGCATTCAGGTCTTCCAACATCAGCATTAACTCATGTTGCACTGCTTTATCTAGTAAGTTTTGCAACGGCTTCCTGACTGCATCCTCTTACCTGCCATCATAACCTTTTTGTTGGGCAAAGGCTGCAATTGTGAATACTGCCAAATCATTAAACTTGAGTCTGATTTCCACGAGTCTATCTCTAATTCTTCTGAAAAACTCTCACTGCCTTTGGAGCCTGTCCCTCACCACAGTACCATGCAATTTCTTATCTATCCTCCCCTGGATTTACTGTGTTGCCCTTCTACCCACTCTTCTTCTTCACATCATGTAATTCAGTTCCAAGATGTGTCTTTTCAGTAAACCTATATTCAGATAAATGATCTTTAGTTCATGGTTGATGGGGTCACTGGTTTCACATCCAGCTTTTACTCATACAGAACATACCCAGGTAACCCAGCGTGGGCAGCTGGACACTGGCTGGACAATTAATAGCTTATTGGTCCAGGACTGCTGGACTTCATGGCAGGTAAACACTGTGCCAACAAAGACACATAGACTGCTCCCATTATCATAGGTCTCTAATGTAGGTCAGAACTGGACATGTCCTCAGTCCATTTATCAGCAGCAAATATCTATGCCCATTTTTATTGACATTAGTCAACTAAACCAAATTGCCTAGAGTCAATTATTGTTTTACTTTAGATTGTCTAGATCTGACATAGTGCTCAGTGTATGATCTAGAATGTGCTACCAAGGGGATATTGTGCACCACAGTGGATGGCCAAAGTAGTTGGTCTATACAACTTTTGCCGTGATAGAAACACATGGCATCCATTCAGTTCTGGATGCTGTGTCTTGGGGTATATCAAGCTTGAGGTAGAAACACCTAGCATGTTTTGGGAGGTGGGAGGAGCCACGAGAGGCATAAGGAGGACAAGCAAACTTCATCCATGAATTGGCTGGAGGCCAGGATTTCACCCTATGCCTCATTACTATGTTACGTTTTCAGCACACACACACACACACACACACACACACACACACACACACACACACTATATGGGTCTGTTCCAGAAGATGGAAATACCACATCACTAACTTTCACAATCCCGAGATGAGAAGGCTGACAACATCAGAAAACCAATGCCCTGGAACACTTGGTCATTTTGTTTGGCTAGATCATATGGAATGACTTTAGGCTCAAGTTTAATACTACCATTGGCATGTCAGTTCATTTTGTCTTCCAGGCATTAAGTGTGAAGGGTTTTCTTCAAGTGGTACTTTCTGTGTGGAATAGCTTGATATATCATGTGAACTCCATAGGGAATGCAACTTGTCTTAGCATCTTTTAAGTAGTTTGCCCTACTCTCTCAGCATTGCCATTTAAGTACAGATAGTAAGGACTTAATGTAGTACAGGTGAAATCATAGTAACAAGTTGTTGATACCGTGCACCACTTGCCATAATGAGCTCAACAGGCAGATCACATCTGCTTAAAATTGTTTGAACTCTGCCTATTATTTGTTAGCAAGTCATAGTTGGCATATGGATTACTTCAGTGCCCATGTCCCAACAAGTCAGCACCCTATGGACAGTGGAATAGGGTGCTGAATTGTTGGAACATGTGCTAAATTCTTGGCTAGGCTTGTAAGGGCCTCAGGGCCAATAGCCTAGTAATTTCCTATGATACTATGTGCCTATAAAATTAGTAAAAGGAAAAAGCCCAGATATAATGTGCAAGCCAATAAAATGAAATAAAAACAAACTAGACAGAACCACCAATGTTTTTAGTGCTTCAAAATCCAAAATATTATGCAAAAGCCATGTTATATTAAATTAATGTTGTTCATAGAAAATTTAATAAAAAATTAATCCTGCAAACATCACTTATTAAGAATATATTTAATATTCAGGAGCCTGTTCAAATTTGCAAACTCTCCAATATTTAATTTGATGTGCCAGCATGGCTCTGTACTATTAAGTTTCTTATTAATGTCACCACTTTGGAAATCCAAATTATTATGCGTCTTCTCAGTAATGCAAAACTCAGATTATTTAAACTGTTTGCAATCTTGATAGTACCTAAATACCACATTACTAACACTGTTACTTTTGAGGGATAACACATTTTTATAAATTATGTCTAAAAACTTCCTGTTTCTACATTATAAAAGCAATGAAATGAACAGCATTTTGCTAAATCAACCAGATTTCCTTACATGTAACACACAAACACAACTCTTGTTATTGAATACTAAAGTTTGCCCTGCATTTCCTTCCTTCTTATTATCAAATGTCTGAGTTTATTGCTCCCCCAAATAATTTTTCCAATTACTGAAAACTATTCTCTTAATTTCCCGGAAATCTACATAATGAGATATTCATCGTGTTTCACTGTTGCAGTCATTACACTTGAGTTATCCTGCTGGCAGGCTACCCGCAGTTGGCCTGAATTCCAAAGTCCTGGTCTGGCGTTGGTTGCTGTCACCTCTTCCCTGACGTCAATGCGCCAGGGGTATAAAAGATGCAGCCAATGCCATTTTCTTCAGTCTTTCTTGCTGCGCAGTGCCCGAAGCAAAAGCAGTTCACAAGTGCCGGTCGGCCGACTCCTGTGATTTTCAAAACCAAATTTCAGATCCAAAGTCTTCATTAAAGCTAAGTACCCTGTTGAGGGAACTTTTTTCTTGCTCCAGACTGATGTCAGAAAAAGTTAACAATTGTATTTCTTGTGGGAAGCAAATACCTCATAAGGATTTTCATTCTTACTGTATTCCTTGCCTAGGCCCTGAAAACGACATTGCTAGCTGTTGGTTTTGTGCTAGATTTAACCAATGCTCTATTAAGCGTCTGGCGTTGGCTGCATCTTTTATACCCCTGGTGCACCAATGTCAGGGAAGAGGTGACAGCAACTGATGCCGGACCAGGACTTTGGAATTCAGGCCGACTGCAGGTAGCCTGCCAGCAGGATAACCTGCCAACTGCGGGTAGCCTGCTAGCAGGATAACCCAAGTGTAATGACTGCAACAGTGAATACACTCGAACATCTACATTTATGGTAAGTACACAACTGTACTTTAAAATTAATGCCAAGTGCATATCATACCATTTAGTTTCCAATGCTTGGACTTAATAACATTTGCCTGTTTCAATATTGGAATAAAATCACTATTCCATTTGACAGAAACTTCCTCACTTATTTTGTGTACTAACTCAAAAGGATAATTCCCTTATGAAAATAATTTCATCAAAACTTTCTTTTCTTCTTCAAACTGTGAATCTTCAGTTATTATCCTGCTAAGTCTCTTCTTCTTTCAGCTGCTCCTGCTAGGGATTGCCACAGCAGAGAAGCATTCTGGAGAACAAGTGGCAGAAGAGTATTCACAATGTCAGGTTGCCAGCCTGGCATCCAACCTTTCTCAGAAGGCACATACATGCACACACTCACACCTAGGGAAAAACATTGTTTGCTCACATTGCTAACGCACCCAAGACTGAGCAATGTTTCTGTGAGGGAGGGGTAGAATGGGTAGGTCATACAGTAACCCCCTGGACAGAAGTAAAGTTAGGGCAAGCTTCAGGGATTCCCTTAGAATACACTACCAGCCTCAGCTATACTAGACTTAGTATGAGGGGCAAGGAGAGATAGCTGGCAAACCCTGCAAGGATGGAGGCACAGGAGTGCTAGACCACTACCAATGAAGTAAGGGGGGAAGAAAAACAAGCAGCCAAAAAAAATGATTTTAACAATAATTGTCTTCACGTGCAAGAGATGACAGCTCTTAAAATGCCAAGAGCTGACAAAAGGCACTTTTTCTATGGAATCTTAAAGCAAGACTGTAACTATTTTACTACATAACGATTATTGCATCTAATGACTTTGTTGGCATTAGCTACTAGTGTAAATTTCAGAAAATATATGGCTAATTTCAGGGTGTCAGTGAATCTACTAAATTCCTTTTTAGTACCATGCCAAAGGAAAAAAAAAAGCCCATCAATATATCGTGAATAAGAAAACACTTTGTCAAACTTAGCCATTTGATTTAGCCATTCAGCTAAAATTGGATTTGAATATGCAGGGGCCATTGCTGCCCCATTGTAACACCATCAATTTGATAAAATCACCTTGTGCTGAACTCAAGAAAAAAAGTCCAAAGCTTTTTCTAATAAAGAGCAAATAAAGTTCAGTTTTTGGTAAAAAAAAAAGTGCATCTCTCTTAAACAATATCTCACTATCTTCACTCCTAACACAACAAGAATGAAAGTGCATAACAATGCAATGCCAATGGAGATTAGGAAAATGTTGTGAAATATAACACTGATTACATCTTTTTTTACATACTTTAGACAGAAAATGCCATGATTCACATACAAATGGAATTCAATTTTAAAATTGTTGTAACATTCTGTCTGCATATTGTGCTGATGGTTCAGTTTTACAGCCACTTGCAACTACTGTAGATCTTCTTGTCTTTGTGTATAGTAGGTATAAAAATATATCATAATTTTGAATACTTTGCATACAAAAATTCATAGGTCTGCATTTTACGTTCACCGCTGGCTAATGAGGTCCAATAAAATAGCCAAATCTCTTACATGCATTATTTTCCTCCTGTTCCGACACCTCTTTGTAGGAATTTTCATCCTTTAATAAAGTAAACATTTGCCCATTATACATGTCTGCTGTCATAATGACAATCTCATTCCTCTTGTCCACTTTCATACATCAAGTTACTGACATATTTCTAAGTTCTGACAGAACCTTCTTTTCTCCAGTACTAAAGTTAAAGAACTTTTAACTGCTAGTCATTTTATGTCTCTAATGTTGTACTCAAAGATGTTTTAAAATGTCTGAGGCATGTTAATTAAGGGTGGCTTAATTGTGCACTTGTTCTTTATTTCACCAAAGCTTCCACCCATAATACTGCCCCCGAATAGGAATGTTAGTTTAAGCTTATGAGTAAAAAACTTTAAGTCAATAACAGTCTTGATAATACATGCTTTGAATATGGCCCAAAAGATACCCCTTTTTCCAAATATTAATTTTCTCCTTTGAAAAATCTACATTACTAAAATTAAAAAGCCAGAAAATATTGTGATTTATCACTGCAAGTATCAGGTCATCTTTGGGTTGATGCTTCCCATAATGAACTTCTTCACTTCTGCATGTCAGTATCACAGTAAATGTTCTGCTGCATTTCTATTAGTGAATTGCTGCACTGAAATTTCTGACATAAATTCTCCCCTGTCAGTGGACCTGATGGAAAACTAAATTATATCTGAGTCTTTCAGAGCTGCACATTAATGTAACATTGCCTCACAGTAAGAAGTTGTCCGGTTTGATTCTCAGCTAGATCGTCTTCTGCTTGGAGACATGCATGAATGGGCATTCCTTCGTTGAAGGTTGTACATCAGGGCTGGTAACTCGGTATGTAAAAATCAACTACCAATCATTAGCGGACCGGAGTTCGGCTGTGGCGACCACTAACCAGGAAAAGCCAAAAGACACAACAACAACAGTCTTTTGGCATAACATTTTTGACTTTGTCTTTTTCAGGGTGGGATTTAATAAAGTCTACATGGTCTTTTTTACCATGTAGGCATCATGCCATACTGTTTACATGAAAGTAACTGGGTTTGTAATCCAGTAAGCACTGCTGGGTGGTGCGCATGCATGCACCAACATGGGAAGTTCCGTGGCATGCAAATTATAAAGAGGTAAATCTCATGCAAATGAGGCAAGTATTTTGATCCAGCAAGCAGATAGGCAACCCTGCTGAGCCTGTGTCAGTGTCTGTAGTGTACACTGAAAGATTCTGTGTACAGGAATGTAGACAGCCAAAAGGGGCTGTAAAAATGTAGATAGAGGGACAGAAAATGCATACCACAGACAGGAATGAACAAAACTATCCTCTGTGTGTCACAAAAGTCATAGAAAAATATGTTAATATAATTTTTTTTTAATAATCTGGACATGTTTGTGCAGTGCACTACAGTGCACACACATGCATTATATAAAATAAATAAACAAATACATAAAAGTGGAAAAAAATTAAAATTATGACACAGAAATGTATTATTGGACCCTGCAAGGGGCATGTACAATGGTGCATTGGTGCTATTGCTAACGTGGTAGGGCTTGGACGTGTGTAGTTTCCAGGTTGTGAGCATGGATTCCTATGCAAATGTGGTGGAGTTACTGAATAGCAAAATAGGGTACTCGTGTCCACATATTCTATCTGTGTAGATAGAGAACCATGTTCCTGTCCACATAGGAGGTAGCTGACATCAGGAGAGGGTGTGTCAAAGACCTGCTAAACTGATTGCAGCTTAGCTGTGCCTATTTGCATGGCATGCTGCTGTGCTGAGCGTGGAAAGTTTGGGGGGAGTGTCCACTGACTTCTAAGCTATGTTTACCTACGAGGTGCATGTTTACACATGTTTGCATGGTGCACCACTGTGCTGAGCCTGGAAGGTTTGAGGGGGTGTGGCCAGTGATAGCTAAGCTTTGTTTACTTACGTACCACGTGTTTGCACAGCATGCTACATAGCTGAGAGTATCTAAAAAGTAATGCTGTATTAATTAGTTGTTACCCTTATTTAACTTAAACTAGGGCCAGTAAACAGTGTTCATGATATACTAGGCAAGTGGAATGCATCATAAGTAGTCAATCAGACAGTCAACACCTACAGTAGAGGACTATCAAGTACGCATGCACCCTACACTCTGATTTTTCAACTATATTCTGCACCAACAGAGTACAGACTTTAGACTTTTATGTGAAAGAATGTTAGGGGCTTCTGCAGGTCTGCTACATCTGTATGTCCTAGATGCTGAAGTCAATGCTGCTGCTGGTGCTGCTGACAATAGGCCTAGGCAGACATTGAGAAGAGTGTCCAGGCCCAGGGAAACCTTCCAGGAGCTACATGAGATTGTAGAGTGCTACATGGTGGACAGGGACATGCAACAAGAACTCACTGAGTTCTGCCGCCCTCAACTCATACCCAGAGCAAACAGGGGAGACCCCATCCCAGTGGAAAAAAATGTATATGTAGCCCTTAGGATAATAGCCACAGGTACCTTCCAAAGACCAACTGGGGACATGATGGGGTTCTCACAGGCATCAGCATTCAGGGTACTCCACCAGCTCCTGAATGCCATGCTACTACATGCCAGTGAGCACATCCTGAGTTACTGGGTGCCATAGAGTGCATTCATGTGCACATCAAGGCACCACCTGGTGAGCAGGGTATTATCTATGTCAACCTCAAGGGGTACCACTCCATCAACTGCCAGGCTGTGTGCAATGCCCAGGGCATTATCTTGAATGTGTGTGCTGGCAGCCTTGGTAGTCATCACGACTCCTATGCCTGGCACACATTAGAGCTGTACCAGATGTTTGCTAGAGGGAAATCCCACATGGCCATTTAGTGGGGGATGCTGGCTATACCCTGGAACCACAGATGATGACACCCATCAGAAATGCACACACACCCACGGAAGAACACCACAATGAGGCACACACACAAACAGGAACATCATAGAGTGTGCATTTGGCTGCTGAAGTCACTGTTCCACTGTCTCGATATAGCTGGTGGAGCCTTGCAGTATTCTCCAGCCACATGTGCACAGATATTCACAGTATGCGCTATGCTGCACAATATGATCCTGTGGAAATATCTGCAGCAGGATCAGCAAATGGAAGGGATACACAGCCCCCCATTAGTGCCTAGGCACCACACCCACACTCACAAGAGGACTTGGAGGAGGAGCCCCTGATGATGTCCCTGTAGGCAGATGTAGGCATGCCCAGTAGCCCTGGCATTGACTAAGAGACAGCACATAGCACATTCACTAACAACATAGGGCCCTAGGGACTGAATCCTTACTCCTACACACATACATATAGCAAATATGTTGATGCCAGGCAATCTACACAACTTGTACCTATCCATGTATTGGTTGTATACTGCTTGCATCACACAGTCAGCCATGAACTACAGGTCTCTCAACTGCTGCATTCACAAGGTAGGTCTTCATGCTACACACTAATTGTAACGATTACTATAATATAGCATATGTATGGATGTGCTGCTGTTATACAAGGACATATAGTGAGCTAATTAGAGAGATCTAGCATCCACATGGGACCACATGGGACTACAGATATGCAGTCCAATAGTATGTGTTCCTTAATAGTCACTAGGCCTCATGGTTGGAATATTCACTACATCAGTCAAAAGAGATGTTAAACAGTGGGCTCACATGATATCCCAGCAAATCATGTGCCATTGTTCCCTCACCCCCAACAAAACAATGTACCCATATAACTGATTTAACAGAAAAACACCTATGGTATATCAGTGGACCAGGCAAGCTCAAGGCTGTAACATAGATATTGTTCACACCACTGTATGTCTCTCCTCATGCAGGATAACAATGTACATATTTATGCTGTTGATCATGTGATGAATGCCTCTTCTCTGTCTGGTGACCTGAGTGGCTCAGTGGACTAGGGAAGCTGGCATCTGTGATGGTGTTGATGGTTCTAATCTGGAATTACTCACATCTTTTGCATGTGAGGTAGTACTATGTTGGTGTTTTCATAGACTGCCATACCTCTTAGTGCAACCAGCAAAAGGCACCAATAGGAGGAATACACCACAAAACTGGGTTAAAAGGCATTCATGTATAAAAAAACTAAGTGCACTCTTAGAGCAAGAAATCTGGACAAAGCCACTAAGATTGGGGGGACAAAGATCCAAACATAGGGACAGATTTCAGATATTGTCCCCATAAACCTAGAAAGTCACTGGAAGCAAAGGTGTTGCATTATTACATATGTTCTAAAGGATATAACATCTGTAACACAAATGTTTGTCTGTAAGTAGTATAAAGTAGTGATGTCAATATTCAATAATCCACCAGAAGACCACAAATGTATGAGGAACAGACCAAACATATGAAGCAAAACTCTGGACATTCTGTGGAAATCAGGACAGTTGAGAGGTATGCAGACTGTCAGTTTGTTGGTAGTGTAACATTACTGACTGCAGTCACAGATTAAGTACAGCACACAGCTGGGGAATGCTGTGAACAGTTTGAGTGAAGTGCAGTACTGCAAAAACAGGAGCCGATGTTAATGTCAGTAACATACAAAATTCTGGACTGGAGTACAGGTAGGTGTGGACAGGAGTCACGTTATTATTACTGACAGTCCCACTGGTCATGCCCATACACTTAGCTAAAATGAGTGCAATCCTGTTGCCCTATCAACAAAATGACCTATTCTGTATAAATGTCTATGCATACAGATATATGTATACATATTTGTCTGTCACTATCTCTCTCTCACAAACATAGTATATCTATCACTATATAGTGTCAAATAGATATGCACTGATGTATATAGCTATATATATTAAAATTATACCAACACCCCCACACATATCATCAGAACATGTACACATATCATACACACATGCAGTTGCTGTTATATATATACATCCTTGCTATATACAGAAATATGTGTGTGGATGTCTGTATTGACTGACATATCCTAATAATGGTGAGTAAATCTTCACTATCACACAGCCATACTGTTTCTCAAAGGATGGAATCTAAGAATACAACAGTACAAATTCCACTTACCCACAGACCCCTGTGCCTTCTGGATATAACCACGTAGACAGACACAGGTAATCAGGTGCTGTAATGTATAATGTTGTCAAAGCATATATGGACATGGCAACTTGTCCCTGCCCACAGGTATGCCTATGTAACTGCAAGAAGCCACATATGGCCATACTGGTAACTGTACACACATAGCCAGGATAATTACAGTTATCCCACTGCTAGGATACTAGATGTAGATAACAGTATGAAACAATATCACAATGCTGGCCACAGATGCTGGTCAACATAGGCCTAGTTTGTGTAATGCACAAGTACTGTGCCTGCAATCACACTTATAGCCAATTTAATGTGTGGCACATACAATAAGTACTGTGATCCATAGTGTATAGCATTAGAAAGTCAAAGGTTCTAATCTCACTCCAGCCCACCTGGTGTGTTACTGTGTCAGTGTGTGTGTGTATCCTCTTGCAAATGAACAGACATGCCCTCATGGGCTAACCACCTGCAACAGTTATGCAAGTTTTGGCCCTGTAACTTGTTCCTAGCTTCCACACTGCCCTCTTCTACAAGGCCTGATAAGTTCAGCCACCTTAAGAGTTCCAGTTGACAGTTTAATATCAGATATAAGCCATAGCACATGCTAAAATACTGTGATCTATACTGTATAACACTAGATAAATCTAATCTCACTCCAGCCCACTTGGTGAGTGACTGTGTCATGTGTGTGCATGTAACCTCCTGCAAATGAACAGACATGCCCTCATGGGCTATCCACCTGCAATGGTTATGCACTTTTTGGCCCTGTAACTTGCTTCTGACTTCCACACTGCCCTCTTCTACAAGGTCTGATGATGTCAGCCACTTAAGACTACCAGCTGACAGCATAATATCAGATGTAAACAGTGGTACAGGTGATAAGTACCATGATCTGTAGTCTATAAGACTAGATAGGTAGGGCTTCTAGTCTCACTCAACTCACTTGGTGCATATATCCATATGGCATAACCTTGGCAGACTAGACATATGTAGCATTTTGCAGTGTTTCATTTGTAGCGGGTATTGTGGCCCCCCAAAGGACTGACCACAACAACGCCTTGCATGTCTCATCAGTCATAATATGTCTTAAAATGATAGTACTAGCAGACATGAGGTGTTTTGCATGCACCACATACTGTAATCTGTAGAATGTACCATTACATAGGTATGTGTGCACAAATACATACAGCCAACCTGCACTATATGTGTGCCTTGGCATGTCCTGTACACACTGATTGGAAGTTGTGCTATCCTCAATGTTGCCATGTGTTTGTGTGAGCCTGTTTGAGCATTTTATAACATGTTATGGAACCATGGGACATATGAATTGAACACAGAGAGTACTGTAGCCTTTGACTGTCAGGGTTCGGAAAAATGTGGATACATGGTAGAGTTGACAGTTCAGCATCTCTGGCCACAAACATGGGAACTGGCTCTGCCAGGAGTTGCACTGGCACCTCCATGCCCAAGTTCAGAAGTGGTGCTAGTACCTGATGGTGAATAATGTCTGCTTGGACCATGTCTCCCACTGGACCACCCAGGACCATGAGTCCATGGCCTGCTCAGTAATGGTATAGATGGCACACTCCCCTATGTAGTGCTGGATGCACTGTCCTATTGGAATGTGAGTGTGCATGGCCACGTGGACTGTGGATTGTGTTGCTGACCTACATCCATGAGTCTGACTCTCAACTCCAACCACACATTCCAGCACAGACAATGTGTGGTCCAAGACAAACAATGTCTCAGCCCATCTTCTGTACACTTCATCAGTCAAATGCTCCAGGGCTGTCCCCAATGTGGTGGAGGCTGTCACGGATGTCAGACTGTGCAGCATACATAACCCTAAGCATACGCCTAGTGTTCCATTCAGAACATGCCTGTGCCCCCATGATGGCCCAAAACATGCACCAGGTGACCTGTGATGTGACACCTGCAACAGGTTGTGAACAGACAGCAGGCCTCCTACAAGCACCCCTGTCAATCCCACTATGTGGGACCATGCCAGGTCTCTGTCTATGGCCAGTGTCTACACTGACTGGAGCCATAGTTGCAACTCTTTAATGATCAATGTCTCCACCCTTTGACTGTCAAATATCTGTTACCTTCAGGAATGAGGTATGTGTGGGCATACAGACTTTGTGCGGTGACAGTGGGGGCAAAAGATTGATGTCTACCTCTGGGACAGATTCAGTCTGCAACACCCCCACATATGCCTCACTGTGGCCACCATCATCATCAGTGTCTAAAGAGACAATAACATCAGGTTGTGTAGGGGACAGACTCCAGACCTCATGGTCACCTGCAATAAGAATGAAAAAAGCAGTACATTAATACCTGCACTACTGTGCACAAAAAGCATTCGAGACTCATAACAATGAAGACCGATGACTGGATTAGTGGTCAAACAACTTCCTTCCCCACGTTTGTCCATGAAGCACTACCTCTGAACATAATTAAAATTCAACTCAGGGACTTTATAACCACCACTTGAAGTAAGTCAAGTCAAACATAACCAGTAATATTTTCCTTTTACTTACTGATTATGACACTATAATTGAAAAAAAACATAAAAAAAACAGTACAATCTCTTCAAAATTATATGGAAATACACATCTCACTGCCTACTGTATTTGCCTTCAACTTGTATTTTAAAAGGCATTTTAGATTCCTTGTCTCGTTTAAACCAGGGGTCTTATCTGCTCTTACCTGTAACTGCCAAAGTGTATCTGTTTGTTGAACTACACTCCTCCAACTACCCCCTCTTGAAACCTTAGGTACCTCTTCCAGACCGGCATTTAAAAACATCCTACTCTGTTTACACACATAATTATGTGTACATAGGGTATTATTCTGGTCCATAACCATACAGGGCTATAATTGTTCTTTAACAAAACAAGTGTCATACTTACCAGGGGCAGAACCACAGCCTTAGACAATACCTGACAGACCTGTGAAAAGATAAGGGTGGGGTAATGTCAGTACCACTGTATGTTGCAGCACAACAAGGTAATATGTCCATATATCTCACATTTACAGTAGCTACTGAGTTACTTGTTGTATTGGTCCCAATCTGTATATGAGTGTAAACCTGAGATTACACCCCCCACAAAGAACAAAGACCTGATCCCAACATAAACATATCTACATCCTGAAACACTGACTGCTACAGTATTACAATGCTGATCACAATAAGCTTACCTGCATGCTCCTCACCTGTGCAAACTGTGGCACTCACCTCCACGATGTATGGTGTGATGGACGCCTGGCAGCTGTCACATGTGCCTAGGTATGCCAGGAATTCCTCTGTGGCCAAGAGCTGCTGTTCTGATGCAGGCCCTTCACTGGTGACAGCATGATCCCTGGCTATATCCACTGCCCATTCATGTGCAGCATTAATCATATTGGTAGATCAGTGTTGAACCTGCTCATATGTCCTGCCTTGCTGGCCAGTGGCATTCATGTCATAGACAGGCTTCTGACCATAATGCAGCCCACCATTCCCTATTATGTCTTCCCTTGGATAGCAGGATGTCATGATTCTGCCTTAGTCCTTGCAAGATTATCTAGTTCTTCGCATCCGATAAGGGTGGGTGTCATCTGTGGTACATTATTCCTGAAAGAAAACAGAAGGGGAGCACATTACAGGATCAGATATTTGGATGTCCACTATGTACAGATACAGCAAGGGCAAAATGGCTGACACTATCCTCTGCTTGCATGCACATGTCATACCCCACAGTGTGACAACATACAACATGTGTGGATCCAACCAAGATAGTATCAATAGTGAGGTATTTCCCTGTATGCCATTGGAAATGATGCTGTAAGATTACAGAACCAACACTCCAATCTATACTGGTGTGTCTGCTAAGGCCAACCACCCAATAATATGTCACAAGACCAGTGCTAGACAAATAGCAGTGTGCTATTGCATCCACTATGAAGGGGCAGTCCAACAATAGCAGTGTGCCACAATGAAAAAAGACAATGCAACCTTCAAGTATTGTACATCCCCTGTAGGTGTAACACAGCAGGATAACAATGACATGTCATTACCACAGGTGTAAGACAGGCTTGCTGTTGTAATCCCTATTCCACATATCTGTATCCCCCTATCTGCATCCTGTTATACACAAAAAAAATGTTGCATACTTGGTGGAGTGCAGTACTCCTCTGTTGAAATGTGTTACTAGTGTGAGTAAGGTCTCATACAGAATGCTTCCCTATAGCCAGCTGCCTGCCTTTTATACATGCTCCGTCATCAGCAGGTGATTATAGCTAAACCAATCTGTGGTTCTGACATGCTAATTGCAACCAAAACAGCTGAATTGCACTATCATTCGGCAATGACATGCAATGACTGTGCAATACATAAGGCCTTCATGTAGACCTGGGCCCCTTTCTTAGCTGCTGAGATGGACACTACTGGGGTGAGGAGACTACATTGTTGCAGAGGGTAGGTATGCACCAGAAACCTTTACATAGAGCTGTGTGTACCACAGGCTGCAGCTGCTGCTGCAGGTATTAGATATAGGCAGAAAGTGTGAACACTTTGGAGGACAACAAGCTGTAGATGTATATGTGTCAGCTGTGTCAGCCTTGTTGTAGAGGCAGTAACAGGATGAGGGTACCTTTTACACTCCAATTAAGGCATGTGTTTAAGGTACGTATGTTAGGCAGCTGTGTCACTAACAGAGTACTGACTACATATAGTACTGCTATATGGGTATGTGAAGTGCGTCCCTACCTGCAGGCCTGAGACTTCATGCACTGAAAAGCAGTTATTTCATTTGCAATGCTTTGTGTGGATAAAAAGTAGATTTGTGATCCATTAATTGCTGTTTTCACAATAATGTAATTGAAATGCAGAACAACACTGGATTTGAACCCAGGACTGTGGCAAAATGTACTGTATACAAGTCATTTAGTCTGAGCTACTGAGTCACTGTTACAGCAGGTGTATTTGCTAAATATATGTGCACACGTACAGGCTGTGACATACAGTTTCTACATCCGTCAGTATGTGCATGGCTTTATATGGATGTATTTCTACACCTGAGTCCCAGTTGAATATGCATTTCACCACTAATGCCTTAGCAGATGACCTTCTAAATTTTACTGATAAAAGGGCAAATTTGCCTGCTTTCAGAGGCATCAGTTATATCCATTATCATGTCTTTGGTTGTCTAGTGGTGTACTATTACACCAGAATCCAAGGTACACACCCATTTTTTCCATTACTATTTATTCCAGTTTGCACGTTGCGACATGACACGCAGCTCTACTTAAACATGCATAATGACTGTAATTGGCAATTAGGTTTTGTTTAAACCACCTATTGGAAGTAAAAGTTGCGTGGAGTGGTGGCTTAATGTAGTGTGCTGAAGGTGTGATGGACTCGGGTTTGAAACATGGCAGAGGTGTTTATTTTGTACATGTGACTTACAATGTTTGAAACAGATAGGTTCATAGGTTCATAGGTAGGTACTAGGCTATCTGCCCAAAGGCATTTATAAGCCTAACCAGAATGTCTTGGTTTTCAATGTCCCCTTAGATTAATTCCCTTTGTCTCTGTCCAGCAGAGCCACTGAAGTAATCCCCGGCGTAAACTTTCTGTTTCCCATCCACTCGTCAAGCTTTCTCTTGAAGAGTGTTAGTGAGGAGCTCTGCCTAATGTAGATTGGAATCTTGTTCCAGTGCATGGGAAGTCTCTGGGACAGGAATCTATCCCTCCAGCACATCCTGTTTATTGTTGTGGTGAGGTTTAGATCCCTAGAGCATGTGGCTCGAGGGGATATGGTTTTCTTTAGGTGGAGCATGTCCATCAATTCTGGGTTGGACATGGCCTTGTATGTCAGGCAGAGATCACCTCTGAGTAGGCGGCATGTGCCGAGTACAGCTGCAGTTTCTTCAGTCGAGCTGCATAGGACATCTGTTTGAGGCCATTAGGTTCATAGGTTCATAGATTCATACTAGGCTATCTGCCCAAGGGTATTTATAAGCCTAGCCCATAGTTATGTGGCTTTCGCCACCCCTTTAGTTTGAATAAAAACTATGCCTATCATTTTGCTGTGCCTCTGTGAAGCAGTGACACTGAAGTAATCCCTGGGGTATATCTGCAATCTCCCATCCATTGGTCAAGATTCCTCTTGAACAAGGCCAGAGAGGTGCTCTGCCTCACATGTACCGGGATTTTGTTCCACAGCATAGGGAGTCTCTGGGTGATGAATCTGTCCCTCCAGCACGTTCTATTTATAACCGTGTCAAGGTTTAAGTCTCCCGCCCTTGTGGTTCTGAGGGATCTAGATTTGTTGAGGTGAAGCATATTCATCAAATCTGGGTTTGACATGGCCTTATATGTCAGGCACAGGTCACCTCTGAGCAAGCGGTATGAGACTGAATAGAGCTGAAGTTCTTTCAGTCGGGCAGCATAAGACATATTTTTGAGACCCTTTATCCTTTTGGTGAGGAACTTTTGGGGCCTTTCAAGCTGCAGCAGGTGTCTGGTCAGATACATTCCGAATGGGGCATTGTACTCAATCATAGGTCTAATGAGTGATGAGTACAGGGGGACGATGACCTCCCTTGATCTAGATGTGAATCCCTTCATGATCAGGTGGGCGATATAGAAGGTTTTCCTAACTACTTTAGCAACATGAGTGTCAACGAAAGGCTACTGTCAACCTGGGTCCCCAGATCCCTGATGACTTTTTCTGTGCTCAGTGGATTGCCGCCTATATGGTAGCTAGGGGTAACCTTGTTTTTCCCAAAGGGTATGACTATGCATTTTTTGGCGTTTAACTTCAGGCCATGGCTCTGGCACCAGTTATCCGTTTCTGTGAGGCCCTTCTGGAGGATATCTGTGTCAGATGTGTTTTCGACTATGGCGCCCAGTTTGCAGTCATCTGCAAACTTTGTCAGCCATAGCCCTCCTGTGTTTGCTTGTACTTCTGAAAAGTAGATGCCGAACAAGAGTGGACCCAGGACTGAGCCCTGTGGGACACCACTTGTGACAGGCTTTGAGTCTGACATGGCTCCAGCAACTCTGACCCTGTGGGTTCTGTCACTTAGCCAGTTTGTAACCCATCTTGTGATGTATGGGTTTACATTCAAGCTGATGAGTTTTTCGATGATACCTGAGTGGGGTATTGTGTCGAAGGCCTTTGTCAGGTCGAGGTAGGCTGTATGGACTGCCTTTCCCTCATCAATGGCCTTGGTGACTGTCTTGAAAAAGTCAACCAAGTTTAAGAGGCAGGATCTGCCTTTGACAAAGCCAAACTGGGTTGGATCCAAAGTCTGCAAGTTCCCTATGTCTTTATTTATGAGTTCCATTATGATCCTCTCCATGGCTTTGCAGATAAGGCTTGTCAAGCTAATGGGGCGGTAATTTCCAGGGTCTGTGGAGGCACCGCCTTTATGAAGTGGGACCACAGTCACCGTGCGCCACTCCTTGGGTACGTATCCTGAGGTGAGGCTAAGATTAAACAGCTGTCCTAACTGTGGGTTTAATTCCTCGTTGAGTTCATGAAGCACACAGTCGGGGACACCATCCAGTCCCATGGATGCTGTGTTTTTGCCTTAGTGAGGGCAGTTCTCACCTGGGCGTTGGAGATGTTTGGGGGCTACAATCCTCTGGAATAGATATCTCTCCTTTGGGGAGGGGAAGAAGTTTGCACTGAACCTGTCAGCCAGTATGTTGGCAATGTGTGTAGGTTCAGTAATTTTCACATCATTTTGAACTAATTCTGAGCATATCTGGGAGTTTCCTCCTAGGTTTCTAACATAGCTAAAGAAGGCCTTATGATTCTCTTTAGAGTCCTTGGCGATTTTTCTCTCAAAATTTGCCTTGGATGATTTTATGAGAACTCTTAGTTTTTTACTTATAATGATCAAAGGTGTCTTACCTTTTAAGGATTTTGCTCTATCTTGTAGTAGCTTCCTCCTTTTGTTGTAGAGCTTGTTTATGGCTGGGGTCCAACAGACTGGACGCTTGCCTTTGGTACAGAGAGTCTTAGTTTTGTTTGGGATTGCCTGATCCATGCAGTCCTGTAGGTGCTGGTAGAAGGCATTTGTAAGTGATTCAGCGGTTTGAGTAATGTTTACCACTGGCTCAGGGGCCTTAAAGGAGACCACACTAGTTTTTAGAAGTGTGAAATCGGCTTTTGAGAAGTTTTTCACTGTGGTCTTTTTTGTTTCAGGTGGGGGCGGGATGAGGACCTCCAGCGAGATTAGTTTATGATCTGATCTCACCAGTGAGGGGTATACTTCCAGTGTTGAACATTCTGATCCCATGTTCGTGATGATGAGATCAAGTATGTTTTCTCCTCTTGTGGGGATGGTGACTAGTTGTTCCATGGCATTTGAGTTTATGAACTCCAGGAATCTTTGGGTTAGAGTGTTCGGGCTTGAGTAGTGTTCCCAGTCTATATTAGGGTAGTTGAAGTCACCTAGTATGATGGTGTTTGATCCTCTTGGTGAGGTATTTCTGTGATCTTTCCAGCTGTTGCAGGTGTCTTGTAAGGTACATCCCAAATGGGCCATTATACTCTCTGATGGGTATGATGAGTGATGCATAGAGGGGCACAATGACCTCTTTTGATCTGGATGCCAACCTTTTTGTGATTAGGTGGGCCACATAGAAGGATTTTCTAATCACTTTGGCAATGTGATCATTAAAGGAGAGATTACTATCTACTTGGGTCCCCAGATCCCTTATTTCATCTTCCGTATTTATGGGGCTACCACCTATGTGGTAATTTGTGGGTACTTTGTTTTTTCTAAAGGGGATGACTATGCACTTTTTTTGCATTTAGCTTGAGGCCATGGTTTTGTCACCAGGTATCTGTCTCAGTGAGACCCCTTTGGAGGATGTCTGTGTCAGCTGGAGAGTCAATTATAGCCCCTAATTTGCAGTCGTCTGTGAACTTGGTCAGCCATAGTCCTCCTGTGCTTGCATGTACCTCTGAGAAGTATATGCCGAACAGGAGGGGTCCTAGGACTGAGTCCTGGGGAACACCACTTGATACTGGTTTAGAGTCTTACCTAACTCCCACAACTCTTACCATGTGGGTTCTGTCCATGAGCCAGTTGGCAGCCCATCTCGTGACGTAGGGGTTTATGTTCAGGCTGGTGAGCTTGTCTTAATACCAGAATGGGAAATGGTGTTGAAGGCCTTTGCGAGGTCTAGGTAGGCTGTGTGGACCACCTTTCCCGTGTCTATAGCCTTGGTAACTGTCTCAAAGAAGTCCACAAGGTTTAGAAGGCATGATCTGCCCTTAACAAAGCCAAACTGAGTAGGGTCCAGTGTTTGGAGGTTCCCAATGTCTCTGTTAATGAAATCCATAATGATGCACTCCATAGCTTTGCAGACCAAGCTAGTAAGACTTATAGGTCGATAGTTCCCAGGGTCTGTTGTGGCTCCACCTTTGTGGAGCGGAATAAACATTGCTGTGTGCCATTCTATGGGTGCATAGCCTGTGGAGAGGCTGAGTTTGAACAGTGTGTTTAGGTGAGGGGTTAGTTCATCTTTGAGCTCATGTAGGATGCAGTCTGGGACATCATCTGGTCCCATTGATGCTGTGGGTTTGGCTTTGGAGAGGGCTATTTTAACCTGAGTGCCTGTAATTTCAGTGGCACTACATTCTTCTAGTATGGTTATGGGCCCTTTTGGGGGTGAGACAGGGTGAAGTTTGCACTGAACCTCTGCCATATATACTGATTATAGCTGTATTTAGCTGAGCTTAGCATAGCTGCATGATGCAGCATGCCATACAGCTCTGCACTAAACAAATATAAAAAAAAAAATGGGAGATAGGAAAGTGGTGAAATTGGACAGGCAGGGGGAAAACATATTGAAAGGCAAGGAGGGATGTGCAGGAAGGGTGCAGGAAAGAACCATAGCTATCCATTTCTTGTACAGCAACAACTGTGTGCTTTGACAGATTTGTAGATTAACTGCATTGCCAATTGGACCGAATTATGTCTGTCCAGTGCACATGTGTGAAATGGAGAGCTATGTATGGGATGATATTTTTTTGGGGGACAGGTGCCCATTTTTTTTAAGGTGAGAGTGGAATGTTGGGGAAGGGACATAAGTACTTGTGAGGGAGGTAAGTTGGGTTGGTGAGGATGCATTTTCAAATAGACAAGACAAGCAAGACAGCAGACAGGGGTGGTGTGTAACACATGAGGTGGTGAGCACCTAGGATAGGAAGAGCATTGTGAAATCTGAGTCCCATGTGCCTCCAGATGGCAGCAGCATGACTCACATCCCCACCCACAGGACTGTCAGCACTGCTCCATCACTGCTTTGAGGGTGTCTGTGCTGGAGGATGGGCATCAAGGCAATTCTGCCCCATCAGGTTGGCTAGCATGCCCTCAATCCAGCACAGATGATGGTCATAGTCATGGTGGACTATTCTGAGCACCAGCACCAGTAGTTCATCCTGGGTGACTACTCTCCCTCTGCCACCACTTGCAGAGGGGGACTGGGGCCCATCCGCTGGGACAGTACTACCCGGCACAACAGGTACTGCAGAGGCAGCAGAGGGAGCACCACCATTTTGGGTCTCAGACATACTGAGACCCAGTGCCATGGCCGGTTGAGGCAAGGTAGGGGGATCAGCCAGAATCTGACTACCTTGACATGCTGAGGTAAACCAATAGGTAATGGTTAGTAACAACCAAACCATTGTTAGTATCAACAGAATGGAACATTATATTTATTAATTCAAATACATATTAATGTGTATTATGTGCAACACAACATTATGTAACATAACAGTCAGTGTTGTAACAGCTTGGCAGTGTGAAGTAAACCATAAAGCCAATAAATCAGTTTAAAAATATGTTAATATTGAATCATAAAACATAACAATCAACCACATTTTTCAAAATATAGGTAGTTTAACAAATTATGTTAATATTAAATCATAATAATACATTACAATAATGAACAAATTACAATAAGGAGTAGGGAAAGAGAGAGAAACACATTCCATTAGTGACATTGCAGATGATATCCCTGGCAACACTGGTCATACATACTTCTACCGGTGTGTACTAACAGTTGTGATTACAGTTACTACAATTCTCCTGTAGCTGTTGTAGCACATACATACCTCTCAAGCTGATAGCATGGGACAATAAGGGCCAAACACTAACAAATTCAGGTACAGAACTACGCAGAACAGTTTCACATAATGTGGACTTATATAACTACCAGGGTGTTCTGTAAATGTATTTAGTAATACACTACATTCCAGGTAATAATTTGTTTGGTAAACATAGCTCAGATGTATTAGTCAGTTTTAATTACATTATGATAAATTGTGACACTTGAGAAGCATGTTTGTGCACAGTATTAAACTAGGCAGGTGTCATGGCTTAGTTAGTAGGCATGGAAGACATTTGCAAATCATTTAATAATTGACTGCAGCAGTATAGTACAGACATGTAAGAGATACAGCCATACTGGGACTATACAGTTTTTTTTCTGAATCAACAATGATGATGAACACATTCTTGCTACTTAGTGTAACATTCTGTAAGATCTAAACACAATATCTGGACATAATACGAGTTAACTCACCCATTACATTTTTGTGTTGTTGGGAGGAGAGAAATTGCAAGCATTATGTGACTGATACTGAAACTGTAATGCTACATAGCACTGGATTTGAACCCAGGACTGTGTGTGGCAAAATGTACTGGGTACCTGTAATTTAACAGACTGAGATACTCAGTCACTGCTGACAATAGGGTAACTGGTACCTGCCTGGAGAACACCTGGAAACATACTATGAATTGTGCAGTACAAGTTATAGGACTTTCCTCTAGCATTCTAATACTGTTGCAGTGTTATACTAGACTCCAGTGACAATAGATCACATATGCATGGTATATAAGCATGCTGCATATATTACTATAACTTTATTTCACTTTCAACAATACTGCTGAACACATATTATTGTTAATGGTGGAAATATCTGTGAAGTCCACACACAATATCTGGATGTTGAGTGGGCTACCTCACCCATATGCCTGTTTTACCCGAAGCCTGCAGAATACAGAACATTATGTGACCAGTACTGGCCTAGAGACAGCCTTGAAGAGTACTATGAGTTATGGAATACAGTTTGCAGCCATTAGATTTGCATTCTACAGCTATTACAGTGTTATACTTGACTGTAGCAATCTTACCTTACAGATTCACTGCATACAGCTCTACTGGAATGTTTATGACAAGACAATTCTGATGTACACCATCATACTTTGCTGTTATTGGTTTTGTTTCTTGTTTTTATTGAACTACAGTGGTTATTATTAATTTATTGCACTAAAGCTCTAATTCCACATTTATTGCACTACAGCTCTAAGTCCGTATTTATTGCATTATAGACTTTATTGTATATGCTTTGTTGCAGTTAATGCTTTACTCTTTCTTGCTTATTGCACTACAGTTGGCATAACACATCCATACTCACCACGTTCACTGTGCAACCTGGCCAGGCACCCAAATGGGACTTGACATTGCAAGACCTCTCTGCTGCAGATGTTGGAGAGAAGCACAACATTATGCATACCAGTTTTGCAGACATTCAGATTACATATTAGTAAAACACAGGAAAAATTGCTTACATGCTTGTGGGGCATTCCCTGCCCTTGCTTCTTGGACCCAGTTGTCCAAGGTTCCCCTTTTTCACCTTTTCAAATCATCAATGGTGGTGACGATGCTGCTCACCTTTGCGGGGGATACTAGCAACACTGCTGTGTTCTCTGGCCAAATGATCCCAGACCTCCGCCCTATACTCCAAGCCCTGGACACCACCCTGCAGCAGCCTATCTTCATGTTTTTTACAAGGAACCCAACCATGACCCTGGATGCCTGAATGCCCCTCCACTGCACCTGAAAGCACTCAATTCCCCCAACACCATCAGCCATACTGACAGTTTATTAAACACCAATGGATTCTGCAGAATTCCTGCCTATTGTGCTTAATATTGGCTGCTTTCTCATCCTTACACATCATTGAGTAACATTCAAAAAAGCGCCCCTTCACTTAGCAGCACACAAACCAGCTAAATGGAGCTGAGCTGCATGGAGAACTCACACAAGTATGGTTTAAGCCAAGTGTAGCACCACACAAACATTAGCAGCCATTAACAAGTTTTTGTGGTGATTAGCATGACTGAACAGCCATCTGTTGTTATGGACATTGGGGTAGGGATGTTGGCATTAGTGTGCTCACTTCTGTAATTTTGTATGCATAATGCAGAACTGCCCCTTCTACATCACGTTTATGATTTCTTGATTGAAATTTAACCACCACACTGATATTCTGGCTCTTTCTTACATTTGGTAAGACTCTGATAACCTTTGCGCATTTAATGTCTATATTATGCAAATCATGATGAGGTGCTATAAGTTTGTCTAAAAAAAATCATGTTTTTATAACTGCACTCTGAATGCACAGTAATTATGTATGAGCTGTTTGGTTCGGATCCAGCGATCTGGTCACATTTCACATGTGGTGAATAATCCTTGATCATACCAGTTAGCTTGCTTAAGCTTATCTCTTCTCATGGTAGCCACTGGTCTGATCATGATGCTTTTTAGTGGCAACGTTTTCTTTGGTATCTGATAATGATTGGTCATGTATAGCATTTAAGGATATTATATCAGTAATAGTTAGTCATTTTCTATGCACGTGGATAGGTCTGACATTGAATGTAATTAATTTCATTAACAGTCTTTAGTGGTGGGACTTTGTCTAAGTTGCATACATTAATTAGAGCAGCAAATGTTTTGTGATCCACATGCATTAGAAACACTTAAATCTTAATAAGAATCTGCAGAATCTTCCACATACCCACAAAATTGCAAGGCACTCTTTTTTGATTTGCAGATATTTCTCTCCAGCTTGAATTAGCATTCTTAAAGTAACAAGAAATGTGATGCAACACTTGTTCATTCTCTTGGAGTAATGTTGCACCCAGGCCATTGCATTTAGTGTCTTCACTCATTATTGTTGGTTTAATGACATTATACTATGCTAATACTGGGTCAGTTGTTATCATTGCTTTTTCTTTGCTGAATACTTGGATTTGAACATGTCTCAATGCACAGGGTACATCTTTCCTTAACAAGACTCTTAAAAGATGCATCACAGTCAATACATCTGGTCCATACTTGCTCACATAGTTATCATGCCTTAGCCTTGCCTTGACTTAGTTACACAATATGAACTTTGTAACTTCCTCTGATCTTGTTTACATCTGGTTTGATTACGATTGTTTTTTCACTAACAGCCTGCAGTTTGTTTGGTGGTGTTCCTATTGAGGTGTTTGGACCAATAAAGCATCTTTACATTTCGGGACCTGGATTTATTTGTACTTGGCAGAACAGCAGTTGTTTTTCATTTACAAGTTTGTTTTTCTTCTACTGGCTCTTCAGCGTTCTTTTAGTTTTAATGGAGCAACTACCGAGTGCAGATCAGGGTCCTTGAAGCTCCGAAACGGGAGAATTGCGTAAGTTGATTGGACAACTAACGCAACTGATAGGTTTGCTGACACCTCTCAGCCAATCCTTTGTTACGCTTGCCTCGTCTATACAGCCACCAGGGAACCAGGAAGCCTTACAGAAACCGGCTGTAATGAAAGAGAAAGTAAATGACAATTTTAAACATTTCATTTCCAATGGAGAAGAAAACGACAACAGCGATAATAGCCTGGATGGCTTCCCTCATATAACTGTGGACAATAATATTACTAATACTAATGAATCTGAAGTACGAGTGGTGAGACCGAAAAGTCAAAGAAGGCAGCACCAAGGTGCTACGGATACACAAAACAAATTTTCAGGTACACAGAAATTATTTTCTGACTGTTTAAAGGCCAAATATGACTTCAATTTTGAGCATGGCTCAACTAGATATAGCACGACATTTGTTACAATGCTGAATGACCTTGAATTCTTTTTAACTAAATATAAGACTTTGGACATGGACAATGACTACCTTAAGCATTGTATTTCATTAAACATTGTTCCTAAAGGGTTAAGGGTTTGTAAATACCCTAACAATGTCATTGAGGGTTCTGAATTTAACAAAGATTTAATCTCTATTTTTGACAATTGTGGTTTTAATATCATGCAAGCAATTATCAGAAACAATGAGAGATTGATGGAAAAGTTGCAGACTGATATTGAAAACATTAACAAAGCTATTTTGAATGATTTATCATATACAGTTGAGGCAAACAAAATTAAGTATCAGAGTGTGTTTAAGAATGTGGATGTAAAGTGCAAAGAAGTACAGAATAGAAAGATAGGAAAAATTAAAAGAGATCAGGAAGAATATAAAAACAATACTAAGTATCCAAGACCAAAAACTGCATATAGAAATGACTATGGGAAATGGGGTGAACAAGAAGTGTATGAATGTGAATGGGGAGAATTTGAAGTTGATGAACAACAAGAACAACCCCTAGATTCTGAAGAGTACCCCGCCCTCAGAAGATCAGAGAGATTATTGAATCAAGGAAAAGTTTATTATAATTCAAAAAACTTCAGGGGGAGGGGGGGGGAGTGCATTTCGGATGAAACACCAAAACTGGAACCAGTAGATGGTATCATTAACAACAAGTATACTTGGACACTGAATGGTTTCAACATTTTTAATTATTCCAAAGTTTCTGTAGACAAGAGTTGGTTTGACTTATTTTCGAAAGGGTTTACTTTTATTCCCACACAAAAAATGGATATTTTTAAACTGTTGATAGACATTAAATTGTTTATCCGCAAAAAGAATTTGGAACTTTGGTTTAAGGGTAAATCACTAGATTGTGATACCTACTATTTAAAGCGAAAAAGCACTTTTAACCCGCCAACACACCCTCAGCTTAGAAACTTTGAGTCTAAGGTTGAGAATGAAATTAGAACCCATTTAGCAACAATACATTTTCATTCCAATTTAACTCCAGAAGAAAGAAACACATTAAGAACTATTAGTGACAATTCAGATTTGAGAGTAATGAAACCCAACAAAGGGGGAGGGGTGGTTGTGATGGACACAATCCAATATGAAGGAAAAATGATGGATTTATTAAATGATTCAGACAAATATGTTAGGGTGTCCATCAATGAAGTCAACATAGCGTACAGAAAGATTCAGGTATTATTATATGATATGTTTATGCAAGGGTCCATTGACAGCAATACCTACAAATTTTTAACAGTAGAGAAACCCAAAATCCCATGCATTTTTGGCATCCCTAAAGTGCACAAAAATAGCCTTGATCCCCCACTCAGACCAATAATGTCAGCTGAAGGTTCAATAACAGTGCCTTTAGCTAAATTTGTTGACTACAAGATTAAGAACGTTTTAGAAGGCAGTGTCAACATTTTAAAAGATTCATGGGAGTTTTTGAGAAAGATTAAACCTTCTCTATATACTGAGAAAATGGCTTTTGGTACCATGGATGTTATTGACCTCTTTGGGTGTATCCCACACGATTTAGGTTTACATTGGTTTGAAGAAAAATTAGTAGCAAGTAAAAAGTTGACACACACAGATTTTAGAAACACCCTAACCATGATGGAAGTAGTATTAAAAAACAATTTTATCTACTTCCAAGGGGAATATTTTAAACAAGAAAAGGGTGTTGCAATGGGGGCACATTGTGCACCAGCTTATGCCAATATTATTATGGCTTTTTGGGAAGAAAAATATCTTTTAAATTCCCCTCTTTTAAATGAATGCACTTTATACACAAGGTTTTTAGATGATTTGTGTTTTTTTTCTGGAATGGTAGTAAGGAACAGTTTTTTAATCTTTTAACTTATGTAAACAGTACATCTACTTTTTTTAAATTTACTTGTAGCTTTGATTATCAAGAACTTAGATACCTAGATGTCTGTATAGGCAAACACAAAGGAAATTTACATCACGTATATTTAGAAAAGAAACCTTCTCTAATTCATATCTGCACTACACCAGTTGCCACCCCCCGCACCAAAAGAAGGGGGTTGTGAAGGGGCAACTTGTGAGATTGAGCAGAATGACTTCTGATAACAAAGTGTTTTTGGAAGAGACTAACCTTTTAAGGAATTTATTTTCTCAGAGAGGTTATCCTCTAGAATTGTTTAATAAGGTGTCAGAGGAAGTTAACATCAAAAGAGTAGACTCCTTTGCCCCTATTTTGGGCAAGGAAGAAAGGCAGTGCTCTGATCAACAGTTGGTTGATAAGTCCAGAGAAAATAAGACAGGGTTCATCACTACTTTTAGTGAGCAATCAGCATTTGTAAGAAATATTTTTCTAGGGAATGGAATTGTTTTTCTAATATTTCAGATCTTGAATATATTTTTGACAATGAATTAACTTATGTTTACCGTAAAGGTAAAAGTATCAAAAATATTTTGGAAGGTGGCTTGAAAACTCATTTTAACAACAAAATTAACAAACCAAAGAAAGGGCTATATAAATGTGGAAAATGCAACTATTGTTCACATTTATTTTGTGGAGACACCCTGTTTTTACAAGCAAGGAATTTAACATTGCATTTAAATACATTTGCTAATTGTGATACAAATGGAATAATTTATATTGCCCTTTGCAAAAAATGTCCATCTTTTATGTAGGAAAGAGTGAAAGAAGGCTTAGGCAAAGAATATACGAACACCTTTATGATGTCAAATTAAAAAGTGACAAAAATGCACTTAGCAAACATGCCTTAAAATGCAATACTTCTGGCTATCAATTCTTTATTTTAGAAGTTGTTCCCACTAATCCCAGAGGTGGTATGTGGGAAACATTAATTGAATATAAGGAATTGTATTGGCAGCTTCTTTTGGATGCCAACCATAATTTTGGGCTTAATGATATGGTATCCATAGCCCCAGTCTTAAAACTGAGGGCAGCAAAGCTTTAATTTACTTTCCTTGCTATGTTTTTCAAGATGTTTTACTATTTTCAGCCACAAGATGGTGTAATGTTGTATCTTTAATTTCCATCCCTAAAGAAGAATCAATTAGATTTTAAAGTGTTTTATTAAAATTGTTTTAACATATTTTTAACATTTTTTAACTATTTTAATGATTCAGGGAACTTAATGTAATTAGAAGTGATACATACATATATATTTTTTAAATTTGGGATGAGCATCTTTAAGAAAACTATGGATTTTAAATTAATTATAAGTATATTTGAATTGTGATGCAAAATGATTGGTTAATTTTATTTTAAATGTTCATATAAATACACCTACTTTGTTATGGTTTAGACTACTGAAGAAGTTGGCGACGAAAACGTTTTGTGGAATACGTTATTTGGATTGTTTTTTCACTAGCAGCCTGCAGTTTGTTTGGTGGTGTTCCTATTGAGGTGTTTGGACCAATAAAGCATCTTTACATTTCGGGACCTGGATTTAATTGTACTTGGCAGAACAGCAGTTGTTTTTCATTTACAAGTTTGTTTTTCTTCTACTGGCTCTTCAACGTTCTTTTGATTACGATTGTACTTATGCTGTGCGCAAACTACTGGAAGTCTATTTTATCAAAGCAGCATTTGTCTCAGATCACTTTTAAACCAGACTTATTTTTCTGTAGCATGGTATCTAACCTGAAATCATGCATCTATTTGTCTCGACAAATAAAAATAAAAAAAAATGATGTCATCCATACCAGTACCACTTCCAGCTAGCCTGTTGAGTAAGCCAGTCATTTATACATGGAAAAATGTGGGGTGCTGATATTATACCAAATGACAGTCATTTAAAACAGAAGCTTTCCATTAGAGTAATGGAGGTTATCATCTTTGACTTTCCTAATCTAAAGGTATTTGGTAGAATGCACTGCATGAACCTAGCATGGAGAACACTTTTGCAATAACACACTTTGGGGATATGTCCTTTAGTGCAGGTAGAATAAATATTTTTCACATAGTTTCATCACTGAGCTTTATTAAATCAATACATAGCCAAGGCTGCATTCAGTTAAGTTCTGCCTCTATTTTGGATAACATATGAAATAGCAACCCCTTGAGTGTGGTCAAGGCATGTGGAACTATATTTGATTTTAGCTTAATTTCCTGTGATTCACAATTAAGCAAAGCAACTTCATCATACATGTCTACACTTAACTTAATTTATTTTGGCACTTAATCTCATTTCACATGCCACATCTCTGCTGAGCATATGATTTATGTGAAGACAATTCAGCATGTATACCCAGAAATGAAAATATTGCCCATTCTACTCAGGCAAGATTATAAAGCTGCAACTGTACTTGAACTTGCCTGCAGGGCTATGGATCTGAAGGTGGAAGGTCAATCTATCAACAGCCATTTCTTCAACTTCTGATGCATCGAAGGAAAAGTGCTAAAACAGCAATCTGCTACCATGTGGTAAACAGGCTGTTGACCGACTGACATGCTTCCAATTTTAACATCTGCTTCATGTAACTGTGGACATATCAAGAAACTTGTATATATAGAAAATGTTATTGCAGTAACATCAGTCATTGTATCACTCATGAAACTCCCTTGAAATTGATGAATAGGAATCTTAACTTGACAGCCTGCTTCAATGTCATACACAGTAGTGACTGAATCTCGAAAATACTTTCTACATATTATTTTAATTTAATTTTCAGAAACAACCTCTTTAATCAGCTTTGACTTAAAATTGAAAACAAAATGGCAGTCTTTTAAATCACTTACACCTTCTGTTGTGTGAAGTGCACTGCTCTGATTTATTGATAATACTTATTGCTCATAATCTGTCTGGATTACAGTCATTCTACTTCTTGGGCATTTGTTCTGTTTGACCAGTCTTTATAAACTTACGATTTACTTTGCATTTTAATAGATACATCATTTGCCATGTCGAAATTAGGATTTTGCCTTTTAAAGAATTCTACCTCTCAGGCGACTAACTTCAAGGTATTTCTTTTGAGACACACCCCATCCCATCTGTTATTTGCTCATTACTTCTGCCATCAACTCTTTTCAGTAAGCTCATCAATCATGTAGAAACGTCAAGGCTGTAACTGCTTCCTTGTACACATCTGTGGAAGTACGCATTTTCATGTATTTTATTTATTTATTTTTGGCACAAAGTGTTCACAGAATTTACTAAGTAATGAATCATAAGTAACATTCTGGCCCACTGTAAATGAAGAGGTAATGAATATGGCCTCAGCTTCACAGGTCAGAGAATACAACAGGAATCTATTACAGTATCTGTGGCTGAGCAAGTAGCACACTCATCTTTGATGCTGGAAGTATAGAAGGTTGTGGGGTCTATTCCCAATCCAGGTGGTTGGACTGATGATACTGCAGTGCAGCATTATTTACTTATTTATTTATTTAGCTGACATTTGTTGACTGGGTTAGTCCAGCTGGGCCGAAGCCCTTTTTCAGTGGAGACCCAGGGAGAAAAGCTCCAGATAAGCATACATCATAACAACATGACTACTTAAACATAATACACAGCTACAAAAATATAGTTACCAGGAATAACAATAAACAAGTTAAAATAATAGACATTAAGATTCTAAATGATTAGTAAGTACACCTTGTACAATACAGAGCATAAACATTGAGCAGAAAAATTACATTCTTCATCATCAGTAAAGCTGAATAGCTAAAGAGTGCAGAATCACTTATAACACAATATACTCTATAGAAGTCTATAGAAATCATGACGGTACAGGAGGAAAACTAGAGCTAGTAACAGTGATGTAGAGATACACTAGTGGATGAGAGGTGTGAAATATGTATACATCATTAGGGATGAGCTACACTCCTGACTGTGCTGCCCTTAAGATGAGTGTTATCCCGTCTGCTTGAATTGGTGGTAGCTCAGGTGGATTTAAAAGATCCTACAACATACTGAAAGAGTAAGGGAAGTTCTCTAATGCTCTGGTCAAATTTCCCCTCATAGTATAAATAACTTGGGTCTTCGCTAAAAAGTGGCCACTGGCCTG
Source organism: Protopterus annectens (assembly GCF_019279795.1). Taxonomy (NCBI): domain Eukaryota; kingdom Metazoa; phylum Chordata; order Ceratodontiformes; family Protopteridae; genus Protopterus; species Protopterus annectens. The sequence goes on from NC_056733.1 coordinate 1,953,520,263, forward strand.
GTGGGACTAACCTGGTCAACAAAGGATAAATGCAATAGAAAATAAACATGATTTCATCCTTTTCTTTGTATAATTTATTTGCTACTTAAAAGCATTTGTACTTCCATCGCCAGTTAGGCCAACCAAAGGGTTTGCAAAGTTAAGTGGCACTAGTGGGTAAAAATTTGTCAATATCAAAAAATGTCATTTCTTCTAGACTGAAAAGTTTAAATTTGGTAAAGCAAAGACCTTTTGTGTAAAATATCTTTCTTTTTTGGTAAAATATTCAGCTCAGAACTTGGAAGTCTCATTCTGTGTGGTTTGTTGTGGTTTTGTAAATGGGAAGGCATTTTCTCAGTTTTTGTTGAAAAAGAAGATCCCATTCTTTACACCATGTCAGTATATGTGCATCGAGATACCCAGGAATATTTAATGGTAGTCTTAGACATTTTTGAAAACACCAGCAGTTTAGTCAAACGTACTTTTTATAATGAAGAACATAGCAGCTCAACAAAAATAACGTTAACACTACAGGTACTTCACACTAACTGACTCTTATACAATACATTTTGAATAACGGCAATCCCAAATAATAGTTTTAAAATATCACTGACTATCTTAAATTAAAAAAAAGTAATTAATATACCTTTATATATATATATATAAACATTTTAGCAGCTTTACTACTTATTTCATTTCATTTGTTCACCAGGTTGAAGCAATGATCTCCCTGCACCTTTATCATATTCAGACTGGAAGTGATGTGTGATTAACTGACTTACTCAAAGTCACACAGTTAGGGAATGGGGGCTGAGGGAATTAAATATAGCCTTACCGGAGCACAGGAAACAGCTCATTAACAGCTCTTTAATGATCTGCGACAACTGCTAGATTTATCATTATGTCAGTCATTTCTGTGTACATAAGATGTTTTTCAAAGCCCTTCAGAGAAAGAGTGAGGGAGACATTACAGTGTCTAGTAATGGCCATTATTTCTCTGTGGCATGCCTCAGAGTGAGAATCATAAATATTGGGGGTGAGGGACACTGGCTTCACACAGACACACAGACACACACATACACACACACACACACACACACACATACACACCCACACACACACACACACACACACACACACACACACACACACACACACACAAACTGTGTGTATGTGCAAACTATATAGATAAGTATACATTGCAAAGTCTCAAAATGAATCAAATGCCATTTTGAATAATATTAAAAATGTCACATACCTTCATATGTTATTTGTATTAATTGTGTGGTTCAGATAATGGCTGAAGATTGTTTATTGCAACTAGCAACAACTAATCAAATTCAACTGCCAGTGCAATAAATGATGCATTCAGTGTTTTCAGCAAGCAGATGATTTTTAGAAAAAAAATATTTTGATCCACTTTTTTTATTATTACTCAGAGGCAAAACTAAGATGGGCTATCAGGACAGCCTTCTCATGCATAGGATGTGAGGGGGAACAGTTAGCAATCACAGTATTCAGATTGTGAATGCTGATACTTTATTTGGGATCATGTCTAAAGAGATTCATTGCTTTGTGCTTGGTATGGTGCAGTACTGTCATTCAAAAATTGGGGCTTAAACACCCAGCTCTCCTTGCATGATTTTTAGCTGTAACAAGTGGTTTGCTACATTGCTACAGTTTAAAGAAGAATCCTTTCATAAAGAGGATATGAGGACCTCAACATGGAGGGAGAGGAATGTTTTTTTTTGGGTCCTCAACTTACAGCTGATCTCTGTTACTAGTGCAATTAGGCTCACTTAAATATGATTAGATACTATTCCCATAAACTTACATTCATGATGTAGAAAAATAATAGGAAAATTATTTTGGATAAACTGTTGTCAAGACTGGAAAAGCTGGGTCTTGAAACCATATATCAGCAAGCATATGTTTAAAATAGATCTATAACTACCTGTAACATGATATTCTATAACAGCATAATATCAGCTATAAAGGAAAACTTGTGCTGTGATGAAATTTATATAGACACAACTTTAGCATTTGATACGATCATATACAAAACACTAATCAACAAATTAGATACACTATGTAGTGCTGTACTCTTGATAAGATGCATGGCTTACAAACAGGACATGGCAAGCATCTTTCTTACAAGGTCACTTACTATCTTATAAGGTCACAGCATCAATTAGGCTGTAAGTCTTATCATTTAATACTTCAACATCTGCATAAGTTAAACATTTTAAAATACAAATGTTTGAAATTAGTTGATCTTGAACAATGTTTTACATACTTTCATATGTATTATATGTTTTATATTTTTAGATGATGATTTGTATCTTCTTAAGTCTACTGAGAATGTTTTATTGTATTTGTCTTGCTATTGATGAGTTGTTCCTATATAAACACCAATGATTTCATGTTTTATTAACTGGTGAAATCTTTTTGAGTTATTTACAAGACAAAAGTGCTTAGTTTATTGTTATTAGTTTACTGTTACTCTTTTTTTCAACAATTTATGAATATTACTTTAGTCGAATAAAATGCTTGCAGTGCAGCTCCATTGTCATTTGTGAACATTTTAGAGGTTGGAGTGTTCATGTAAGTATCAGATAGCAATTGGATAGTTGAAAGTCTAGGTTACAGTCAGGGTGTCCCATAAGGTTCTGCCCTGGACCCATACTTGCTTAGATTTTACCTTTCAGATCTATGTTTTTCATCTGAAGTATTCTACAGTTTGTTTGCAGATGACTTGAAAATGGGTAGACTGATTACATGTGTTGCAGAAAAAGCATGTCTGCAAAAGTACTTGACTAAATTCACCCTTTGGGCACAGGAGAATATTATGCTGCTAAACAGATCAAAAACTAAGCATTTGAGATGTGGGGGATGTACACTGAAAGGTGTATATTTAATAAAGCACACAGTGACTGAAACTGTAGATTCATTTAAGGACCTGGGTATATGGGTGGATCCAGATATGGGTTTTTCTAATCATAACAACCAATCTTTTAATGATAGTTTTATAACTATATGTTCAGTAAAAGTATTTATAAAGTCTAGGAAATTAGAAATAATGCAATCATTATTTCTTTTTTATATTAGACCAAAACCCAGGCATGGAATAGCAATATGGAAACCTCATAAGAAAGCAAGCATAATTAAATTGAAAAGAGCACAGCAGAAATATACCAAAGGCATCCACAGGTATGGACATTTAAGTTATTATGAAAGCCTAAAGTATCTGAACTTGTGAAATGTCTCATATAGACTTTAAGAAGAGACCTTATTCAGGTATGTAGGGGATTTAGAGACAACTACCTTTGAGAATATTTGTGGTTATCAAACGGTAGTAGAGAATTACAAGACAAGCTATGCAGAAGATTAACTAGAAACGAGGGGTGTACTAGTGGTTTCTCTGAGACAGTAGCTGATGTATGGGAAGGACTATCAAATTGCATTAAAGCAAAAACTAGTTTAGGTATTTTTCAGAACAACCTGGACCCTTATTATCGGAATAGTTTTTTTTTTGGTATATTGGTAGGGTAGATGGGCATTATTGCCCGTGCCTAAAATAATTGTATGTATGTATATATGTATGTACTTATGTATGTGACTGTTTATAACATCAAAAACATCTTTATACTCTTCTAGAAAAAGGGATAAATAACATCATTACCAACAGGACTGTCAATGATTTGTCTTACCTGTTTATTGACAGGGTAAACCCACTGTAGACTTCTGTCCCTTTTCAGGGGACACCTGAAAGCACTGTCTGTTTAACTGACATGCTCAGAGTCATACAGTAGGTAAATGAAGGTGGAAGGGATCAAACCAGGTACCCTGGGCAAAAGAAGCAGGTCATTGACAGTTCAGAGCTTTAGTCTTCTACACTAAATGCCAGCCACTCACTGACAGATGTTGGTCCTCATGGAAAAAGTGTAAGAAGCCATCATCAGAAACTAACATCCAGTTCTTTACTCATCCATCCTGGTATGGTTTTGTCTTGGGTTATGATATGGACTTTTTCCCCATCCTAGTTCAGCAACACTTTTAAATAATGTAGCCTCTTTGAAAAAACAGTACAACCTGCAATTTCCCTTAACATATCAGTAATTAACACTGGCTATATGCTACCTGAAGGCCAAAGTATTGAACCCCCTGATACTACTTTTCCTTAGGAATCCAAAGCAAGGTAAAAATCAACAGATAACTACGAAAAACAATTTAGCAATTAAGAACATTTCAGTGTTATTAAGCATAATGAGTTCTAATTGCCATACATGGAACTAGTGATCTGTGAACAGCAGCAACTCCACCCCCACAGCTGTCTTAACTCTGTCACCCCAATGAAGCATGTCATCTGCAAGGCATACGTTTAAATTAATCTTGTATATTACTGTGCAGCCATGTTATTATTAAAGCACAATAGCAGCAGAAATAGTAACAAACCATGTAGCAAATACAGTATATTTTCCAAAAACAGTTTGCATTTTAACAGATCAAGCATTGTGTAGCTAAATCAACATTAAACACAGTCAAGAAAGAAGCTAATATTAAGAAGCATTATGATGAAGTTATGTAGATGTGATTGACAAAATGGCAACGCATGGGGAAAAAGGCTCACATTCCAATTTTCTAAATATTCTTCGGCTGTTTAGAACAAAACTTGAAAGTGGCTCAGTTATACCTACTTTTTATGATTAAGCAAAATATCCAGTAGAAATTTTTACTCTAATTCATCCTTGCCCCACTCACTTGCATATGTTCAGGGAAGCAAACCATTCAGAGGAGAAATATATTTGCATTTGCAGGCATGGAAAATTAACATTCTGCCATGGTCATGCCTCTGCCTAGAGTATGCCCAGCTTATTTTATCTCAATAACTATATCAGTTTTAATAATAATAATAATAATAATAATAATAATAATAACAGTAATCATCATTATCATCATCATCATTATCATTATCATCCTCATGGTGGTGGATTTAATGCTTTTAGAATAATTGGCAAGAATAGATAACTAAACCCCTAGAGTACAAAATCAAAATTAAATCTAATTTTCATACTAGCTACACAGATCTACTAAGCAAACTGTGTAACCCAAATGTGCTCTTCAAATGACCATTTTGTCATGGAAGACTTTGCCAGCTGACACAGGGTTGACTGGTAAACAGGGCAACAGGGCAATGGGAGATCCAGCTTAGGTTGGCTTTGGGGTTCAGATGATGTACCACACCCCGTGGTTGAGTCTTTATTTTCTTGCAGTTTTGGTCTCCACATTATAGGCTGTATAACATGGCAAACATATATGAGTTAACTTAGCCCTGAGGTTACTGAACATTAGTATTTTAATTAAAACACAAAGATGTGTTCTAGGTTTATACAGGTTTATTAGGGTATTTAAAAATGATTATTGCTACAATATACAATGATAAGCTTAATTATGTGTCTAAGGCTAACACACTCTCTAGTAAGAATGATACATTCCTTGAAAATCTCTTTACTGGAAACATGTTAATGCTAAACTGCTACTTCCTCCTACAGCTTGATGAGTACTTCAAGAACAAGTGATCAAGAAGCAGATATTAAAAATGCTTGACATTACAAGTTCACAATATCTCTTTCTGCTTTCCAAATTTCATGATAGAAGCTGGTTTCATCCATACAAAAGGGGTAAAAATTGTTGATAGAGATGGAGGATTGATGCTCATTGACCATTTCAGGCTCAGCCCAGGACTATAAACTCAAGAAAATTACAAAAACATTGTACATTAAAACAATATACATACTACAACTAATAATTACTACTAATAATAATACTACTATCACTATTACTAATACTACTACTATTGCTACTATCACTATTACTACTGTTATTATTACTCCTACTAATACAACTTCTTGTTCTTCTGCTACTACTACTACAACTACAGCCACTAATATTATTACTACCATGTGTACTATTACTAGTAGTAATAATAATAATAATAATAATAACAATGTACACAATATCTAAGCCTAGTGAGCTCAAGAGGTATAGGTTTTCACCCCATCAAAGAACTAAAACTGATCCCCTTACCAAAATAAAAGATTCTCACACTCAGGGAGCTCTGTAGGTCCAAGTTTTACTCCACAGCAGAGAACTAAAACTATCACTTGTACCGAATGGTCACTGTGCTGGCCATTGTATCCCATAAGTAGATAAAAAGATTCCCACCCCAGTAATCCATGGAGTGCAAATTTTCCAGCATTGCAAATAACTACTAGTTACTGCATTGGCCATTGGAACCCCTTACCTATAGATAACGATGGGCATTCTGAGTGAACTCTGCAGATTCAAGTTTAACACCATTGCAAAGATCTACTACTATTTGTATGTGTACTGAATGGTTGCTGTACAGCCTGTAAGGTATAAATTGAAAATTTATTAGAAGGTTTGAGTGCATTAGTAGCTGTTTGTGTAGTAATTACAATGCAATTTGGTTTCAGTGGGCCACTGCATATTTTTCCCTTAGCCCATAAGCCTGCTCTCTGCTTGATTTGATAGGTATATTGTTTCAAAAGCATTTTGGAAAAGCAAGAAGGTTTTCATGGTCCTGTTGCCGCCAAATAGATTCTTCCTTTTTATTTCCATTTGTAACTTCCTATCATTTCTTTACCTTTTACCTAAGCAGATGCATATTATACACTTCCTTTTTGCTAGAAAAGAGACTGTAGGTAAAGTGCTGCCATTCTTAGCATGCACAGACAGATTGACTAACACTATACAGGAGGTGCTGTTGATTACTTTGATTCTAATTTTCCAACCACTGCCAATTCATCTGATTTATAGAGTATCTCCCCTTTTTCAGTATTGAACTTTTCCCAGTTATAGGGCTATACTTTCCCACTGATCCAATCATAACTCACACACACATTGTCAAGTCTCTCTTCTACACTCACTAACACCTTATTCTGTACTAAAATCACTACCAAAAATGATGCTACTATTCAAGAGCAACAGTACTGTTTGGCTAACACTCACAGCATACTTTCACTGTGAATAAAACACTACTAGCAGCATGCTTTCACTGTGAATAAAAAACTACTAGCAACATGCTTTCATTGTGAATATCAAACTACTAGCAGCATGCGTTCATTGTGAATACCAAACTACTAGCAGCATGCGTTCATTGTGAATATCAAACTACTAGCAGCATGCTTTCACTGTGAGTATCAAAGTACTAGCAGAAAGCTTTCATTGTGAATATCAAATGACTAGCAGCATGTTTTCATTGTGAATATCAAATGACTAGCAGCATGTTTTCATTGTGAATATGAAACTACTAGCAGCATGCTTTCATTGTGAACATAAAACTGCTGGTAGCATGCGTTCATTGTAAATATTAAACTACTAGCAGCGTGCATTCATTGTGAATATCAAACTGCATACTTTCATTGTGAGTATCAAACAACTAGCAGCATGCTTTCATTGTGAATAACAAACTACTAGCAGCATGCTTTCATTGTGAATACCAAACTACTAGCAGCATGCTTTCTTTGTGAATATCAAACTACTAGCAGCTTGCATTCATTGTGAATATCAAACTACTAGCAGCATGCTTTCAATGTGAATATCAAACTACCAGCAGCATGCTTTCAGTGTGAATATCAAACTACTTGCAGGGTGCTTTCTTTGTGAATATCAAACTACTAGCAGTATGCTTTGATTGTGAATATCAAACTACTAGCAGCATGCTTTTTTTGTGAATATCAATCTACTAGCAGCATGCTTTCTTTGTGAATATTAAACTACTAGCAGCTTGCATACATTGTGAATATCAAACTACTAGCAGCATGCTTTCATTGTGAATATCACACTAGTAGCAGCATGCGTTCATTCTGAATATCAAACTTCTATCAGCATGCTTTCATTGTGAATATCAAACTACTAGCAGCTTGCATTCATTGTGAATATCAAACTACTAGGAGCATGCTTTCATTGTGAATCTCAAACTACTAGCAGCATGCTTTCATTGTGAATATCACACTAGTAGCAGCATGCGTTCATTGTGAATATCAAACTTCTAGCAGCATGCTTTCATTGTGAATATCAAACTACTAGCAGCTTGCATTCATTGGGAATATCAAACTACTAACAGCATGCTTTCATTGTGAATATCACACTTCTAGCAGCATGCTTTCATTGTGAATATCAAACTACTAGCAGCATGCTTTCATTGTATCAGTCAACTAGCAGCATGCTTTTGTTGTGAGCATCAAATCACTAGCAGCATGTTTTCATTGTGAGTATCAGACTGCTAGCAGCATGCTTTCATTGTGAGTATCAAACTACTAGCAGCTTGCATTCATTGTGAATATCAAACTTCTAGCTGCATGCTTTCTTTGTGAATATCAAACTACTAGCAGCATGCTTTCTTTGTGATTATCAAACTACTAGCAACATGCCTTCATTGTGAATATCAAATTTCTAGCTGCATGCTTTCATTGTGAATATCAAACTACTAGCAGCGTGCTTTCATTGTGAGTATCAGACTACTAGCTGCAAGCTTTCATTGTGCGTATCAGACTACTAGCTGCATGCTTTCATTGTGAATATCAAACTTCTAGCAGCATGCTTTCATTGTGAATATCAAACTACTATCAACATGCTTTCATTGTGAGTATCAGACTACTAGCTGCATGCTTTCATTGTGAATATCAAACTTCTAGCAGCATGCTTTCATTGTGAATATCAAACTACTAGCAGCATGCTTTCATTGTGAGTATCAGACTACTAGCTGCATGCTTTCATTGTGAATATCAAACTAGTAGAAGCATGCTTTCCTTGTGAGTATCAGACTGCTAGCAGCATGCTTTCATTGTGAGTATAAAACTACTAGCAGCATGTTTTCATTGAGTATCAAACTACTAGCAGCATGGTTTCATTATGAATATCACACTACTAGCAGCATGTGTTCATTGTGAATATCAAACTACTAGCAGCATGCTTTCATTGTGAATATCAAACTACTAGCATCACGCTTTCATTGTGAATATCAAACGGCTGGTAGCATGCGTTCATTGTAAATATTAAACTAATAGCAGCATGCATTCATTGTGAATATCAAACTGCATGCTTTCATTGTGAGTATCAGACTACTAGCTGCATGCTTTCATTGTGAGTATCAGACTACTAGCTGCATGCTTTCATTGTGAATATCAAACTTCTAGCAGCATGCTTTCATTGTGAATATAAAACTACTATCAGCATGCTTTCATTGTGAGTATCAGACAACTAGCTGCATGCTTTCATTGTGAATATCAAACTTCTAGCAGCATGCTTCCATTGTGAATATCAAACTACTAGCAGCATGCTTTCATTGTGAGTATCAGACTACTAGCTGCATGCTTTCATTGTGAATATCAAACTTTTAGCAGCATGCTTTCATTGTGAATATCAAACTACTAGCAGAATGATTTCATTGTGAATAACAAACTACTACCAGCATGCTTTCATTGTGAATATCAAACTACTAGCATCATGCTTTCATTGTGAATATCAAACTGCTGGTAGCATGTGTTCATTGTAAATATTAAACTAATAGCAGCATGCATTCATTGGGAATATCAAACTGCATGCTTTCATTGTGAGTATCAAAAACTAGCAGCATGCTTTCATTGTGAATATCAAACTACTAGCAGCATGCTTTCTTTGTGAATATCAAACTACTAGCAGCATGCTTTCTTTGTGAATATCAAACTACTAGCAGCATGCTTTCATTGTGAATATCACACTAGAAGCAGCATGCGTTCATTGTGAATGTCAAACTTCTAGCAGCATGCTTTCATTGTGAATATCAAACTACTAGAATCTTTCATTCATTGTGAATGTCAAACTACTAACAACATGCTTTCATTGTGAATATCAAACTACTAGCAACATGCCTTCATTGTGAATATCAAACTTCTAGCTGCATGCTTTCATTGTGAATATCAAACTACTAGCAGCATGCTTTCATTGTGAGTATCAGACTACTAGCTGCATGCTTTCATTGTGAGTATCAGACTACTGGCTGCATGCTTTCATTGTGAATATCAAACTTCTAGCAGCATGCTTTCATTGTGAACATCAAACTTCTATCAGCATGTTTTCATTGTGAGTATCAGACTACTAGCTGCATGCTTTCATTGTGAATATCAAACTTCTAGCAGCATGCTTTCATTGTGAATATCAAATTACTAGCAGCATGCTTTCATTGTGAGTATCAGACTACTAGCTGCATGCTTTCATTGTGAATATCAAACTAGTAGCAGCATACTTTCATTGTGAGTATCAGACTACTAGCAGCATGCTTTCATTGTGCGTATCAAACTACTAGCAGCATGTTTTCATTGAGTATCAAACTACAAGCAGCATGCTTTCCTTATGAATATCACACTACTAGCAGCATGCGTTCATTGTGAATATCAAACTACTAGCAGCATGCTTTCATTGTGAATATCAAACTTCTAGCAGCATGCTTTCATTGTGAATATCAAACTACTAGCAGAATGATTTCATTGTGAATATCAAACTACTAGCAGCATGCTTTCATTGTGAATATCAAACTACTAGCATCATGCTTTCATTGTGAATATCAAACTGCTGGTAGCATGCGTTCATTTTAAATATTAATGTAATAGCAGCATGCATTCATTGTGAATATCAAACTGCATGCTTTCATTGTGAGTATCAAACAACTAGCAGCATGCTTTCATTGTGAATATCAAACTTCTAGAATCTTTCATTCATTGTGAATGTCAAACTACTAACAGCATGCTTTCATTGTGAATATCACACTACTAGCAGCATGCGTTCATTGTAAATATCAAACTTCTAGCAGCATGCTTTAATTGTGAATATCACACTACTAGCAGCATGCTTTCATTGTGAATATTAAGCAACTAGCAGCATGCTTTCATTGTGATTATCAGACTGCTAGCAGCATGCTTTTATTGTGAGTATCAGACTACTAGCAGAATGCTTTCATTGTGAGTATCAAACTACTAGCAGCATGCTTTTATTGTGAGTATCAGACTACTAGCAGCATGCTTTCATTGTGAATATCACACTACTAGCAGCATGCGTTCATTGTGAATATCAAACTTCTAGCTGCATGCTTTTATTGTGAATATCAAACTACTAGCAGCATGCTTTCATTGTGAATATTAAGCAACTAGCAGTATGCTTTCATTGTGAATATCAAACTACTAGCTGCATGCTTTCATTGGGAATATCAAACTAGTAGAAGCATGCTATCATTGTGAGTAGAAAACTACTAGCAGCATGCTTTCATTGTAAATATCAAACTACAAGCAGCATGCTTTCATTGTGAATATCAAACTGTTTGCCTCATGCTTGCATTGTGAATATCAATCTTCTAGTAGCATGCTTTCATTGTGAATATCAAACTTCTAGCAGCATGCTTTCATTGTGAATATCAAACTACTAGCACCACACTTTCATTGCGAATATCAAACGTCTAGCTGCATGCTTTCATTGTGAATATCAAACTATTAGCAGCATGCTTTCATTGTGAATATCAAACTACTAGCAGCATGCTTTCATTGTGAATATCAAACTTCTAGCTGCATGCTTTCATTGTGATTATCAAACTACTAGCAGCATGCTTTCATTGTGAGTATCAGACTACTAGCTGCATGCTTTCATTGTGAATATCAAACTAATAGCAGCATGCTTCCATTGTGAGTAGCAGTCTACTAGCAGCATGCTTTCATTGCGAGTATCAAACTACTAGCAGCATGTTTTCATTGTGAGTACCAAACTACTAGCATCATGCTTTCATTGTGAAAATCACACTACTAGCAGCATGCTTTCATTGTGAATATCAAACTACTAGCAGCATGCTTTCATTGGGAATATCAAACTACTAGCAGCATGCTTTCATTGTGAATATCAAACTGCAGGTAGCATGCATTCATTATAAATATTAAACTACTAGCAGCAGGCATTCATTGTGAATATCAAACTGCATGCTTTCATTGTGAGTATCAAACAACTAACAACATGTTTTCATTGTGAAAATCAAACTACTAGCAGCATGCTTTCACTGTGAATATCAAACTACTAGCAGCATGCTTTCTTTGTGAATATCAAACTACTAGCAGCATGCTTTCTTTGTGAATATCAAACTACTAGCAGCTTGCATTCATTGTGAATATCAAACTACTAGCAGCATGCTTTCATTGTGAATATCACACTAGAAGCAGCATGCGTTCATTGTGAATATCAAACTTCTAGCAGCATGCTTTCATTGTGAATATCAAACTACTAGCAGTTTGCATTCATTGTGAATGGCAAACTACTAGCAGCATGCTTTCATTGTGAATATCAAACTAGTAGCAGCATACTTTCATTGTGAGTATCAGACTACTAGCAGCATGCTTTCATTGTGCGTATCAAACTACTAGCAGCATGTTTTCATTGAGTATCAAACTACAAGCAGCATGCTTTCCTTATGAATATCACACTACTAGCAGCATGCGTTCATTGTGAATATCAAACTACCAGCAGCATGCTTTCATTGTGAATATCAAACTTCTAGAAGCATGCTTTCATTGTGAATATCAAACTACTAACAGAATGATTTCATTGTGAATATCAAACTACTAGCAGCATGCTTTCATTGTGAATATCAAACTACTAGCATCATGCTTTCATTGTGAATATCAAACTGCTGGTAGCATGCGTTCATTTTAAATATTAATGTAATAGCAGCATGCATTCATTGTGAATATCAAACTGCATGCTTTCATTGTGAGTATCAAACAACTAGCAGCATGCTTTCATTGTGAATATCAAACTTCTAGAATCTTTCATTCATTGTGAATGTCAAACTACTAACAGCATGCTTTCATTGTGAATATCACACTACTAGCAGCATGCGTACATTGTAAATATCAAACTTCTAGCAGCATGCTTTAATTGTGAATATCACACTACTAGCAGCATGTGTTCATTGTAAATATCAAACTTCTAGCAACATGCTTTCATTGTGAATATTAAACTACTAGCTGCATGCTTTCATTGTGAATATCAATCGTCTAGCAGCATGCTTTCATTGTGAATATCAAACTACTAGCAGCATGCTTTCATTGTGAATATCAAACTACTAGCAGCATGCTTTCATTGTGAATATCAAACTTCTAGCTGCATGCTTTCATTGTGAATATCAAACTACTAGCAGCATGCTTTCATTGTGAGTATCTGACTACTATCAGCATGCTTTCATTGTGAATATCAAACTAGTAGCAGCATGCTTTCATTGTCAGTATTGGACTACTAGCAGCATGCTTTCATTGTGAGTATCAAACTACTAGCAGCTTGCGTTCATTTTGAATATCAAACTTCTAGCAGCATACCTTCATTGTGAATATCAAACCACTAGCAGCTTGCATTCATTGTGAATATCAAATTACTAGCAGCATGCTTTCATTGAGAATATCAAACTTCTAGCAGCATGCTTTCATTGTGAATATCAAACTACTAGCAGCATGCTTTCATTGTGAGTATCCGACTGCTAGCAGCATGCTTTTGTTGTGAGTATCAAACTGCTTGCAGCATGCTTTCATTGTGAATATCAGACTGCTAGCAGCATGCTTTTATTGTGAGTATCAGACTACTAGCAGCATGCTTTCATTGTGAGTATCAAACTACTAGCAGCATGCTTTTATTGTGAGTATCAGACTACTAGCAGCATGCTTTCATTGTGAATATCACACTACTAGCAGCATGCGTTCATTGTGAATATCAAACTTCTAGCTGCATTCTTTTATTGTGAATATCAAACTACTAGCAGCATGCTTTCATTGTGAATATTAAGCAACTAGCAGCATGCTTTCATTGTGAATATCAAACTACTAGCTGCATGCTTTCATTGGGAATATCAAACTAGTAGAAGCATGCTATCATTGTGAGTAGAAAACTACTAGCAGCATGCTTTCATTGTAAATATCAAACTACTAGCAGCATGCTTTCATTGTGAATATCAAACTATTTGCCTCATGCTTGCATTGTGAATATCAATCTTCTAGTAGCATGCTTTCATTGTGAATATCAAACTTCTAGCAGCATGCTTTCATTGTGAATATCAAACTACTAGCACCACACTTTCATTGCGAATATCAAACGTCTAGCTGCATGCTTTCAATGTGAAATCAAACTATTAGCAGCATGCTTTCATTGTGAATATCAAACTACTAGCAGCATGCTTTCATTGTGAATATCAAACTTCTAGCTGCATGCTTTCATTGTGATTATCAAACTACTAGCAGCATGCTTTCATTGTGAGTATCAGACTACTAGCTGCATGCTTTCATTGTGAATATCAAACTAATAGCAGCATGCTTCCATTGTGAGTACCAGTCTACTAGCAGCATGCTTTCATTGTGAGTATCAAACTACTAGCAGCTTGCGTTCATTGTGAATATCAAACTTCTAGCAGCATGCTTTCATTGTGAATATCAAACCACTAGCAGCATGCACTCATTGTGAATATCAAACTACTAGCAGCATGCTTTCTTTGTGAATATCAAACTACTAGCAGCTTGCATTCATTGTGAATATCAAACTACTAGCTGCATGCTTTCATTGTGAATATCACACTAGAAGCAGCATGCGTTCATTGTGAATATCAAACTTCTAGCTGCATGCTTTCATTGTGAATATCAAACTACTAGCAGCATGCTTTCATTGTAAATATCAAACTACTAGCTGCATGCTTTCATTGTGAATATCAAACTACTAGCAGCATGCTTTAATTGTATCAAACTACTAGCAGCATGCTTTCTTTGAAAATATCAAACTACTAGCAGCATGCTTTCTTTGTGATTATCAAACTACTAGCAATATGCCTTCATTGTGAATATCAAACTTCTAGCTGCATGCCTTCATTGTGAATATCAAACTACTAGCAGCATGCTTTCATTCTGAATATCAAACTACTAGCTGCATGCTTTCATTGTTAGTATCAAACTACTAGCTGCATGCTTTCATTGTGAATATTAAACTTCTAGCAGCATGCTTTTATTGTGAATATCAGACTACTATCAGCATGATTTCATTGTGAGCATCAGACTACTAGCTGCAAGCTTTCATTGTGAATATCAAACTTCTAGCAGCATGCTTTCATTGTGAATATCAAACTACTAGCTGCATGCTTTCAATGTGAGTATCAGACTACTAGCTGCATGCTTTCATTGTGAACATCAAACTAGTAGCAGCATGCTTTTATTGTGAATATCAAACTACTATCAGCATGATTTCATTGTGAATATCAGATTACTAGCTGCATGCTTTCATTGTGAATATCAAACTTCTAGCAGCATGCTTTCATTGTGAATATCAAACTACTAGCTGCATGCTTTCAATGTGAGTATCAAACTACTAGCAGCATGTTTTCATTGAGTATCAAACTACTAGCAGCATGCTTTCATTATGAATATCACACTACTCGCAGCATGCGTTCATTGTGAATATCAAACCACTAGCAGCATGCTTTCATAGTGAATATCAAACTTCTAGCCGCTTGCTTTCATTGAGAATATCAAACTAATAGCAGCATGCATTCATTGTAAATATCAAACTGCATGCTTTCATTGTGAGTATCAAACAAATGGCAGCATGCTTTCATTGTGAATATCAAACTACTAGCAGCATAATTTCAGTGTGAATATCAAACTATTAGCAGCATGCTTTCTTTATGAATGTCAAACTACTAGCAGCATGCTTTCTTTGTTAATATCCAACTACTAGCAGCTTGCATTCATTGTGAATATCAAACTACTAGCAGCATGTTTTCATTGTGAATATCAAACTACTAGAAACTTGCATTCATTGTGAATGTCAATATACTAGCAGCATGCTTTCATTGTGAATATCACAATACTAGCAGCATGCGTTCATGGTAAATATCAAACTTCTAGCAGCATGCTTTCATTGTGAATGTCAAACTATAAGCTGCATGATTTCATTGTGAATATCAATCTTCTAGCAGCATGCTTTCATTGTGAATATCAAACTACTAGCAGCATGCTTTCATTGTGAATATCAAACTTCTAGCTGCATGCTTTCATTGAGAATATCAAACTACTAGCAGCATGCTTTCATTGTGAGTATCAGACTACTATCAGCATGATTTCATTGTGAATATCAAAATACTAGCAGAGTGTTTTCATTGTGAGTATCGGACAACTAGCAGCATGCTTTTGTTGTGAGTATCAAAATACTAGCAGCATGCATTCATTGTGAATATCAAACTTCTAGCAGCATGCTTTCATTGTGAATATCAAACTACTAGCAGCATGCCTTCATTCTGAATATCAAACTACTAGCAGTATGCTTTCTTTGTGAATATCAAACTTCTAGCAGCATGCTTTCATTTTGAATATCAAACTACTAGCAGAATGCTTTCATTGTGATTATCAAACTATTAGCAGCATGCTTTCATTGTGAGTATCAAACTACTAGGAGCTTGCATTCATTGTGAATATCAAACTATTAGGAGCATGCGTTCATTGTGAATATCACACTACTAGCAGCATGCGTTCATTGTGAATATCAAACTTCTAGCTGCATGTTTTCATTGTGAATATCAAACACAAGCAGCATGCTTTCGTTGTGAATATCAAACTACTAGCAGCATGCTTTCATTGTGAATATCAAACTACTAGCAGCATGCTTTCATTGTGAATATCAATCTTCTAGCAGCACGCTTTCATTGTGAATATCAAACTACTAGCAGCATGCTTTCATTGTGAATAGGAATATACTAGCAGCATGCTTTCATTGTGAATATCAAACTACTAGCAGCATGCTTTCATTGTGAATATCAAACTGCTGGTAGCATGCATTCATTGTAAATATTAAACTACTAGAAGCATGCATTCATTGTGAATATCAAACTGCATGCTTTCATTGTGAATATCAAACTACTAGCAGCATGCTTTCATTGTGAATATCAAACTACTAGCACCATGCTTTCATTGTGAATATCAAACGTCTAGCTGCATGCTTTCATTGTGAATATCAAACTACTAGCAGCATGCTTTCATTGTGAATATCAAACTACTAGCAGCATGCTTTCATTGTGAATATCAAACTTCTAGCTGCATGCTTTCATTGTGAATATCAAATTACTAGCAGCATGCTTTCATTGTGAGTATCAGACTACTAGCTGCATGCTTTCATTGTGAATATCAAACTACTAGCAGCATGCTTCCATTGTGAGTATCAGACTACTAGCAGCATGCTTTCTTTGTGAGTATCAAACTACTAGCAGCATGCTTTCATTGTGAAAATCACACTACTAGCAGCATGCGTTCATTGTGAATATCAAACTACTAGCAGCATGCTTTCATTGTGAATATCAAACTTCTAGCAGCATGCTTTCATTGTGAATATCAAAATACTAGCAGCATGCTTTCATTGTGAATATCAAACTACTAGCAGCATGCTTTCATTGTGAATATCAAACTACTAGCAGCATGCTTTCATTGTGAATATCAAACTGCTGGTAGCATGCATTCATTATAAATATTAAACTACTAGCAGCAGGCATTCATTGTGAATATCAAACTGCATGCTTTCATTGTGAGTATCAAACAACTAGCAGCATGCTTTCATTGTGAAAATCAAACTACTAGCAGCATGCTTTCATTGTGAATATCAAACTACTAGCAGCATGGTTTCTTTGTGAATATCAAACTACTAGCAGCATACTTTCTTTGTGAATATCAAACTACTAGCAGCTTGCATTCATTGTGAATATCAAACTACTAGCAGCGTGCTTTCATTGAGAATATCACACTAGAAGCAGCATCGTTCATTGTGAATATAAAACTTCTAGCAGCATGCTTTCATTGTGAATATCAAACTACTAGCAGCTTGCATTCATTGTGAATGTCAAACTACTAGCAGCATGATTTCATTGTGAATATCACACTACTAGCAGCATGTGTTCATTGTAAATATCAAACTTCTAGCAACATGCTTTCATTGTGAATATTAAACTACCAGCTGCATGCTTTCATTGTGAATATCAATCGTCTAGCAGCATGCTTTCATTGTGAATATCAAACTACTAGCAGCATGCTTTCATTGTGAATATCAAACTACTAGCAGCATGCTTTCATTATGAATATCAAACTTCTAGCTGCATGCTTTCATTGTGAATATCAAACTACTAGCAGCATGCTTTCATTGTGAGTATCAGATTACTTTCAGCATGCTTTCATTGTGAATATCAAACTAGTAGCAGCATGCTTTCATTGTCAGTATCGGACTACTAGCAGAATGCTTTCATTGTGAGTATCAAACTACTAGCAGCTTGCGTTCATTTTGAATATCACACTTCTAGCAGCATGCCTTCATTGTGAATATCAAACCACTAGCAGCATGCACTCATTGTAAATATCAAACTACTAGCAGCATGCTTTCATTGAGAATATCAAACTTCTAGCAACATGCTTTCATTGTGAATATCAAATTACTAGCAGCATGCTTTCATTGTGAGTATCAGACTGCTAGCAGCATGCTTTTGTTGTGAGTATCAAACTGCTAGCAGCATGCTTTCATTCTGAGTATCTCACTGCTAGCAGCATGCTTTTATTATGAGTATCAGACTAGTAGCAGCATGCTTTCATTGTGAGTATCAAATTACTAGCAGCATGCTTTTATTGTGAGTATCAGACTACTAGCAGCATGCTTTCATTGCTAGTATCAAACTACTAGCCACTTGAATTCATTGTGAATATCAAACTACTAGCAGCATGCTTTCATTGTGAATATCAAGCAACTAGCAGCATGTTTTCATTGTGAATATCAAACTACTAGCTGCATGCTTTCATTGGGAATATCAAACTAGTAGCAGCATGCTATCATTGTGAGTATAAAACTACTAGCAGCATGCTTTCATTGTGAATATCAAACTACTAGCAGCATGCTTTCATTGTAAATATCAAACTACTAGCTGCATGCTTTCATTGTGAATATCAAACTACTAGCAGCATGCTTTAATTGTATCAAACTACTAGCAGCATGCTTTCTTTGAAAATATCAAACTACTAGCAGCATGCTTTCTTTGTGATTATCAAACTACTAGCAATATGCCTTCATTGTGAATATCATACTTCTAGCTGCATGCTTTCATTGTGAATATCAAACTACTAGCAGCATGCTTTCATTGTGAATATCAAACTACTAGCTGCATGCTTTCATTGTTAGTATCAAACTACTAGCTGCATGCTTTCATTGTGAATATTAAACTTCTAGCAGCATGCTTTTATTGTGAATATCAGACTACTATCAGCATGATTTCATTGTGAGTATCAGACTACTAGCTGCAAGCTTTCATTGTGAATATCAAACTTCTAGCAGCATGCTTTCATTGTGAATATCAAACTACTAGCTGCATGCTTTCAATGTGAGTATCAGACTACTAGCTGCATGCTTTCATTGTGAACATCAAACTAGTAGCAGCATGCATTTATTGTGAATATCAATCTATTATCAGCATGATTTCATTGTGAATATCAGATTACTAGCTGCATGCTTTCATTGTGAATATCAAACTTCTAGCAGCATGCTTTCATTGTGAATATCAAACTACTAGCTGCATGCTTTCAATGTGAGTATCAAACTACTAGCAGCATGTTTTCATTGAGTATCAAACTACTAGCAGCATGCTTTCATTATGAATATCACACTACTCGCAGCATGCGTTCATTGTGAATATCAAACCACTAGCAGCATGCTTTCATAGTGAATATCAAACTTCTAGCCGCTTGCTTTCATTGAGAATATCAAACTAATAGCAGCATGCATTCATTGTAAATATCAAACTGCATGCTTTCATTGTGAGTATCAAACAAATGGCAGCATGCTTTCATTGTGAATATCAAACTACTAGCAGCATAATTTCAGTGTGAATATCAAACTATTAGCAGCATGCTTTCTTTATGAATGTCAAACTACTAGCAGCATGCTTTCTTTGTTAATATCCAACTACTAGCAGCTTGCATTCATTGTGAATATCAAACTACTAGCAGCATGTTTTCATTGTGAATATCAAACTACTAGAAGCTTGCATTCATTGTGAATGTCAATATACTAGCAGCATGCTTTCATTGTGAATATCACAATACTAGCAGCATGCGTTCATGGTAAATATCAAACTTCTAGCAGCATGCTTTCATTGTGAATGTCAAACTATAAGCTGCATGATTTCATTGTGAATATCAATCTTCTAGCAGCATGCTTTCATTGTGAATATCAAACTACTAGCAGCATGCTTTCATTGTGAATATCAAACTTCTAGCTGCATGCTTTCATTGAGAATATCAAACTACTAGCAGCATGCTTTTCATTGTGAGTATCAGACTACTATCAGCATGATTTCATTGTGAATATCAAAATAAGAGCAGCATGTTTTCATTGTGAGTACCGGACAACTAGCAGCATGCTTTTGTTGTGAGTATCAAAATACTAGCAGCATGCATTCATTGTGAATATCAAACTTCTAGCAGCATGCTTTCATTGTGAATATCAAACTACTAGCAGCATGCCTTCATTCTGAATATCAAACTACTAGCAGTATGCTTTTTTTGTGAATATCAAACTTCTAGCAGCATGCTTTCATTTTGAATATCAAACTACTAGCAGAATGCTTTCATTGTGATTATCAAACTACTAGCAGCATGCTTTCATTGTGAGTATCAAACTACTAGGAGCTTGCATTCATTGTGAATATCAAACTATTAGCAGCATGCGTTCATTGTGAATATCACACTACTAGCAGCATGCGTTCATTGTGAATATCAAACTTCTAGCTGCATGTTTTCATTGTGAATATCAAACACTAGCAGCATGCTTTTGTTGTGAATATCAAACTACTAGCAGCATGCTTTCATTGTGAATATCAAACTACTAGCAGCATGCTTTGATTGTGAATATCAATCTTCTAGCAGCACGCTTTCATTGTGAATATCAAACTACTAGCAGCATGCCTTCATTGTGAAAAGGAATCTACTAGCAGCATGCTGTCATTGTGAATATCAAACTACTAGCAGCATGCTTTCATTGTGAATATCAAACTGCTGGTAGCATGCATTCATTGTAAATATTAAACTACTAGAAGCATGCATTCATTGTGAATATCAAACTGCATGCTTTCATTGTGAATATCAAACTACTAGCAGCATGATTTCATTGTGAATATCAAACTACTAGCACCATGCTTTCATTGTGAATATCAAATGTCTAGCTGCATGCTTTCATTGTGAATATCAAACTACTAGCAGCATGCTTTCATTGTGAATATCAAACTACTAGCAGCATGCTTTCATTGTGAATATCAAACTTCTAGCTGCATGCTTTCATTGTGAATATCAAATTACTAGCAGCATGCTTTCATTGTGAGTATCAGACTACTAGCTGCATGCTTTCATTGTGAATATCAAATTACTAGCAGCATGCTTTCATTGTGAGTATCAGACTACTAGCAGCATGCTTTCTTTGTGAGTATCAAACTACTAGCAGCATGCTTTCATTGTGAAAATCACACTACTAGCAGCATGCGTTCATTGTGAATATCAAACTACTAGCAGCATGCTTTCATTGTGAATATCAAACTTCTCGCAGCATGCTTTCATTGTGAATATCAAAATACTAGCAGCATGCTTTCATTGTGAATATCAAACTACTAGCAGCATGCTTTCATTGTGAATATCAAACTACTAGCAGCATGCTTTCATTGTGAATATCAAACTGCTGGTAGCATGCATTCATTATAAATATTAAACTACTAGCAGCAGGCATTCATTGTGAATATCAAACTGCATGCTTTCATTGTGAGTATCAAACAACTAGCAGCATGCTTTCATTGTGAAAATCAAACTACTAGCAGCATGCTTTCATTGTGAATATCAAACTACTAGCAGCATGGTTTCTTTGTGAATATCAAACTACTAGCAGCATACTTTCTTTGTGAATATCAAACTACTAGCAGCTTGCATTCATTGTGAATATCAAACTACTAGCAGCGTGCTTTCATTGAGAATATCACACTAGAAGCAGCATGCGTTCATTGTGAATATAAAACTTCTAGCAGCATGCTTTCATTGTGAATATCAAACTACTAGCAGCTTGCATTCATTGTGAATGTCAAACTACTAGCAGCATGATTTCATTGAGAATTTCACACTACTAGCAGCATGTGTTCATTGTAAATATCAAACTTCTAGCAACATGCTTTCATTGTGAATATTAAACTACTAGCTGCATGCTTTCATTGTGAATATCAATCGTCTAGCAGCATGCTTTCATTGTGAATATCAAACTACTAGCAGCATGCTTTCATTGTGAATATCAAACTACTAGCAGCATGCTTTCATTATGAATATCAAACTTCTAGCTGCATGCTTTCATTGTGAATATCAAACTACTAGCAGCATGCTTTCATTGTGAGTATCAGATTACTATCAGCATGCTTTCATTGTGAATATCAAACTAGTAGCAGCATGCTTTCATTGTCAGTATAGGACTACTAGCAGCATGCTTTCATTGTGAGTATCAAACTACTAGCAGCTTGCGTTCATTTTGAATATCACACTTCTAGCAGCATGCCATCATTGTGAATATCAAACCACTAGCAGCATGCACTCATTGTGAATATCAAACTACTAGCAGCATGCTTTCATTGAGAATATCAAACTTCTAGCAACATGCTTTCATTGTGAATATCAAACTACTAGCAGCATGCTTTCATTGTGAGTATCAGACTGCTAGCAGCATGCTTTCATTGTGAGTATCTGACTGCTAGCAGCATGCTTTTATTATGAGTATCAGACTACTAGCAGCATGCTTTCATTGTGAGTATCAAATTACTAGCAGCATGCTTTTATTGTGAGTATCAGACTACTAGCAGCATGCTTTCATTGCTAGTATCAAACTACTAGCCGCTTGAATTCATTGTGAATATCAAACTACTAGCAGCATGCTTTCATTGTGAATATCACACTACTAGCAGCATGCGTTCATTGTGAATATCAAACTTCTAGCTGCATGCTTTAATTGTGAATATCAAACTACTAACAGCATGCTTTCATTGTAAATATTAAGCAACTAGCAGCATGCTTTCATTGTGAATATCAAACTAGTAGCTGCATGCTTTCATTGGGAATATCAAACTAGTAGAAGCATGCTATCATTGTGAGTAGAAAACTACTAGCAGCATGCTTTCATTGTGAATATCAAACTACTAGCAGCATGCTTTCATTGTGAATATCAAACTACTTGCTGCATGCTTGCATTGTGAATAGCAATCTTCTAGTAGCAGGCTTTCATTGTGAATATCAGACTAATAGCAGCATGCTTCCATTGTGAGTATCAGACTACTAGCAGCATGCTTTCATTGTGAGTATCAAACTACTAGCAGCATGTTTTCATTGTTCATAGGTTCATAGATTAGTACTAGGCTGACTGCTCTTGCGAGCCATTTTAAGCCTAGCCAATTATCCCTTGTGAGACTCAAACCCTGCACCTTGTGTTTGTAAGGCAAACACCTTAACCATTAGGCCACCCTCCCAACCCCTATTGTGAATATCAAACTACTAGCAGCATACTTTCATTGTGAATATCAAACTACTGTAAGCACGCTTTCATTGTGAATATCAAACTGCTGGTAGCATGCGTTCATTGTATATATTAAACTACTAGCAGCATGTATTCATTGTAAATATCAAACTGCATGCTTTCATTGTGAGTATCAAACAAATGGCAGCATGCTTTCATTGTGAATATCAAACTACTAGCAGCATAATTTCAGTGTGAATATCAAACTATTAGCAGCATGCTTTCTTTATGAATGTCAAACTGCTAGCAGCATGCTTTCTTTGTTAATATTCACCTACTAGCAGCTTGCATTCATTTTGAATATCAAACTACTAGCAGCATGTTTTCATTCTGAATATCACACTAGAAGCAGCATGCATTCATTGTGAATATCAAACTTCTAGCAGCATGCTTTCATTGTGAATATCAAACTACTAGAAGCTTGCATTCATTGTGAATGTCAATATACTAGCAGCATGCTTTCATTGTGAATATCAAAATACTACCAGCATGCGTTCATGGTAAATATCAAACTTCTAGCAGCATGCTTTCATTGTGAATATCAAACTACAAGCTGCATGAGTTCATTGTGAATATCAATCTTCTAGCAGCATGCTTTCATTGTGAATATCAAACTACTAGCAGCATGCTTTGATTGTGAATATCAAACTACTAGCAGCATGCTTTCATTGTGAATATCAAACTTCTAGCCTCATGCTTTAATTGAGAATATCAAACTACTAGCAGCATGCTTTCATTGTGAGTATCTGACTACTATCAGCATGCTTTCATTGTGAATATCAAAATACTAGCAGTATGTTTTCATTGTGAGTATCGGACAACTAGGAGCATGCTTTCGTTGTGAGTATCAAAATACTAGCAGCATGCATTCATTGTGAATATCATACTTCTAGCAGCATGCTTTCATTGTGAATATCAAACTACTCGCTGCATGCTTGCATTGTGAATATCAATCTTCTAGTAGCAGGCTTTCATTGTGAATATCAAACTTCTAGCAGCATGCTTTCATTGTGAATATCAAACTACTAGCACCATACTTTCATTGCGAATATCAAACGTCTAGTTGCATGCTTTCATTGTGAATATCAAACTACTAGCAGCATGCTTTCATTGTGAATATCAAACTACTAGCAGCATGCTTTCATTGTGAATATCAAACTTCTAGCTGCATGCTTTCATTGTGATTATCAAACTACTAGCAGCATGCTTTCATTGTGAGTATCAGACTACTAGCTGCATGCTTTCATTGTGAATATCAAACTAATAGCAGCATGCTTCCATTGTGAGTATCAGACTACTAGCAGCATGCTTTCATTGTGAGTATCAAACTACTAGCAGCATGTTTTCATTGTGAGTATCAAACTACTAGCATCATGCTTTCATTGTGAAAATCACACTACTAGCAGCATGCGTTCATTGTGAATATCAAACTACTAGCAGCATGCTTTCATTGTAAATATCAAACTTCTAGCAGCATGCTTTCATTGTGAATATCAAACTACTAGCAGCATGCTTTCATTGTGAATATCAAACTACTAGCAGCATGCTTTCATTGCGAATATCAAACTACTAGCAGCATGCTTTCATTGTGAATATCAAACTGCAGGTAGCATGCATTCATTATAAATATTAAACTACTAGCAGCAAGCATTCATTGTGAATATCAAACCGCATGCTTTCATTGTGAGTATCAAACAACTAGCAGCATGTTTTCATTGTGAAAATCAAACTACTAGCAGCATGCTTTCTTTGTGAATATCAAACTACTAGCAGCATGCTTTCTTTGTGAATATCAAACTACTAGCAGCTTGCATTCATTGTGAATATCAAACTACTAGCAGCATGCTTTCATTGTGAATATCACACTTGAAGCAGCATGCGTTCATTGTGAATATCAAACTCTAGCAGCATGCTTTCATTGTGAATATCAAACTACTAGCAGCTTGCATTCATTGTGAATGGCAAACTACTAGCAGCATGCTTTCATTGAGAATATCACACTACTAGCAGCATGTGTTCATTGTAAATATCAAACTTCTAGAAGCATGCTTTCATTGTGAATATTAAGCTACTAGCTGCATGCTTTCATTGTAAATATCAAACTAGTAGAAGCCTGCTATCATTGTGAGTAGAAAACTACTAGCAGCATGCTTTCATTGTGAATATCAAACTACTAGCAGCATGCTTTCATTGTGAATATCAAACTACTTGCTGCATGCTTGCATTGTGAATATCAATCTTCTAGTAGCATGCTTTCATTGTGAATATCAAACTTCTAGCAGCATGCTTTCATTGTGAATATCAAACTAATAGCACCATACTTTCATTGCGAATATCAAACGTCTAGCTGCATGCTTTCATTGTGAATATGAAACTACTAGCAGCATGCTTTCATTGTGAATATCAAACTACTAGCAGCATGCTTTCATTGTGAATATCAAACTTCTAGCTGCATGCTTTCATTGTGATTATCAAACTACTAGCAGCATGCTTTTATTGTGAGTATCAGACTACTAGCTGCATGCTTTCATTGTGAATATCAAACTAATAGCAGCATGCTTCCATTGTGAGTATCAGACTTCTAGCAGCATGCTTTCATTGTGAGTATCAAACTACTAGCAGCATGTTTTCATTGTGAATATCAAACTACTAGCAGCATGCTTTCATTGTGAATATCAAACTACTGAAAGCACACTTTCATTGTGAATATCAAACTGCTGGTAGCATGCGTTCATTGTATATATTAAACTACTAGCAGCATACATTCATTGTAAATATCAAACTGCATGCTTTCATTGTGAGTATCAAACAAATTGCAGCATGCTTTCATTGTGAATATCAAACTACTAGCAGCACAATTTCAGTGTGAATATCAAAATATTAGCAGCATGCTTTCTTTATGAATGTCAAACTACTAGCAGCATGCTTTCTTTGTTAATATCCAACTACTAGCAGCTTGCATTCATTGTGAATATCAAACTACTAGCAGCATGTTTTCATTGTGAATATCACACTAGAAGCAGCATGCATTCATTGTGAATATCAAACTTCTAGCAGCATGCTTTCATTGTGAATATCAAACTACTAGAAGCTTGCATTCATTGTGAATGTCAATATACTAGCAGCATGCTTTCATTGTGAATATCAAAATACTAGCAGCATGCGTTCATGGTAAATATCAAACTTCTAGCAGCATGCTTTCATTGTGAATATCAAACTACAAGCTGCATGAATTCATTGTGAATATCAATCTTCTAGCAGCATGCTTTCATTGTGAATATCAAACTACTAGCAGCATGCTTTCATTGTGAATATCAAACTACTAGCTGCATGCTTTAATTGAGAATATCAAACTACTGGCAGCATGCTTTCATTGTGAGTATCAGACTACTATCAGCATGCTTTCATTGTGAATATCAAAATACTAGCAGCATGTTTTCATTGTGAGTATCGGACAACTAGCTGCATGCTTTCATTGTGAGTATCAAAATACTAGCAGCATGCATTCATTGTGAATATCAAACTTCTAGCAGCATGCTTTCATTGTGAATATCAAACTACTCGCTGCATGCTTGCATTGTGAATATCAATCTTCTAGTAGCAGGCTTTCATTGGGAATATCAAACTTCTAGCAGCATGCTTTCATTGTGAATATCAAACTACTAGCACCATACTTTCATTGCAAATATCAAACGTCTAGCTGCATGCTTTCATTGTGAATATCAAACTACTAGCAGCATGCTTTCATTGTGAATATCAAACTACTAGCAGCATGCTTTCATTGTGAATATCAAACTTCTAGCTGCATGCTTTCATTGTGATTATCAAACTACTAGCAGCATGCTTTCATTGTGAGTATCAGACTACTAGCTGCATGCTTTCATTGTGAATATCAAACTAATAGCAGCATGCTTCCATTGTGAGTATCAGACTACTAGCAGCATGCTTTCATTGTGAGTATCAAACTACTAGCAGCATATTTTCATTGTGAGTATCAAACTACTAGCATCATGCTTTCATTGTGAAAATCACACTACTAGCAGCATGCGTTCATTGTGAATATCAAACTACTAGCAGCATGCTTTCATTGTAAATATCAAACTTCTAGCAGCATGCTTTCATTGTGAATATCAAACTACTAGCAGCATACTTTCATTGTGAATATCAAACTACTAGCAGCATGCTTTCATTGCGAATATCAAACTACTAGCAGCATGCTTTCATTGTGAATATCAAACTGCAGGTAGCATGCATTCATTATAAATATTAAACCACTAGCAGCAGGCATTCATTGTGAATATCAAACTGCATGCTTTCATTGTGAGTATCAAACAACTAGCAGCATGTTTTCATTGTGAAAATCAAACTACTAGCAGCATGCTTTCATTGTGAATATCAAACTACTAGCAGCATGCTTTCTTTGTGAATATCAAACTACTAGCAGCATGCTTTCTTTGTGAATATCAAACTACTAGCAGCTTGCATTCATTGTGAATATCAAACTACTAGCAGCATGCTTTCATTGTGAATATCACACTTGAAGCAGCATGCGTTCATTGTGAATATCAAACTTCTAGCAGCATGCTTTCATTGTGAATATCAAACTACTAGCAGCTTGCTTTCATTGTGAATGGCAAACTATTAGCAGCATGCTTTCATTGAGAATATCACACTACTAGCAGCATGCTTTCATTGTGAATATTAAACTACTAGCTGCATGCTTTCATTGTGAATATCAATCATCTAGCAGCATGCTTTCATTATTTCTATCAAACTACTAGCAGCATGCTTTCATTGCGAATATCAAACTACTAGCAGCATGCTTTCATTATGAATATCAAACTTCTAGCTGCATGCTTTCCTTGTGAATATCAAACTACTCGCAGCATGCTTTCATTGTAAGTATCAGACTACTATCAGCATGCTTTCATTGTGAATATCAAACTATTAGCAGCATGCTTTCATTGTGAGTATAAGACTACTAGCAGCATGCTTTCATTGTGAGTATCAAACTACTAGCAGCTTGCGTTCATTGTGAATATCAAACTTCTAGCAGCATGCTTTCATTGTGAATATCAAACCACTAGCAGCATGCACTCATTGTGAATATCAAACTACTAGCAGCATGCTTTCTTTGTGAATATCAAACTACTAGCAGCTTGCATTCATTGTGAATATCAAACTACTAGCAGCATGCTTTCATTGTGAATATCACACTAGAACAGCATGCGTTCATTGTGAATATCAAACTTCTAGCTGCATGCTTTCATTGTGACTATCAAACTACTAGCAGCATGCTTTCAATGTGAGTATCAGACTGCTAGCAGCATGCTTTTGTTGTGAGTATCAAACTACTAGCAGCATGCTTTCATTGTGAGTATCAGACTACTCACAGCATGCTTTCATTGTGAGTATCAAACTACCAGCCGCTTGATTTCATTGTGAATATCAAACTACTAGCAGCATGCTTTCATTGTGAATATCACACTACTAGCAGCATGCGTTCATTGTGAATATCAAACTTCTAGCTGCATGCTTTCATTGTGAATATCAAACTACTAGCATCATGCTTTCATTGTGAATATCAAACTACTAGCAGCATGCTTTCATTGTGAATAATAAGCAACTAGCAGCATGCTTTCATTGTGAATATCAAACTACTAGCTGCATGCTTTCATTGGGAATATCAAACTAGTAGCAGCATGCTTTCATTGTAAATATCAAACTACTATCTGCATGCTTTCATTGTGAATATCAAACTACTAGCAGCATGCTTTCATTGTGAATATCAAACTACTAGCTGCATGCTTTCATTGGGAATATCAAACTAGTAGCAGCATGTTATCATTGTGAGTATAAAACTACTAGCAGCATGCTTTCATTGTGAATATCAAACTACTAGCAGCATGCTTTCATTGTAAATATCAAACTACTATCTGCATGCTTTCATTGTGAATATCAAACTACTAGCAGCATGCTATAATTGTATCAAACTACTAGCAGCATGCTTTCTTTGTGAATATCAAACTACTAGCAGCATGCTTTCTTTGTGATTATCAAACTACTAGCAATATGCCTTCATTGTGAATATCAAACTTCTAGCAGCATGCTTTCATTGTGAATATCAAACTACTAGCAGCATGCTTTCATTGTGAGTATCAAACTACTAGCTGCATGCTTTCATTGTGAATATCAAACTTCTAGCAGCATGCTTTCATTGTGAATATCAAACTACTAGCTGCATGCTTTCAATGTGAGTATCAAACTACTAGCAGCATGTTTTCATTGAGTATCAAACTACTAGCAGCATGCTTTCATTATGAATATCAAACTACTCGCAGCATGCGTTCATTGTGAATATCAAACCACTAGCAGCATGCTTTCATAGTGAATATCAAACTTCTAGCAGCTTGCTTTCATTGTGAATATCAAACTACTAGCAGCATGCTTTCATTGTGAGTATCAGACTACTAGCTGCATGCTTTCATTGTTAGTATCAAACTACTAGCTGCATGCTTTCATTGTGAATATTAAACTTCTAGCAGCATGCTTTTATTGTGACTATCAAACTACTATCAGCATGATTTCATTGTGAGTATCAGACTACTAGCTGCATGCTTTCATTGTGAATATCAAACTTCTAGCAGAATGCTTTCATTGTGAATATCAAACTACTAGCTGCATGCTTTCAATGTATCAGACTACTAGCTGCATGCTTTCATTGTGAACATCAAACTAGTAGCAGCATGCTTTTATTGTGAATATCAAACTACTATCAGCATGATTTCATTGTGAATATCAGACTACTAGCTGCATGCTTTCATTGTGAATATCAAACTTCTAGCAGCATACTTTCATTGTGAATATCAAACTACTAGCTGCATGCTTTCAATGTGAGTATCAAACTACTAGCAGCATGTTTTCGTTGAGTATCAAACTACTAGCAGCATGCTTTCATTATGAATATCAAACTACTCGCAGCATGCGTTCATTGTGAATATCAAACCACTAGCAGCATGCTTTCATAGTGAATATCAAACTTCTAGCAGCTTGCTTTCATTGTGAATATCAAACTACTAGCAGCATGCTTTCATTGTGAATATCAAACTACTAGCAGCATGCTTTCATTGTGAATATTAAACTACTGGAAGCACGCTTTCATTGTGAATATCAAATTGCTGGTAGCATGCGTTCATTGTATATATTAAACTACTAGCAGCATGCATTCATTTTAAATATCAAACTGCATGCTTTCATTGTGAGTATCAAACTAATAGCAGCATAATTTCAGTGTGAATATCAAACTATTAGCAGCATGCTTTCTTTATGAATGTCAAACTACTAGCAGCATGCTTTCTTTGTTAATATCCAACTACTAGCAGCTTGCATTCATTGTGAATATCAAACTACTAGCAGCATGTTTTCATTGTGAATATCACACTAGAAGCAGCATGCATTCATTGTGAATATCAAACTTCTAGCAGCATGCTTTCATTGTGAATATCAAACTACTAGAAGCTTGAATTCATTGTGAATGTCAATATACTAGCAGCATGCTTTCATTGTGATTATCACAATACTAGCAGCATGCGTTCATGGTAAACATCAAACTTCTAGCAGCATGCTTTCATTGTGAACATCAAACTACAAGCTGCATGATTTCATTGTGAATATCAATCTTCTAGCAGCATGCTTTCATTGTGAATATCAAACTACTAGCAGCATGCTTTCATTGTGAATATCAAACTACTAGCAGCATGCTTTCATTGTGACTATCAAACTTCTAGCTGCATGCTTTCCTTGAGAATATCAAACTACTAGCAGCATGCTTTCATTGTGAATATCAAAATACTAGCAGCATGTTTTCATTGTGAGTATCGGACAACTAGCAGCATGCTTTCTTTGTGTGTATCAAAATACTAGCAGCATGCATTCATTGTGAATATCAAACTTCTAGCAGCATGCTTTCATTGTGAATATCAAACTACTAGCATCTTGCATTCATTGTGAATATAAAACTACTAGCAGCATGCCTTCATTCTGAATATCAAACTACTAGCAGCATGCTTTCATTGTGAATATCAAACTTCTAGCAGCATGCTTTCATTGTGAATATCAAACTACTAGCAGAATGCTTTCATTGTGAATATCAAACTACTAGCAGCATGCTTTCATTGTGAGTATCAAACTACTAGCAGCTTGCATTCATTGTGAATATCAAACTATTAGCAGTGTGCGTTCATTGTGAAAAACACAATACTAGCAGCATGCGTTCATTGTGAATATCAAACTTCTAGCTGCATGCTTTCATTGTGAATATCAAACACTAGCAGCATGCTTTCATTGTGAATATCAAACTACTACCAGCATGCTTTCATTGTGAATATCAAACTACTAGCAGCATGCTTTCATTGTGAATATCAAACTTCTAGCAGCATGCTTTCATTGTGAATATCAAACTACTAGCAGCATGCTTTCATTGTTAATATGAATCTACTAGCAGCATGCTTTCATTGTGAATATCAAACTACTAGCAGCATGCTTTCATTGTGAATATCAAACTGCTGGTAGCATGCATTCATTGTAAATATTAAACTACTAGAAGCATGCATTCATTGTGAATATCAAACTGCATGCTTTCATTGTGAATATCAAACTACTAGCAGCATGCTTTCATTGTGAATATCAAACTACTAGCAGCATGCTTTCTTTGTGAATATCAAACTGCGAGCAGCATGCTTTCTTTGTGAATATCAAACTACTAGCAGCTTGCATTCATTGTGAATATCAAACTACTAGCATCATGCTTTCATTGTGAATATCACACTAGAAGCAGCATGCATTCATTGTAAATATCAAACTACTAGCAGCTTGCTTTCATTGTGAATGTCAAACTTCTACTAACAGCATGCTTTCATTGTGAATAACACACTACTAGCAGCATGTGTTCATTGTAAATATCAAACTTCTAGCAGCATGCTTTCATTGTGAATATCAAACTACTATCTGCATGCTTTCTTTGTGAATATCAGTCATCTAGCAGCATGCTTTAATTGTGAATATCAATCAACTAGCAGCATGCTTTCATTGTGAATATCAAACATCTAGCAGCATGCTTTCATTGTGAATATCAAACTTCAAGCTGCATGCTGTCATTGTGAATATCAAACTACTAGCAGCATGCTTTCATTGTGAATATCAAACTACTAGCAGCATGCTTTCATTGTGAGTATCGGACTACTAGCAGCATGATTTCATTGTGAGTATCAAACTACTAGCAGCATGCGTTCATTGTGAATATCAAACTTCTAACAGCATGATTTCATTGTGAATATCAAACTACTAGCAGCTTGCATTCATTGTGAATATCAAACTACTAGCAGCATGCTTTCATTGTGAAAATCAAACTTCTAGCAGCAAGCTTTCATTGTGAATATCAAACTACTAGCAGCATGCTTTCATTGTGAGTATCAGACTACTAGCAGCATGCTTTTGTTGTGAGGATCAAACTACTAGCAGCATGCTTTCATTGTGAGTATCAGACTACAAGCAGCATGCTTTCATTGTGAGTATCAAACTACTAGCAGCTTGCATTCATTGTGAATATCAAACTACTAGCAGCATGCTTTCATTGTGAATATCACACTAATAGCAGCATGCTTTCATTGTGAATATCAAACTACTAGCAGCATGCTTTCGTTGTGAATATCAAACTACTAGCAACATGCTTTCCTTGTGAATATCAAACTACTAGCAGCATGCTAGCATTGTGATTATCAAACAACTAGCGGCATGATTTCATTGTGAATACTAAACTACTAGCAGCATGCTTTCATTGTGAATATCAAACTACTAGCAGCATGCTGTCATTGTATTAAACTACTAGCAGCATGCTTTCTTTGTGAATATCAAACTACTTGCAGCATGCTTTCATTGTGAGTATCAGACTACTAGCTGCATGCTTTCATTGTGAATATCAAACTTCTAGCAGCATGCTTTCATTGTGAATATCAAACTACTAGTCACTTGCTTTCATTGTGAGTATCAGAAAACTAGCTGCATGCTTTCATTGTGAATATCAAACTACTAGCAGCATGCTTTCATTGTGATTATCAAACTACTAGCAGCATGTTTTCATTGTGAGTATCAAACTACTAGCAGCATGCTTTCATTGTGAATATTACACTACTAGCAGCACGCGTTCATTGTGAATACCAAACTACTAACAGCATGCTTTCATTGTGAATATAAAACTTCTAGCAGCATGCTTTCATTGTGAATATCAAACTACTATCAGCATGCTTTCATTGTGAATATCAAACTGCATGCTTTTATTTTAAGTATCAGACAACTAGCAGCATGCTTTCATTGTGAATATCAAACTACTAGCAGCTTGCTTTCATTGTGAATATCCAACTACTAGTAGCATGCTTTCTTTGTGAATATCATACTACTAGCAGCATGCTTTTTTTGTGATTATCAAACGACTAGCAGCTTGCATTCATTGTGAATATCAGACTACTAGCAGCATGCTTTCATTGTGAATATCACACTAGAAGCAGCATGCTTTCATTGTGAGTATCAAACTACTAGCAGCGTGCTTTCATTGTGAGAATCAATCTACTAGCAGCATGCTTTCATTGTGAGTATCAAACTACTAGCAGCATGCTTTCATTGTGAGTATCAAACTACTAGCAGCATGCTTTCATTGTGAGTATCAAACTACTAGCAGCATGCTTTCATTGTGAGTATCAAACTACTAGCAACATGCTTTCATTCTGAGAATCAAACTACTAGCAGCATGCTTTTCTTGTGAGTATCAAACTACTAGCAGCATGCTTTCATTGTGAGTATCAGACTACCAGCAGCATGCTTTTGTTGTGAGTATCAAACTACTAGCAGCATGCATTCATTGTATCAAACTACTAGCAGCATGCTTTCATTGTGAGTATCAGACTACTAGTAGCATGCTTTCATTGTGAGTATCAAACTACTAGCAGCATGCTTTCATTGTGAATATCAAACTACTAGCAGCTTGCATTCATTGTGAATGTCAAACTACTACTAACAGCATGCTTTCATTGTGAATAACACACTACTAGCTGCATGCTTTCTTTGTGAATATCAATCGTCTAGCAGCATGCTTTAATTGTGAATATCAAACAACTAGCAGCATGCTTTCATTGTGAATATCAAACTACTAGCAGCATGTTTCATTGTGAATATCACACTAGAAGCAGCATGTGTTCATTGTGAATACCAAACTACTAACAGCATGCATTCATTGTGAATAACAAACTGCATGCTTTCATTGTGAATATCAAACTACTAGCAGCATGCTTTCATTGTGAATATCAAACTACTAGCAGCATGATTTCTTTGTGAATATCAAACTGCGAGCAGCATGCTTTCTTTGTGAATATCAAACTACTAGCAGCTTGCATTCATTGTGAATATCAAACTACTAGCAGCATGCTTTCATTGTGAATATCACACTAGAAGCAACATGCGTTCATTGTGAATATCAAACTTCTAGCAGCATGCTTTCATTGTGAATATCAAACTACTAGCAGCATGCTTTCATTGTGAATAACACACTACTAGCAGCATGTGTTCTTTGTAAATATCAAAATTCTAGCAGCATGCTTTCATTGTGAATATCAAACTACTACCTGCATGCTTTCTTTGTGAATATCAATCGTCTAGCAGCATGCTTTAATTGTGAATATCAAACAACTAGCAGCATGCTTTCATTGTGAACATCAAACATCTAGCAGCATGCTTTCATTGTGAATATCAAACTTCTAGCTGCATGCTTTCATTGTGAATATCAAACTACTAGCAGCATGCTTTCATTGTGAGTATCAGACTACTATCAGCATGCTTTCATTGTGAATATCAAACTACTAGCAGCATGCTTTCATTGTGAGTATCGGACTACTAGCAGCATGCTTTCATTGTGAGTATCAAACTACTAGCAGCATGCGTTCATTGTGAATATCAAACTTCTAACAGCATGCTTTCATTGTGAACATCAAACTACTAGCAGCTTGCATTCATTGTGAATATCAAACTACTAGCAGCATGCTTTCATTGTGAAAATCAAACTTCTATCAGCAAGCTTTCATTGTGAATATCAAACTACTAGCAGCATGCTTTCATTGTATCAGACTACTAGCAGCATGATTTTGTTGTGAGGATCAAACTACTAGCAGCATGCTTTCATTGTGCGTATCAGACTACTAGCAGCATGCTTTCATTGTGAGTATCAAACTACTAGCAGCTTGCATTCATTGTGAATATCAAACTACTAGCAGCATGCTTTCATTGTGAATATCACACTAATAGCAGCATGCTTTCATTGTGAATATCAAACTTCTAGCTGCATGCTTTCATTGTGAATATTAAACTACAAGCAGCATGCTTTCATTGTGAATATCAAACTACTAGCACCATGCTTTCATTGTGAATATCAAACTACTAGCAGCATGATATCATTGTGAGTATCAAACAACTAGCAGCATGACTTCATTGTGAATATCAAACTACTAGCAGCATGCTTTCATTGTGAATATCAAACTACTAGCTGCATGCTTTCATTGTGATTATCAAACTACTAGCAGCATGCTTTCATTGTGAGTATCAGACTACTAGCTGCATGCTTTCATTGTGAATATCAAACTTCTAGCAACATGCTTTCTCTGTGAATATCAAACTACTAGCCACATGCTTTCATTGTGAGTATCAGACTACTAGCTGCATGCTTTCATTGTGAATATCAAACTACTAGCAGCATGCTTTCATTGTGATTATCAAACTACTAGCAGCATGTTTTCATTGTGAGTATCAAACTACTAGCAGCATGCTTTCATTGTGAATATCGCACTACTAGCAGCATGCGTTCATTGTGAATACCAAACTACTAACAGCATGCTTTCATTGTGAATATAAAACTTCTAGCAGTATGCTTTCATTCTGAATATCAAACTACTAGCAGCATGCTTTCATTGTGAATATCAAACTACTAACAGCATGCTTTCATTTTGAATATCAAACTACTAGCGGCATGCTTTCATTGTGAATATCAAACTGCTAGTAGGATGCGTTCATTGTAAATATTAAACTACTAGCAGCATGCATTCATTGTTAATATCAAACTGCATGCTTTCATTTTGAGTATCAGACAACTAGCAGCATGCTTTCATTGTGAATATCAAACTACTAGCAGCATGCTTTCATTGTGAATATCAAACTACTAGTAGCATGCTTTCTTTGTGAATATTAAACTACTAGCAGCATGCTTTCTTTGTGATTATCAAACTACTAGCCGCTTTCATTCATTGTGAATATCAATCTACTAGCAGCATGCTTTCATTGTGAATATCTCACTAGAAGCAGCATGCGTTCATTGTGAATATCAAACTTCTAGCAGCATGCTTTCATTGTGAATATCAAACTACTAGCAGCTTGCATTCATTGTGAATATCAAACTACTAACAGCATGCTTTCATTGTGAATATCACACTACTAGCAGCATGCTTTCATTGTAAATATCAAACTTCTAGCATCATGCTTTCATTGTGAATATCAAACTACTAGCTGCATGCTTTCATTGTGAATATCAATCTTCTAACTGCATGCTTTTGTTTTGAATATCAAACTACTAGCAGCATGCTTTCATTGTGAATATCAAACTACTAGCAGCATGCTTTCATTGTGAATATCAAACTTCTAGCTGCATGCTTTCATTGTGAATATCAAACTACTAGCAGCATGCTTTCATTGTGAGTATCTGACTACTATCAGCATGCTTTCATTGTGAATATCAAACTACTAGCAGCATGCTTTCATTGTGAGTATTGGACTACTAGCAGCATGCTTTCATTGTGAGTATCAAACTACTAGCAGCATGCATTCATTGTGAGTATCAAACTACTAGCAGCATGCTTTCATTGTGAGTATCAAACTACTAGCAGCATGTTTTCATTGTGATTATCAGACTAGTAGCAGCATGCTTTCATTGTGAGTATCAAACTACTAGCAGCATGCTTTCGTTGTATCAAATTAGTAGCAGCATGCTTTTCTTGTGAGTATCAAGCTACTAGCAGCATGCTTTCATTGTGAGTATCAGACTACCAGCAGCATGCTTTTGTTGTGAGTATCAAACTGCTAGCAGCATGCTTTCATTGTATCAAACTACTAGCAGCATGCTTTCATTGTGAGTATCAGACTACTAGTAGCATGCTTTCATTGTGAGTATCAAACTACTAGCAGCATGCTTTTGTTGTGAGTATCAGACTACTAGCAGCATGCTTTCATTGTGAGTATCAAACTACTACATCCTCTATATTAAACCTATGTAGAATATTAGCATTGACCAGTTCCACCAATCTAAAATGTTAAATAAGCACTGCAATGCACCCCATACCTTTATTAATAAATTAGTGCCATAATCTGAGGTTTCTAAAAACAAGCATGTACATTCTATACCAGCCTTTAGCTTATATAAAAATCGCTTGCAACTTTTAATTCTTCTATTGTTGTCTGGTGACGTCCATTTAAAACCTGGTTGCCAAAATTTGACTGTAGCAAATATGAATGTACACAGAAAAATAACAAATTGTCACAGCTAAATTCCCAGTTGCATACTCACAATCCTTTGACATTATGAATCACTGAATCTTGATTAAAAGCTGTAACCTATATCCCCCAATCTCTTTTACAAAACTATACTATAGTTTATAATAATCTAATGGATGCTGGACCTGAAAGAGTAGTGCTTGCAATAATTAAGTCTAACATAAATGTATCTCCTTCTTTCATCATGAAAAACAACCTCCGGAGAGATGTTAAGTCATACTTGGTGCTCATACAGATTACTGTTTCAAGTCGCATTAAAATTTACTCTGTCACCATTTACATCCGTACCCCCTCAGGTCTCAAAATGTTAGAAAATGTCATGGGCACCATCTCTGCTAAACTGAGCACAATAAGATAATCACAGTGGTAGATAGAAATACAGACTTCATATGTCTATTAAAATACAAGCTCTGCACACTCACACTCAGAAATATCTAACCCAAATTGACAATGATGGCACTAGGCTTCATACACCAACCAATGCAATACTGTGCTAGAAATTACTCTGGCAAATATCCCAGAAAAAAAATTGTCTTAATGCAAGTTCTTTTCAATGCACTTATTGAATACATTCCAGTGCTATATACATGGCACCTTAACCTCAAACATATACTGCTTACATATCTTCCAGAACAGTCTCCAAAAGCACACAGGATTTCTTTTTGCTCAACTCAAATTTATTGATTGCACTCCTCTTTACATCATCTTGTCCAGCTTTGTCTCTGTCCATTTTCATTAACAATTTAAGTGCTATTGAAGCCAAAATGTATCCACTAAAAACAGATAACATAAGGCATCTCATGTTCCCTGACTCACTTCTCAGTTTGAACAGCTCCTAAAGAGCAGAGATAAAGCATGGTGAATGTGGAAACTCAAATATGATAATATTGAAATACACTCCCATTACAAACAACTGAGAAAGAAACCGAGAAAGACAATAAACTCATCTCAAGTAAAGCTAAAAGTAACTCCAACTAGCCAGTGAGGAAATCCTGAATAGTTCTGTAAAACAATGAAAATCTGATCCAGCCACAACATTTTAATTGATTGTAAAATTTTAGTGCAAACTATTAACATTATACAAGGGATAAATTGATCCATTATGCATTCACCTCAAAATACCCACAATACATTCAACCACATCCCCTTGCCCCCTACCTGTTGAACCACTATCCAGCTGCCTACACTACTCTTATGTTGTCTTTAAACCCTACACAAAAAAGAAGTTAAGGAGGAGCATGGAAAAAGTTAAACTAAAGGCAAAGTTGGTTAAAAAAAAAATAATCTTCTCATGCTTAAAGTTTTAAAACAACCACTAACAGCCTTAAACTCTATCAAATTTCTTTTTATTAAATATCTTTTCACAAAATATGCAGAAGAAGATAAACAACACATATACATGTGGAACAGTTGATGTTACAGCATGCATACCATAAGAAAGTAGTAACAGTTATTGCACACTTTACTAATTAACACTCAAATTAGGTAGAATTACAATGTTGTGTTACTATAAGGATATGCTTATATTATGAGTTAGTCCAAGAACTTTTACCATATAGCTGTTCTCTTGTACATTATTTTAACAATTGCGAGTGATACTATAGGTATAACATCAACCTATAGAATAATAACTATTTACTCTACTATACCTTATATACATATATACAAATATGTTACCTTAACTATTGTGGTTACTAATCTCAACTAAGTGATGTGTTTACTATCCTTATATAATTAGCATTTAACTTACTCTTTATGATAGAATATTAATTAATGCTTTGCAGTACCTCTGATAGTAGGTTTGGTTCTTCTGATGTTTTGTATAAAGCTTCTTGGCCAATATATGTTTTTTTCGCCATGCTTTTATATTCTGACCAGGTTAGTCTTAATCTGGCTATCCATTTTTTTGCTATGTAAGCTTTTAATAGGGTGCATAGTGTTATTATAATGTGTTTAGAGAAATTATTATTATTCACTTTGAATATATGCAGTATAGCTGTCTCCCATGACAACGTGAGTTTTGAATAGACTGATTTCTCTAAAAGGAATCTTAGTGAGCACCATAGATTATAAACTGTTTTGAAGCTCCAAAAATGTGGAGGATATCTGCCTCTTTATTAGGACAAAAGGAGCAATACGGTGACTTGGATGGGTTGAATTTGTTAAGGTGAACAGGTGTATGGTAGGCATTTTTGAAGATCATGATCTGTGTGTATATTAGCATTTTATATGGTATCAGTTTCATAGTATTTCTAATAGTTAAAATGAACTGCAGACCTGCTGGCCAAAAAAAAAACAAGTAAACCAGAAGCCAAAAATTTAGCGCTTTCATCCACTGTTTAATACGTGAACTTCCTCAGAAACATTTTCAAATGATTTCCAGTTCCTTAAATAACTTACTAAACAGGAAATGACATCATGACCATCAAACTGAAAAAATAACAAATGTGATTTTCTACAAAAATAAAGTATTGTCATAATGATAACAAAAAAAAACATATATATATATATATATATATATATATATATATATATATATATATATATATATATATACACAAATGAATGCATATACACATATATACACATACATATGTATAAATGCAAAAATACAGTCATAAAAATGCAGTGTAAATTCATGCTGTGTGAATAGCATAATAATCAACTTGAGCATATGAAATGCGTATCCAAAGACCACTCCCACGTAGACACAACAATCACATGCATACACACACCCGCACACACACACACACACACACACACACACACACACACACACACACACACACACACACACATATGCACATATAGACATGTGCCCCCCCCGCACACACACACACACACACACACACACACACACACACACACACACACACACACACACACACACACAGACACATACACACACACACACACACACACATGCACACACACACACAAACATAGACCCAAACGATCACTATGAAAATATGAAATACACATGTGAAAAAAATATACATATAGCATATTACATTATTCATATATATACATATTTTTTTTGTTTTCTACATATAGTACATTTTATATATATTATATTATATACATTTTGGTGTGTGTACTTGTGTGTATACATCATCATTATTTTTATATCGTCGTATATTTTTCATGATATTTATATATATATTTTTTCACATGTGTATTTCATATTTTCATAGTGATCGTTTGGTTCTATGTTTGTGTGTGTGTGCGTGTGTGTGTATGTGTGTGTGTGATGTGTGTGTGTGTGTGTGTGTGTGTGTGTGTGTGTGTGTGTGTGTGTGTGTGGGTGTGTGTGTGGGGGGCCGGCACATATCTATATGTGCATATGTGTGTGTGTGTGTGTGTGTGTGTGTGTGTGTGTGTGTGTGTGTGTGTGTGTGGGTGTGTGTATGCATGTGATTGTTGTGTCTACATGGGAGAGGTCTTTGGATACGCATTTCATATGCTCAAGTTGATTATTATGCTATTCACACAGCATGAATTTACACTGCATTTTTATGACTGTATTTTTGCATTTATACATATGTATGTGTATATGTGTGTATATACATTCATTTGTATATATATATATATATATATATATATATATATATATATTTTTTTTTTTAATTTGTTATCATTATGACAATACTTTATTTTTGTAGAAAATCACATTAGTTATTTTTTCAGTTTGATGCTCATGATGTCATTTCCTGTTTAGTAAGTTATTTAAGGAACTGGAAATCATTTGAAAATGTTTCTGAGGAAGTTCACGTATTAAACAGTGGATGAAAGCGCGAAATTTTTGGCTTCTGGTTTACTTGTTTTTTTTTTTTTGCCAGCAGGTCTGCAGTTCATTTTTTCATTTTGTTTGGTTGTCGGCATTTCTAATAGTTAATTCCTTTTGATTGTCTGCTCTGGTGTTATCTTTTCTTTCCCAAAACTTTGAAAAAAGAATTGCATTTTGATATTTAACACTAAACTAATGTCTTTTGGCTTTTCCCAGTTAGGGGTCACCACAGCGGAACTCTGGTCCACTAATGATTGGCAGTGAATTTTTATGGTGCCGAGTTGCCAGCCCGATGCCAGACCTTCAAAGAAGGCAGACCCATTCACGCATGCCCCAACCTGCATGTCTTTAAGCATCACCCAACCACGGGGAGAGCATGCAGACTCCACACAGAAGGTGCTCCAGCCATGAATCGAATGGGAGAACCTCTTGCTGTGAGGCAGCAATGCTAATCACTGCACCTTCATGGCTCGATATTAATATTTGCTATTAATTTATATGTATTTGATATCATTTTCTTTTTACTTAAAAGCAATTTTAGATCTTGCTCAACTACATTGATATATTTGGTTATATTACTTACTAGGTATAAGATTTGTTTAATTATCAGTTTATATTTATTGCTTGCTTTAAGTCATTTCTTGATATTTTCCATTGAAAGGTGATTTAATTGGTAAAAATCCCATACAGTATAATTTTTTATTAAAGGGTATTTATCTAGGTTCACCATAGTGTTTCCTAGTTTTATATATGGGTTGTTATGTATTGGTTGCAGAAGAGTAATCGTGTCTTTTAAATTTATTGATATCAGTAGCTTCTTGAAAATTTCATAGTTGTTTATTAAGATTGAATGAATTTTTGTTGTCTTAAAAGTTTCTTGTTTTAAGAAGG
Source organism: Protopterus annectens (assembly GCF_019279795.1). Lineage (NCBI taxonomy): Eukaryota > Metazoa > Chordata > Ceratodontiformes > Protopteridae > Protopterus > Protopterus annectens. The sequence goes on from NC_056733.1 coordinate 1,953,563,239, forward strand.
GAATCACTACCAAACAGGAATCTTCGTAATTCAGCGTCTTTATTGGAAAAACAGGCAACAAAAATCATAACTTAGCGCTTTCCCCCTTGCAATAAAGGCATCATCAACTCTGATGATGCCTTTATTGCAAGGGTGAAAGCGCTAAGTTATGATTTTTGTTGCCTGTTTTTCCAATAAAGATGCTGAATTATGAAGATTCCTGTTTGGTAGTGGTTCAAGACTTCTGTGTTTTAGTTACTGGATTGGTTAAGAAGGGAATCGTTTTTGGATTAACTTTATATGTTATAATATTGTGGTCCAATAAATTAATCAACAATGGGTATCATTCATTACCTAGTGCGTCTTGATTTGCTATCTGCATGATGCGACTTGCATTAATAATTTCATAGTACAATTGAAAATCAGGAAGGCTTAAGCCTCCTTTTTCTTTTGAGGGTATTAGCTTATTATAGCTAATTCTTGAACTTTTTGGGTACCATATGAATTTTGCCAGTCAAACTTTTATCTTGTTGAAGAAGGTAACTGGAATTATCATGAAAGTGGCATTCAGATGGTATAAAATCTTAGAAAATATGTTCATTTTTACAATTGAATCTTTTGATAAGGTAGATAGTTTAAGCTTTTCCCATTTATTAATGATACCAACTATATTTGACCAAGTTTTAGCTATATTATTATTGAACATATCTGATTGTGTATGGCTAAAATTTATACCTAAATATTTCAAAATATATTGCACTTTAACATTAGTCTCTGGAAAGTAAAATTCCTTATGCCCCAGAGGGATAACTGGATAAATAATTGACTTCTTAGGATTAATTTCATAGTTGGACACTAAGGAAAACTTATCTATGGACAATAGGATTTTATTTAAATCAGTATTGGGATATTGAAACTAAATATTGAGATTGTCTGCAAAAGCTGTGTATTTTATTTGTGTTTTTGATACTGATATACGATGATGGTATGGATAGTTTGCAGTAGTAGTGTTTCTATATAAAAATTAGACAGGTTTGATGAGAGTGGGCATCCCTGTCTGGTTCCATTTGTGAAGATTGGGTAGAGATGAGTGGAGAAATGTGAAGACTAGCAAAGATGGGTGAAGGCTGCCAGCCTAGTTAAATATAATTTGGTACATAATTCTATTATTTGTAAATACTGTGAATGTTGAACTTAAAACAATGTGGCAACATCGCCATCTGCTGTAAAGAAAGCTAAGTCAAGCAATTCGTGTTCGTCCTTTGAAATTAAAATTATTTCATCACTGCCTTTGATGTTTTACAACCCGGCTCCAGTACGGCTGGATGGGGGCTTTCTACCTATTGTTTTAAGGCTAAAGTTAATGACCAGAATTTACATGTGGAATGTCCTTTATTGCTCTAAGTGTAAAATAATGTAAATGCAGTTAATGTGTAGCCTGGGAACTCCAGGAAGGGTGAAAAAGACCATGTAATGTTTATCAGAACTGGAGTTTCAATTTAAACAGTAAGAACCAGAGATTGTTGAGCATTTTTGTCTTCATATCCAACCTACAGCACTGTCTGCTCTCTTAAGAAGTTATCTTAGAAGTGTGTTTTTTTTTAGAAATAGCTAGGACTATAAAGATTAGACTATGTGTTTTTCTGTTATGTCAGAACTGTACTACTGAATTATTTTAAGTTTCTGTGTGATCTCTGAACTCTTGAATAGCATTGTGGTGTAGTAGTACTGTCTTGTGTTTTTAGTATTTATTATTAAATATTTTAAACCCCTTTTCAACTGTGGCTGCTTTATGTAGAGATACATTAAGCTCTGCAGTACTTTGCATGCTTATACATGATCCTGTAATAAGCCCTTCCAATAAGCCTTGGTTGCTTAGTTACACTACTATTGGATAATAATATTGCCCAGTAATAATCGGACACCCTTTTAAGGGACTTTGGCAGATATACCCCAGGGATTACCTCAGTGTCACTGCTCGACAGAGGCACAGCAAAATAATGGGTATAGTTCCCCATACTAAAGGGGTGGCGTAAGCCACAAAACTATGGGCTAGGCTTGTAAATGCCCTCGGGCAGATAGCCTAGTATGAACCTATGAACCTATGAACCTATGATAATTTATAGCTGGTGGTGGCAGGAATTACTATGGTATAGTCTGGGTATAGGGGCGGGCGGCCACGGTGGTGCAGTGGTTAGCATTGCCGCCTCACAGCAAGAGGTTCTCCGGTTCGATCCTCGGCTGGGGTGCCTTCTGTGCGGAGTCTGCATGTCCTCCCTGTGGTCGCGTGGGTTTCCTCCGGGTGCTCCGCTTTCCTCCCACATCCCAAAGACATGCTGCAGGTGGATTGGACACTCTAAATTGGCCCTAGGTGTGTGTGTGAGTGTGCCTTCTGTGGAAGGTTGGGCGCCGGGCTGGCAACTCGACACCGTAAAACTCCACTGCCATTCAATGTGCGGACAAGGTGATCCACTGTGGCGACCCCTAACCGGGAAAAGCCAAAAGAAGAAGAAGAAGTCTGGGTATAGGGGCACAGCTGGAGAATCTGTGTCAGCCTTTCCCAGGAGTGTCTGTGAAGCTGTATAAATACTTATCTCAAAGTGTGTGTGTGTGTGTGTGTGTGTGTGTGTGTGTGTGTGTGTGTGTGTGTGTGTGTGTCAGCTACCTGGGCAGGGACACAAAATACTGGTTGGACAGAGAGGGTACTGGAGGTTAGCTTGCCAGCTAGGCTGAGATCTAGACCCTATAACTGTGCCAGTGTGGAGTCATATTGGGGACCTGGGGAGCAAGGGAGTGACCAGCCCCAGATTGACTGTGATCTCTGTGTGCTCTTAATGGAAATTGCACTTTACTGTGTGTATCTGTTATCCTTTCCTCTCATATGAGATGCCGCCTCTGGTGTTAGTGGTGAGGATTGAGGTTCCTTGATTTCTGGGCCAGGGCACGGGTATCACATGTGGTTTGCAGTGGTTGCAATATCCACATCACATATTGAGTAGTTGGAAAATACTAATTGGCATGTAGTGGTGTGGGTAGAGTGAATCCTATAGCTTATGTACAGTGATCTCTGAATGTGTTTTGCACTCTAAATTAGCCACGCAGTCAATACTCAGAGTTCAGATCACAATTGTTTTATTTATTTTGTTAGCTTAGTGAGTCAGGGTGAGCAGGCAGCATGTCAGCAGAGGAGTATGGAAAGCTGACAAGGAATGAGCTGGTGGCGATGTGCCAGGCTAGGAGACTGGTGCATGGAAATCTGACTAAAGCAGACCTGGTTGCAGCCTTGGTTACAACTGCATCAGAAAACAGAATCCAGGAGGACAATCAGACTGGCAGTGGAGATACAATATCCTCGGAGAATGGACAGCTCAACCTTTCTGCGAAAAACAATCAGACTGGCAGTGGAGATACAATATCCTCGGAGAATAGACAGCTCAATCTCTCTGCAGTGGACTTAAAAATCAAGCTGGAGCTAAAGAGACTTGAGTTGGAGGTCAAGCATTTGGAGATAGAAGCCGAGGCATGAGAGGGAAATGCTGACTCTTTGCCAGAGTCATGGAGGTAATGGGGAATGGAGTAACTGGACCCCAGAAGCACAACAGGTCAGTAAATTTCTTCTGTAATTTAAAGAGGGGAATAATTTTGATAGTTTTTTTCATATGTTTGAGAGGGTATACAAACAGTATAGTGTTGACCAAAGGCTCTGGGTACAGTTTTTGCCCCCCTTACTCCATAGTAAAGTTGTAAATGCATTAGCTAAAATGCCTGACTCTTTCTGTTTAAATTATACTGCTGTAAAAAAATGTCTTTTAGAATGTTTTAAGCCAGTACCTGAAATGTATAGGAAAAAGTTTTGTGAGCATAGATGCAAGGTAGATGAAAGTGTTTGTGAATATGTTGCTGAACTGAGCACTTATTTTCATAGCTGGATGAGTGGATGTCAGGTCATCACTTTTGAAGCACTGGCAGACCGTTTGGTGAGGGAACAATCCCTTAGCACTTTGCCTGAGGATATGAGGATCTGGTTAGCTGATGGACAATGTGTGGCTTCAGATGAGTTGGGGAAGAAGGGAGACCTATACTTGGCAAGCAGGGCAGCCATGCACAGGAAGGGGACACCCAGTACTCCCCATTGGTCTAAAGGAACCCATGGTGGGCAGCACAGACTGCCCCAACAGAATCTGCCAGTAGCAGGGGAAGTCACTAGTCCAGGTACATGTCCAGGAGCTAGGGTTAAATGTTTTGAATGCAACCAGTGGGGCCATGTGGCATACAGGTGTCCACAGAAGTAAGGTGGGGAACCAAAGGTGAGATTCCCAGTAAGTAGGAAAGACAAAATGCCAATAGTAGGTTGTCTTGAGACAACAGTGGTATGGAACTATCATCCTGCAGATGTCCTGAGAGGGAAGGATTTGGATGAGGCAGTACCATGCACTTATGCAGTTACATGCGTTCAGGCTAGGAGACAAGCATGTGGGTCTGGTAGCCTGGGGGAGACCCAGACAGACTGCATACTTGCAGCCATGACTAGTGAGGTGGTGACTTCAGAGTGGGAGCTACTCGGTAGCAGTGAGACTGGATGTGAACCACAGCTGCTTGTGGGTACTGATGTTCCCTTGGACAGTGTGACTGCAAAGATAGAGGTGAGTAGTAGTACCCAGGCTGACAGTGAGGCACCGCTGTCAGAGGATGCCAGATGTCCTGTGGAAGGGGAGCTGGGAAGGGTTACAAGGAGAGAGTTGAGACAGGTTCAGCTCTCTGACCCTACATTGCAAGGCCTGAGGCAGGTAGCTAGGGAGGCACCTGATTCTCAAGGAAAGGGGGAATCTGTATACTAGGACAAAGGGTTACTATACAGAGAGTGGACCACTGAGGTAGGGATAGAAAGTGAGAGAGTACAGCAGTTGGTAGTGCCTAGAGCCTACTGTCTGGTGCTTCTAGCTATAGCCCATGATATTCCCTTTGCAGGTCATATGGGCATAAAACGTACAAAGAGGCATATTATGCAGAACTTCTATTGGCCTGGAATTTCCAGAGATGTAACAGGGTACTGCAAGACCTGTGAGCAGTGCCGAAAGGTACTCAAGGCAGGAGACAAGGTGATAGCTCCTTTGATGCCTTTGTCTGTGATTGAGGAGCCATTTCTGAAGGTAGCTATGGATATTGTGAGTCCTCTGAGTAACCCAAGTTCCAAAGGGAAAAAGTATATCCTAGTGGTAGTTGATTATGCTACACAATACCCTGAGGCAGTGGCTTTGTCCTCCACTGAGGCAGAGAAGGTAGCAAATGCTTTCTTAGAGATTTTCAGCAGGGTAGGTTTCCTAAAAAAAATACTGACTGGCAGAGGTGCCAGTTTCATGTCAGACCTGCTGGCTTGTCTGTGGAAGTCCTGTGGGGTAAAGCACATGAAGACAATCCCCTACCATCCCCAGACTAATGGTCTTGTTGAGAGGTTAAATTCTACAATCAAGTCCATGCTACAGGCATTTGCAGATCAGTTTAAGAGGGAGTGGGATAAATATTTGCCCCATTTGTTGTTTGCTTACAGAGAGGTTCCCCAGGAATCCACAGGTTTTTCACCCTTTGAGTTGCTGTGAGGGGACCTCTACATTTAATTTGAGAGGAGTGGGAAGGTGAGTGCGAGACTCACAAGGAGTCTGTTGTGACATATGTCCTAAACCTCAGGACAAGGCTTAGGGAACTCATGGGCTTGGCCCAGCAGAACCTGGCAGAAGCCCATCAACAGTCATTAAAAGAGGGAGAAGTAAACGATCTCATGGTGAGCTAGTTTGTTCCCTTGACATGAGTTCTGATTGTCGACGCATTCAGCGTCTGTTGGAACAAAATTGGAGGGTCATCCAAGGCAACCCTGATATTTTTGAAATATTAGGTAATAAACCATTTTTTGTTCAGAAGAACAATTTTAATATAAAAAAGGCTTTGGAACATGATACAACACGAGGTTCAACCAATAGTATGCACAATAAGTTTTCCAATAAACATGGGATGCATTGTTGCTATGAATGCAACATGTGTCGTTATATTTCTTTAGGTCCTTACATTTCTGTTGTTTCAGTAGACAAGACTTTTGAGGTTCCTGGTTTCGCCAACTGTTGCACACAAGGGGTTATTTACATTGCCCTTTGTTCTACCTGTCCAGCTTATTATGTGGGGATGACATCCAGACAATTAAAAATTCGAATCAGGGAACACCTTTATAGCATTAAAACCAAGGATGAAACCAATGCTCTTTTTAAACACTCAGCAGTGTGTTGTTCCTTTAAGAAATTTTTGTTCTCTGTATTGGAGGTTTGCCACAAAGATATGAGAGACGGGGACTTTAAAAACTATTTACTGCAACGAGAAACTGTTTGGCAAATTAGGCTTAAATCAGATTCTTATCCAGGACTCAATGAGTCTATTAATGTGAAATGTTTTCTAAAATATCGGAAACTTCAAGTTAAAAAAGACAAAGACATAGTTCCTCTTCATTTTAACTAACATTTAGGCTTAGTTATTTGTTCAGTATTAAGAAACTTCTTTAGTTAATTGTTTAATTGAATTTTAATTGCTTGTCAAGTATTTATTGAATGTGTAACTGTTGTTTTATCATTCTGATGAAGTCTGTGGACGAAAGCGGATAAATAAATTTTTAATACGCTATTTCTTGGATTTCTACTTGAATTTATACCTCCATTTTGGTCGTTTGTTGTTTGCTTTTTTACTGGCACCTTGCTTTGTTCTTATATATATATATATATATATATGTGTGTGTGTGTGTGTGTGTGTGTGTGTGTGTGTATATATATATATATATATATATATATATATATATATATATATATATATATATATATATATATATATATGTACATAGATAGAGAAGTATGTATAAATAGATAGACATATATAAATAGATAGAGTATGTATATATATATATATATATGTATATACATATATATATATATATATGTAATAGACACATACATATATAGATATCTATAGATACATACACATATACAGACAGATATGAATGTCTATAAATATGTATCTATGTGAATATCTCTCTTTCTATATATATATATAAATATATATATATATATATATATATATATATATATATATATATATATATATATATATAGACTGAGAGAGGCACATGTGGGCAGATGTATTGCAACAGGTGCCTGGTGACAAAGGCATGAACTGAACACCAGTGTGGATACTGGAGTACCATACCCCATCCCAAAACACTTTAACCACTAACCACCACATAGGTGGTTGCCTGCCTACTACTGGATGTGTCAGAAGGGAACATGGGAAACAAGTGTACAATAGCCTCCCCTTTGATATTCACAGAGGCACACTAGTCTTGTAATCCCTGTACATGGTACGTGTCATCACAAATGGTATGTCAGCTAGGGAAATTTAGGTCACTGTACCCCTCTACACCTCACAATGTCCTACACAGTATGTACCTCTCATGACAACTACAGCAAGGGAAAAGGACACAGACATATGTAACAAAAAGTGATAATGCCCTCAAACACATTCCCTATGCAGAGTGACTGACAAAACCACAGATAGAGTGCCTTTCATACTACCTACACAGAGGCTACCACTGCTGAATATACAGAGTTATGTCACACCCATACCAGTTGTCCAACCACCATGGTAACACCTCACAATTTGTCCAGCCTAAATGACCTATGGCCCTCATCCTTGTCACTGCAGTAAAGAGCTCATGCTGGAGGTACAGGTTCCTATCCACAAATAAGCCATACCCTGGACTAAACCACCCAGCATTAACAAGAAGGCACCTTATTAGTAGATGTCAGACATACCCGTGATGAATGTTATGCAGATAGGTAATATGCCATATGAGTCACCTCTGTGTAACTGTGTGACAGGACCAATTGCAATCACATTACATGTGTCCCAAGGGGCAGGGTAGCATAACACTATGCTGCCGTAGGCACAGGGCCAATAGCATAGTACCTACCTATGACACAATGCACACACACATGTAGTCATTGCAATACCAACTATGTGAGGTGGAATGAGTGTGCCACTGACTGTGTGCAAGATCTGTAATGGTGTGATTGCTCAGCATGACTTTGTGTCTGTCATGGTAGTGTGTGTCCTCGGTGTGAGGCCAGAGAAAGATGTGTCAGTTATTGGGATACAAACATACTACATTGCCATATGTTGTGCTGTGTTTCCCTGTATATGACTGCGGTGTAGGTAGGGGTATGGCAGCAAAGACTAGGGTGGATTACCATTGAAACTGTAACTGTGCATTGCATGGGATGACAATATTCCCCATCCATTAGCTTGATACAGACCCCCAGTGTGAGGTTGTGCATTGGACCTCAAACAGTGTGCCGAGTGCTGGTGTATGCTAGTTTGTTGTATGGAGTGTGGCAGGCACTGTGACACAGTTGTTGGCTGAGCACTGATATGTGTTAATTTACATGTGTATCCCCTGATAGACAGACAGATGCTATATATGGCAGTTCAATGATATCAGTACAGTAGAGTATTATGTGTGCCATATTACTTGCTCACATATTTTTCTTTTCCTTCCAGGGTGATGGTGCATCAGCACAACCCCTGTTATTCAGCTTCAGAGGATGAGGAGATACACCAGAGCCTGGTGTGGGATTTTTCCACACTGTTTTCCTGGACCAGCCAGAACCAGCAGAAGAGGGCTGCACTGTGGCAAGACCTTGTCCGTCGGGTAAATGACATAGGCATGCATAACCGGACATATGAGCAGGTACGCCATCACTGCAGTGATTTAATTAGAAATGTCCATCAGCGTGTGTCTGATATCCACAGACAACAGCTTGCCACAGGTGGTGGGGTACCTATCCACCCCCCCCTCACCAGACTGGAGGAGCTCCTCCTAAGTGTTGTGGCTCCAGGCCAACAACAACAACAGCCACAGACATGTGTCATGATGGAGGCTGGAGCCACCCAGCATGTGGACATGGAGTATGCAGGTAACATGCCATATATGTAGTTGAGTGTTGTCTGCACTGGTAGTTTATGTATGTGTGAGATGTGTACTGTGTGTGTGTAGCTGTTATCCTGGAAATTCTTGTGCAAGATTGATATTCTGAATATCATCAGTACACCTGTGAAAGCCAACTGTTGTACTACTGTACTGTATCATACTCACAGTATCAATGGCACAGTTGTGCCCACTGACAATAACTGTCTTATTTGTACAGGTCCCTCTGGAGTAACAGCAAGGCAGCCAATCCATGATGGTGAGTGTGTAATAGCACTACTATTAATACTAATGATAATAATAGTAATAATACCCTCAAACAGTATTGTGTATGTGTTGGAATGCAGGTGTGTGTGTGTTTGTATCTCATGTACTGAGGAGTGTGCATGTGTGCACGTGTGCATGTGTGCTTGTGTGCATGTGTGCATGTGCCCATGTGCATGTGTGCATGTGCCTGTGTGCATGGGCCCATGTGCATGTGAGCATGGGTGCATGTGTGCATGTGTGCATGTGTACATGTGCCCATGTGTGCATGTTTGCATGTGGCCATGTGTGCATGTGTGCATGTGTATGTGTGCATGTGTGCATGTGCCCATGTGCATGTGCCCGTGTGCATGTGTACATGTGTGCATGTGCCCATGTGCATGTGCCCATCTGCATGTGTGCATATGCCCGTGTGCATCTGTGGTAACATTGTGTACACATCGTAAATTGTGTTTCCTGTCTTCCTCTCATAGGTTCTGATGTTGCTCTGTTGGCGTGCAGCATGGAACCTGAAGCCACTGCTGGGGATAGTGATAATGATGATACATTTGTAATGGCACAGGGAGGTGTGACAGGGTCTGTTGTTGGTCAGCCAATTGACAGTACACAGCTGTCAACCCCAACAATGTGCACAGTCATCCTGCCGATACATCCATTGTCACCAATGTCCTTAGCTGAGGGACAGCATACAGTGGGCATTGACCAGGGTAATGTGGTATCAGTGGCACATGCATCCCCTCACAGCAGCCATGGCCAGAGTCCTGACATGGTACCACATATGCAGATGTCCAGGGGTTTTTGTGGGAGCATCCATGGTCGTACTGCCCCTGTCAGACGTGCCCACAGAGGTCTTTCAACCTCAGCTATGTTCCGGGCTGTAATGCAGGCACAGGCACGTATGGAACGGTACGCCAGACAGGGTCTGAGGGAGCTTAGAGAACATTGTGTGATGTAGCAGCTGCCATCTGTACTGTCAGCGAGGTCATTGACAGACGTTGGGGGGACACATTAGATCTGTTCCACAACTACATGTCCATGAGCCAGTGCAATACAGGACGGTTGAGGCATCGATGTGGACGTATGCCAGCAATATCAGCAGCTGACAGTCATCGCGGACAACAAACCCGCAGCCGCTCCCATAGTGCCCGTACCAGCCCCAGCAATGCTGGGTCTGTGCTGTCATCAGACCGCCCTAGAAGACCACGTGCACGTGGCTCTGGACAGTCCCAGCAGGGACATGTGTCCAGTCATCAACCAGCTGCTTCTGATGACAGTACCCAGTCTGGCTTAGTACCTGATACTGTCCATACCACCCCTGCCAGGCACAGGTACCATGTCCGTGGCCAGAGACAGTGATCTGTATGACCTGGCAGGTGCAGTCTGTGGCTGTCCACAAACACCCGTATATGGCAGCCATGAGGTGGAACTGTGTGCATGCATACACACATGCATAATGCTAACACCTAGGGCTAACACATACACACACACACTGCATCAACATTGCCCCATGTTGTTCTGTTGTCCCTCACTAACACACACACACATACATGTCGATTGGATGTGTCAATGGCAGACTCTGGCATACCAAGTACACACCCTGTGCATATGATGAAACTGTGCCACCTCCTGCAATCTGTAACATTGATGCAGGAACAGGATAGCATGATGCTGATGCACAGGGTGACTACACAGAACTGTAGTAATATTATCATGTTGTTAACAGTACAGTGTAATGATATCATTGTGGGTATATCCCAGCATGCCTGATGCATTAACAGTATGATTGTCATTGTAGTTTTTTATACACCAGTGTTAATTCCAACAGTGTAATGTCTGCACATCTTTGCATTCTGGTGGTAAGGCTGAAAACACAAATCCACCTACATAGGTAGCACAGGGGATAAGAAAATGGAAGTAATGATACTCAATGCCAGACATGTAAACAGCAAGATGCATGCAGTCCAAACTCTACTCAGCATGGAGAATGTTGATATCTGTGCAGTGACAGAAACCTGGTTCAAGGCTCCCAAGAGCACCCTAGCACTACCAGGTTACACCTCATACCATGCTTTACAGCCCCAAAACATGGAACTAACTATGAAAGGAGGGTGAGTATCAATAAATGTCAAGGATACCCACACCCCCAGGTTGGTGCCACAGCATGAAGCATCACAGACTATCCACGTGCAACTAACAGTGGGTAAAACTGCCTTCCAGTTCATAGCCTGCTACAGACCACCCTCCTAAACCCAGGAAACCCACTTGGCTTACTTAAGAACACATGAATATATGAAGGTGTCTCCAAACAACATTATATTGGGCAACTTCATCTACCCACACATAAACTGGGAGCATTCCTGTAGCTCCAACACCCTAGGCCAAGGGTTTCTAGAATTCATAAACTCAAATGCTATGGAACAACTTGTTACCACTCCCACAAGAGGGGAAAACATACTGCACCTGATCATCACCAACATGGGGACTCTATGCTCCAGACCAGAAGTGTATCCCTCGCTGGTAAGATGACACCATAGAGTAATCTCACTGTATATTCACATACCAACCGCAGCCCCTGCACAGAAAACCACATTGAAAAAGTTGTGTAAAGCAAATTCCACACAGCTCAAGACTGAGACAGAGGTGGAATCCTTCAAAGCCCCTGGGCCTGTGGAAAATACGGCCCACACTGCTGAATCCTTTATAAACGCATTATATGAACACCTCCAGGAATGCACAGATCATGCAATTCCAAATATAACCAAGACCCAATCCTCCAAAGACAGGCGTCCTTTCTGGTGTACCCCAGCCACATAACAGAAAACAATAGAAGGAGGAAGCTACTACATGATCGACCTATATCCCACAAAGGGAAGGCATCTCTGATCAGTATTTGGACAAAAATTACGGGCACTCATAAAAATCGACTAAGGCCAGCTTCAAAATAAATATTGCACAAGACACTAAGGATAATCACAAGGTTTTCTTTACTTATGTTAGGAATCTGGGTGCGAATTCCCACCCAGATATGCTCAGAAGTTGGCCTAAATGACACAGAATACACCTAAGCCACATACATTGCCAACATCATTGCTGACAGGTTCAGCACAAACATCTCACCCCCGCCTCCCCAACACAAGGGCAAATATATATCCCAGCAGAGTGATGCCCTCCTGACATCTGAGATGCTCAGTCGCCCTCTCCAAAGCAGAAACACAGCATCAATGGGAGCAGACAGTGTCCCAGGCTGCATCCTACATGAACTCCAAGAAGAACTAAACACAAACATAAAACTACTGTTCAATCCCAGCCTTACTACAGGATATGTAGCCAAGGAGTGGCATACAGCAAAAGTGATCCCTCTCCACAAAGGTGGTGCCTCAACGGATCCTGGAAACTATTGCCCTGTACACCTGACTAGTTTGGTCTGCAAAGCTATGGAAAGGATCATCATAGACCTCATAAATAAAGTTATTGAGGACCTACAGACACTGGATACTACCCAGTTCGGCTTTGTTGAGGGCACATCCTGCCTCTTAAACCTGTTTGATGTCTTTGAAACAGTCACTAAGGCCAGTGACGAGGGGAAGGTGTTCAACACAGCCTACCTGGACCTCGCAAAAGCCTTCGATACAATACTCCACTCAGGCATTATAGAGACGCTCACCAGCTTAACTATAAACCCCTATGTCACTAGATGGATTGCAAACTGGCTCATGGACAGAACACACATGGTCAGAATTGCTGGAACCATGTCACACTCCAAACCGGTTACAAGTGGCGTCTCACAGAGTTCAGTCCTTGGACCTCTCTTGTTTGGTATATATTTCTCAGAGGTACAGGCCAACACAGAAGGACTGTGGCTGAGCAGGTTCACAGATGACTGCAAACTGTGCGCCATAATCAACTCATCAGCCAACAGAAGCATCCTACAAAAGGGCCTCATAGAAACAGACAGCTGGTGCCAGAGCCATGGCCTCAAGCTAAATGCCAAAACCTGTATAGTCATCCCCTTTGGCAAAAACGAAGTGCCCACAAATTAACACATAGGTGCTAAGCCATTAAGTACTGTACACATGATTGGGGACCTTCGTGCCTCTTTAGTCATCCCTCATCAGGCCCATAATTGAGTACAATGCCCCTTTTGTGGTGTACCTTACCAGACACCTGACCTGCAGCAACTGGAAAGTCCACAAAAGTACCTCACCAAGGGGATCAAAGGGCTCAAACAGATGCCTGACATATAGAACCATGTCCAACCTGGAATTAATGGACATGCTGCACCTCAGAAAATCCAAATCCCATGGAGCTATGTGCTCGTGACACTTGCACCTCAGCACTTACATAAATAGGACATGCTGGAGGGACAGATTCATAACCCAGAGGCTCCCTTCACTCTGGAATAAAATCACAGTCCAGGTTAGGCAGAGTCCCTTAATGACTCTCTGCAAGAGGAATGTTGCTGAGTGGATGGGAGATTGTAGGTTTACCCCGGGCATCACTTCTGTGTCACTGTTACACAGAGGCTGAGTATACTAACCTGGAAAAAGGCCATATCAAAATTCATTTAACATGGGTGGCAAAAGACAAACACAGTCTGGCTAGGCTTATAACTGCCCTAGAGCAGATAGCCTAGTATGAACCTATGAACCTATTACATGATGTATCCTCAACTGATACACAGATATAGGAAACCCAGTGTCAGTGATATCCCTGCAGTACTACACTATATCAGTAGCCATTCTTACTGAGCCACACACATCCCTGTGAAGAATGCTGTTTGGCATATAGCAGTCTCACGTACATGCCAACACACTAGCCATATGTTAATCAATGACTGGAAATGTATACAGTGGCCTACAATGCATTCTGCACATGACACACATGACCATCACATGGGTATCATACAGATGGATACCTGTTGCCTAAGCAAGAAGGTGTCTTTATGCATATCAGCAACAGTTGCCATACACCTACACTGGATGTCCATTACTCACAGACTTTGATGTGTTATAACATGTGTGACATATACTCCAGACATGAACCCTCACCCACATTAATATATCACAGCTTTCATGAGTGTGTGTCATCCAATTGGCCTAGGACACAGATCACTGCAGTAGCCTGCATTGTCAACAACATACATGTATGGCGTACAGTCTGGGAATCTGCAGGACATGCTGGCACAGGTAACAACTGTATTCATATGAGGCAGGCTTCACACATAAGAACTATTTAAGGTCACAGGTACATATCTCTATGTGGCACACACATACCTGATGTGTGCATTGAAATTACTGTTATAATTATATGTCATACAATAATAAAAGCAACACCCACCACACATTGACAAACTGTGTGACAAAAACACACATGGCATTTGTAGGATTCAAACCCCTATCGACATATGTTATGACACTTGAGAGAAACGCATTAGCGGAGCATGCTATTCGCATTACTGGGTGATTTCCCTTCTCCTGCTATACTTATAGGGTGCTGACATCATCACTCTTTACAAAGAGGAATGTACATCATGTAGTGTGTTATTCCAGTTGCCAAAAGGGCCATTTCTTTCAAAGAGAATTGCACACACCCTCCCCCATACCTGATGTGTGCCTTGAAATTACTGTTATAATTATATGTCATACAATAATAAAAGCAACACCCGCCACACATTGACTAACTGTGTGACAAAAACACACATGGTATTTGTAGGATTCAAACCCCTACCTACATATGTTATGACACTCGAGAAAGACGCATTAGCAGTGCACACTATTCGCATTATTGTGCAGTTCCTCTTCTCCTACTATACTTATAGGGTGCTGACATCATCAGTCTACAAAGAGGAATGTACATCATGTAGTGTGTTATTCCAGTTGCCAAAAGGGCCATTTCTTTCAAAGAGAATTGCACACGCCATCCCCCATACCTGATGTGTGCATTGAAATTATTGTTATAATTATATGTCATACAATAATAAAAGCAACACCCACCACACATTGACAAACTGTGTGACAAAAACACACATGGCATTTGCAGGATTTAAACCCCTACCTACATATGTTATGACACTTGAAAGAGACGCATTAGTAGAGGACGCTATTTGCATTACTGGGAGGTTTCCCTTCTCCTGCTATACTTATAGGGTGCTGACATCATCAGTCTTTACAAAGAGGAATGTACATCATGTAGTGTGTTATTCCAGTTGCCAAAAGGGCCATTTCATTCAAAGAGCCTTGCACACACCCTCCTCCCCACAACCACTATGCATTTGCAGGATTCAAACCCCTTACTATGTTATAGCACTTGAGAAAGACGCATTAGCATAGCGCGCTATTCGAATGACTGGGTGGCTTTTCTTCTCCTGCAGTATTTATAGGGTGCTGACATCATTATTTAAAAAGAGGTATGTACATCTATTACTATCCCTCAGTATAAGGGATAGAATATATATGCATTAACAGACGCATACTTCAGGGTCACATATGCACATCAGCACTGCCAGGTTATGTTTTATACCATGCTTTGTGACCACAGGACTTGTAACACACAACACAACCAGGGGGTGTATCCATATACATCACAGATACACACACCTCTCTGTTGTTACCACTGCACTAAGCATGACAGGCCATACATATACAACTAGCATTGTGCAAAACTGACTTTTGGTTTGGTGTGTAGTTCAGACCACCCCTCCCATATCCAGGAACCACACTTGGCTTCCCTGGGAACAGTGTAGGATATGAAGGTGTTCACATACACCATTACAGTGGTTAACTTCAGGTACATGAAATTGAGTGGGGGAACTACTCAGGCCTCGACATCACCCTACAGCTACTACAATTTGTGAATCCATATGCTATGGCAGAACCAGTCACCACAGCCACAAGGGGGAATACATATTGGACCTGACCATCAGCAACATGGGGACTCTATGTTCTACACCAGAGGTAGACCACCATTGTTAATATCTGACCATAACCAACTTTCCCTGGACATCCATATCCCATCCCCACCCCCAGGCAAGGAAATCACTGCAAACAAAGTATTTCTCAAAAGCAGACTTTGCACTTGTGAAGACTGGGGTGGAATACTTCAATGGCCCCATGCTGGAGGATTATACAGCCCAATCTGCAGAATCCTTTACAAATGCATTCTATGAGCATCCAGAAGGCTTGCATTGATCATGCTATCCCAAATAAAACCAAGACTCCTCCACAACAGGAGACCTGTCTGGTTTACATCAGCCATATATAAGCTGTACAACAGAAGGAGGGAGCTAATACATTACAAAGCAATATCCCACAGAGGAAGGACATCTCTGAACAGTATTGGCAAGACACTTCAATCCCTAAAAATCATCACTTGCAAGTTTTGACAGTGGAATTGTCCAGACACTGCAGATAAGGCTCCCCTCATTCTGGAATTGAATCCCAATTAATGTTAGACATAGCCCCTCACCAACCCTCTTCCAGCAAACTCCAGCCACATGGATGTGACATTGCAAATTCAACCCCTGGGATCTCCACTGTGTCCCTGCTTGATGGAGGCACAGCACACTAGCCTTAAACGGTGCCTTCTGTGACCTACTTTACAGAGGCACAGTAGGCTACTGTACTGGGGAGGCAGACACCAATTACACTCTGGCTAGGCTTATGTATTCCCTAGGGCAAACAGCCTAGTATTGGCCTCTACACCCATATGTTTATGTTTTGGATGCACAATATTTGTTGCTGATAAACTGTTTGCAGGTCTTTATTGCCATAGTTTTTCCTGTTTCTATGAACAACTTGTGTATCTGTGGAAGATGTTTGAATATGAGAGGGTTCCACTATATTACTTATGTCTCTGTTGTCATTTAACTGTGTGCACTGGGCAGATTGCTGTATTGTGGTAGGTTCCTGGCTTAATACATACAAATGCCAGATATGTGTGGCCAACTCCTATACTGAGACATGGCCTAAGTGTGTGAGCATGCCCAGTTCAGGCTTTCCATGGTTTGTTGCCTGACATATGTCTCATTTATCAAAGTGTGTGAGCATGCCCAGTGTGATCTTTCCATATGTTGAGATCTGAGGTCCACCACATTTGTGGTTGTGTGTGAACTTGAACAATATTTGACATTTATAGTTGTGTGTTGGAAGTCATGTTGTGTTCTTACTGCCCAACCGCTTTGTGTCTGAACCCAACAGGGATTATGCTGTGCCTGCAGGGTTTCCATGGGATAGTTTGCATGCATTTGTCAACATTCTTTCATACTGACCAAACACTGTAATATTGTTTAGTGTACTGGTTCAGTCCTTTCACTGTGGTGGACAGTATCCTGGGTTTCAGTCCTCTCACTGCTTTAAATATTCATACTGAGCACACCAGACTGGTTAAGGGCCAGTTGTGCAAATATGACCATGTTGCATTTTGTTCAGCTATGACCTACTTAAACCAGGCTTGTCCAACATTAGTAGTGTATTCAGCAACTTGGGTGGACATTGACAAACACTAGGCTATGTGCCCTAGGCCATTTCTAATCCTAGTCAGAGAGTGTGTTTGTCCTTCAACACACATTTTAACTGGAGTTTGCCATGACATTTTTCAAGGTTAGTATACTGTGCCTCTGTCTAACTGTGACATAAAAGTGATACCTAGGGTAAACCTACAATCTCCCATCCACTCATCAAGATTCCTCTTGAAGAGAGTCAATGAGGGACTCTCTGGCTAACCTGGACTGGGAGTTTACTCAAGAGTGGAGGGAGCTTCTGGGTTATGGATCAATCACTACAGCATGTCCTAGTTATGTCAGTGATGAGGCTCAGGTCTCTCATGTGCATAGCTCAATGGCATTCAGATTTTACAAAGTGCAGTATGTGCATTCATTCCAGCTTGGACATGGCTTTATACATCAGGCACAGATTGCCTCTGGGCAGGCAGTATGCCACTGTGTGGAGCTGCAGTTTGTTTAATCAGGCAACACATGGCATCTGTTACAGCCCTTTGATCCTCCTGGTGAGGTACTTTTGGGGTCTTTCCAGTTGCTGGAGGTGTCTGCTAAGGTACATCCCACAAGGGCCATTGTACTCAATTGTGAGCCTAATGAAGGATGACTGAAGAGGCACGATGACCACCCCTGATCTAGATGTGAATACCTTCATGATTAGGTGGGTATATGAAATGCTTCTCTAACCACTACGGCCACATGGTTGTCAAATGCAAGATTTCTATCAACTTGTGTCCCCAGGTCTCTTATTACTTCTAAAGTACTTAATGGGTTAACACCCATGTGGTAATTGGTGGGCACTTACCGTTTTTCCAAAGGGGATGACTATACACTTTTCTGCATTTAGCTTGATGACATGGCTCTGGCACCAGTTGTCTGTTTCTATGAGGCCCTTTTGTAGGATGCTTGTGTCAGCTGGATGGTCAGATATGGTGCCCAGTTTGTAGTCATCTGCAAACATGTTCAGACACAGTCCTTCCATGTTGGCCTGTACCTCTGAGAAATATATACCAAACATGGGAGGTCCCAGGACCGAGCCTTGTGGGATGCCATTTGTAGCTGGTTTGGTTTCTGACATGGCTGCAGCATTTCTGACCATGTCAGTTCTGTCCTTGAGCTGGTTTGCAACCCATCTACTAACACAGGGGGTTATATTTAAGCTGGTGAGCTTATCTATAATGAACAAGTGGGGTATTGTATGGAAGGCTTTTGCAAGGTCCAGATAGGCTGTGTGGACCACCTTCCCCTCATTAATGGCCTTGGTGACTGTTTCAAATGACTCAACCAGGTTTAAGGGGCAGGATCTGCCCTTAAGAAAGCCACACTGGGTAGGGTCCAGTGTCTGTAGGTCCCCAATATCTTTATTTCTGAGGTTCATGATGATCCTTTCCATAGCTTTGCAGACCAAGCTAGTCAGGATTCTGGGGTGATAGTTTGCAGTATCCATTCAGTCACCACCTTTGTGGAGAGGGACCACTGTTGCTGTACACTGCTCTTTGGGTACATATCCTGTGGTAAGGCTGAGATTGAGCAGTAGTTTTATTTGGTGTTCAATTCTTCTTGGAGTTCATGTTGGACACAGCCCAGGACACCATCTGGTCCCATTGATGCTGTGTGTTTTGCTTTGGAGATGCTGGCTGTTGCCTGAGCATCTGCAATGTCAGGGGGCCAGCACTCTGCTGGGATAGATATTTGGCCTTTTGGTGGGGGGGGGGGTTTGCACTGAACCTGTCAGGTCGGATGTTGGCAATGTGTGTGGGTTTGGTGTATTGTTTGCCATTTTGAACTAATTCTGAGCATATCTGTGAATTCCCACCCAGGTTCCTACAATCAGTTAAGAAAGCCTTGTGATTATCCTTAGTGTCCTGTGCAATTTTTATCTTGTAGCTGGCCTTAGAGGATTTTATGTGTAGCCATAGTTTTTTGTCATAATACTGGTCAGAGATGACTTCCCTTTTTGGGTTTTGCTCTATCATGTAGTATCTTCCTCCTTCTCTTGCATGGTTTGGTAATGGCTGGGGTCCACCAGGCCAGATGCCTGCATTTGGAGGATTGGGTCTTGGTTTTATTTGAGATTGCATAATCCATGCATTCCTGAAGGTGTTCATAGAATGCATTTATAAAGGGTTCTGAGGTCTGGGCCATATTTTCCACAGGCACAAGGGCTTTAATGGATTCCACCTCAGTTTGGAGGAGTGCAAAATTTGCCTTACACATTTTTTTCACTGTGGTTTTCTGGCCAGGGACTGGGGTCAAGATGTGAATATCCAGTGAGATTACTCTATGGTCTGATCTTACCAGCGAGAGATACACTTCTAGTCTTGGGCATAGAATCCCCATGTTGGTGATTATCGCATCCAGTATGCTTACCCCTCTTGTGGGAGTGGTAAGTTGTTCCATAGCATTTTGGTTTATGAATTCTAGGAACCTTTGCCCTAGGGTGTTGGGGCTAGAATAATGCTCCCAGTCTATGTTTAGGTAGTTGCAGTCGCCCAATATAATGTTGTTTGGAGAGACCTTCATATTTTCATGTGTTCTCAAGTAGGCCAAGTGCGGTTCCTGGATTTAGGAGGATGGTCTGTAGCAGGCTACAAACTGGGAGGCAGTTTTAGCCACTGTTACTTGCCCGTGGATAGTCCGTGCTGCTTCTTGCTGTGGCACCAACCTGGGGGTGTGGTTATCCTTGACAATTATTGATAGTCACCCTCCTTTTGTAGTTTGTTCCATGTTGTGGGGCTGTAAAGCATGGTATGAGGTGTAACCTGGTAGTGTTAGGGTGCTCTTGTGAGCCTTGAAGCAGGTTTCTGTTACTGCACAGATATCAACATTCTCCATGCTGAGGAGAGTTTGGACTACATGCATCTTGCAGTTTAGACTTCTGGCATTGGGTAGCATTACTTCTAGTTTCTTATCCCTTGTAATACCTGTGGAGGTGGGTTTGTGTTTTGAGCCTTACCTATTCAAGGCACTATGGGGGTGACAACAGGCTTTGCCAGTATCCAAAAGGGCAGGGTTGATAGGTGCAAGCCATCCCTAGTGGGTGGAGCATCGTGTCTTGCTCAGCATGTCATCCCAGACTGACAGGCATTGGATCCCTTTTGACTAACAGCAATACTTAAGCCAATTGTTGTAATTGATCATCTTGTCTTCATATTGTGGCATCATGCTTGGTGAGGGTAGGATGTTAGTCAGGGTCATCAAGTTTGCATATACTACATGGTGTTACATTGCTTAACACATGGCAATCATGCCTCAGGTGGTGCTGCAGGGCTGCCTATGTTAGATGCACATACTACACTCCCTGTACATGTTTGAAAGCAGGTTGTGTCAACTTAGTCATCCCTTTTACTATATGTGTGAGTCAGAGAGAGGTATCATTTCCAGGGTTCCTACTGAGCCAGTGTATGTGCTATGTGTTGCCTCTTTGCCAAGGCCAAGGCATACTGGGCACGCCTCCTTCTGCCTACTGGGGCAGGCTCAGGTTGTTCCTCCTCCGAGTCACGCTCTGCCTGTGATGGCCTTGGCAATGGTGGGGGGCTGTTTTGGCCCGAGCCTATGCTGGTCCTGCTGCAGCTGTTTTCGCAGAATCATATTATGTAGCATAGCACATGCCATGACAATTTGGGTACATGTAGTTGGTGAGTACTGCAAGGCTCCACCAGATGTGTCCAGGCACCGGAACTGTGACTTGAGCAGCCCAAACACACGCTCTATTACATTACGTGTTTGTGCATGTGCCTCATTATGGCGTTCCTGTTCAGGTGTGTCTGCATTTCTGATGGGTGTCATCAGCCACGGCTCCAGTGCATAGCCAGCATCCCCCAGTAGGTGACCATGTGGGATGTCCCCATTGGCAAATGTCTGGTACAGCTGCATCAGATGCCAGATATGGGAATCATGGTAGCTTCCAGGGCAGCCAGCACACACATTCATTATTATTCCCTGGGCATCACGCACGACCTGGCAGTTGATGGAGGGGAAGTACTTGCGGTTAATGAGGCCCTACCCCGGTCACCGGCTGGTGCTTTGATGCGTATATGCGTGCAGTCTATTGCACCCACTACCTCAGGGTATTCTGCTATGTGCTGGAAGAGATGCATATTGCTGGCCAATACCTCACGGGAATTGGGGAAATATACACGATCACCGACATGTGTTGACATGGCATCCAGGAACTGATGCAGTATCCTGGATGCTGATGCCTATGATATCCCCATCATATCACCAGTTCGTCTCTGGATGGTACCTGTTGCTAGTATTCTTAGGCCAACACATACCTTGGTTTCCACTGGGATGGGTTCCCCTCTGTTGGTTCTGTGTGTGAGGCGTGGCCTGCACAGCTCAACAATTTGCTGTAAGAGGTCTCTGTCCACTCTATAGCGCTCCACTATCTCCAGCTCATGTAACCCCTGGTAGGTGACCCTGGGCCTGTACACTCTTCTCCGTCTCCTCACTGTGGGTTGTCTGGCAGCATTTGCATTGTCACCACCCTCAGCATGTCGCATATGTCGCCTTATAACAGCTATGGCAGCCCCTAGCATTTTTTTTCTGAGTGAAGCTTTTTCAGTTTTCACTTCTAATAGCTTACTCCAGTGTTGCAGTGTCTCTTCAGAGAAACATACTGCACTGTTGTTTGCAGAGTTTTAAGTGCTGGGCTGGGCTACTGTTCTGCCTGTGTAATTGCCTGCTTCTGATTGTTTTCACCTGTTACATCTGCTAGTATTCCCTGGTAGCTTCCTACAATTTTTTCTGCTTCCTTTTTCCTTTCTATTTCCTGGGGGGGGGGGGTGACATGCAAACAAGCGCAAACACGCTCACAGCAGCTAACAAGCGCGCACACATGCTTAGACGGACTAAAACTTGCTTATTCGGGTTAAAACGCGCGTACACAGCTAACAGGTCTTTAAACAAGCTTCTACATGCTTACTCCAGCTTAAACACGTGCACTCGCACTTATACACACGCACCCTATCTTACTCGGGCCTCCGAGCATGCATACGCATGCATGCACATCCAGCAAGAAACTTTGGTGTTATCCACAGTGTACACCTTCCATTTCTTGGTTTTCCCATGTCTACTTCTTGACACACCTCTTTCCATGATGTGTGACTGACAGCTTTCACATGCCACTCTGCTCCACTGAGCTGCATTTCTTTCATGCATACCCCCATGTGATGTCACCTATCTCTTACTCTGTTACTCACCCTTATCCTATCCTTATCCTACTCCTACACTCCAGGGATTGTGCTCATTTGCTATGTAAAAGTGCGATTCACTATCCTAACACTCATTTACATAGGATTGCCTACTAATGCTAAGTTACATGTCTTACACTGAGCTTCCCCCCTTAGCAACCCCTAGTTGGTGGCCATGTTGTTTTCAGCCTGCTATTCCCTTACATTGTAAATTCATGGTTTGCATAAAACCCACGTTTGTGGGTATTAAATTTTTATTTTTCTGTTTTTTACAGCGCAGCCCATTTGCCTTTCAGCTGCAAGTGAGGTAATTTGCATATCCAAGCCCTGTCCATGTAAGAGCCGTTTTAGGAGCTCTCTTACATGCCCCTACAGGCTGTTCGTGGATCGCTCATCGGACATGATGGCTACATGGAGTCTTACACTACTCTTAGACTCCGTGCAAGCCATCGTGAATCCTGCCCATAATCTTTTATCACAAAACCTTTTTTTTGTGCTATATATTTCAGAAATTAAAACTTGTTTTAGTAGAACAATGGACTCTATTACATAGTGTATTATATAGATATATTATGAGCATATGTTATAAGTATCCTTCTTGTATTCCGTCTATATAAGTATATAGAAAATTAACATAAGATATAGCTCCACTATATGCTTCATATTAAAATGCATCTAGTACACAAAATTGTTACTTGACCTTATCTAGTACTGCGACTGATACTAGTCAAATGAGAGAGAAAAAAAAATGTTGAATGAGCATAAAGTAATTTTTTTTTTTTACAATAGTATTTCAGCCAAGTCCAAGTTTGTAGTGCATCTTTTCTTTATAAGCCATTTTATTCTGGAGAGATCACTTTAACATTAGCTTTCTCATTCAGTTCTTGTTTAAAACTTGCTTTTTTCCTTTACATCATCTAGATTGCCAATAATTACATAAATATTCTTCTTCAATAACCACCTTTAAAAACTTACAGTTAGTAAATTAAGGAAGTTTTGCAGTACCTGTGTTATTTTTGAGCCATGAATTTTTTTTTCGTTAAGTGTAGATGCCTCTCGATTTTCAGCCTAATAATACTGCAGTTTACTTCCTGGATGGCAATCTGGTCGAGCTATTGGATGTCTTAATGCATTTATATGGTTCTTGCTTTTTTGGAGGGATTTTTTGGCTGCCGTAAACTGGAATTGGCTCTGACATCACTGAATGAGATAATTAACATGTGCAGCATGAGGTCAAACGTCACAGGACATCTGATGTGTCTCATCTTCCTGGAAAAATGGCTTTAGAATGTTGCAACAGAAAAGAAAGCTCATGGATACTTTTTCTAGCAATATAAAGTTAAAAAATATTCAGAAACTTCAAAATAATGTACAAAAATACTAGCAACACCTGCATTTCATCAGATTTAAGGTAATTTACAGTTTAAATGTATTGTAAATGCTGATAAGAACAGTATAAATGTTGCTTACACTTCATTGGTTATTTTGGATGGATTTCATTGAATGCTTTTAAGAAAGGTGAGTTTGCTTCTCCTTTACTTTTTACTTGGTATGTAGACCCCTTCTATTGGAATTGTAGAGAAGCAGGATGCTTCATTTGGAACTTTATTTTTGTTTTTTACTAAGTATGCACAGAAAGGTGATAACATTTGTCTCTGTTGCTTGATAGCTAAGGGTACATCCTGTACAACTGCTATTTTATTGCCTTTCCAAATTATTTGTTTTTTTTTAGTTGTGCCAGCTTGTAAAACCATGTTAGCATGAGCTGCATTCAATAATCTCACATAGACTTGCCTTGGGGTATCAAGAGTTTGAGATTTTCTTAATGCTCTATGAAATCTCTCTATTACAAAGTTTTGTACTGCAGCATTTTTGAGATGAGATTCCAAGATGTCTGCCAGCTAGGAAGCACACTTCTCAGTCAGCTCCTGACAAAAAGTTATAATCTAACCCAATCTGGGCACCAGCATCTCTACTAACTCTTCAAAAATCAAGAAATACTGTACTATACTGGATACTAAAGCATCTTTTCAGAATTTGTAAAATATACAAAATTTATATATTTATCTGCAAAACTCCATGTGCTGACGGGAATTTCTGCAAGCAGTTCAGCCCTCACAAATAAACTACAGGAAGCTACATAGAAAATAAAAAAAACTTTGCTGAATATAGAAACATGGATTCAATGGAAGCTCAAACATCAAAAACAAGACTTTCACAATTAACTTCACTGGAGAAAGAAGTCTGTACAAAGATACAAAAACTGCAAAACAGCAAATAGACCTACAGAAGCAAAATGCTAAAATGAAGACAGAACAACCCCTTTTTATGGAAGAACTCAAAGCAGCTCTATCACCCTTGCAGGAAGAAATAATCTCCTTTTATACAAAACAAAATGCTTTTGGAAGTACTTTAGATCAAATATTATCTAGATTAGAGAAAAATGAAGAGAAAACTGTAGAAAATGAAACTAAGATAGAAGACATCAGAAGAAGTATTAATGCCACAGGAAAAAAACAGTGTCTGAACTACAACAAAAATAATAGATCTAGAAGCAAGATCAAGAAGAAATAATGTGCTTATCAAGGGCATCCCTGAGTCATACGAACAGGCTTCATTATATACTGCAATAACAGAAATCTTTGAAATACTCTTGGATAAAAATAACAGCCTTAGTCATTCATGTATTTATTCAGCCATTAACCATGAAGTTCCTTCTCTATTTTTAAAGCTATCTGACATATTCTCCTACCCAAGATTTCATCCTTCCAAATAACTCATTAGCAACATTCAGTAGTCAACCTTGTTCCAATTAATAGGATGTTAGAGAAAATCCTTCACTAACAACTCATGTAGTTTATAAAATCCTTTACAAACAACTCATGTAGTTTATAAAATCCTTTACAAACAACTCATGTCATTTATAAAATTCTTCACTAACAACTCATGTCGTTTATAAAATCATTCACTAACAACTCATGTAGTTTATAAAATCCTTTACAAACAACTCATGTAGTTTATAAAATCCTTTACAAACAACTCATGTAGTTTATAAAATCCTTCACTAACAACTCATGTAGTTTATAAAATCCTTTACAAACAACTCATGTAGTTTATAAAATCCTTCACTAACAATTCATGTCATTTATAAAATCCTTTACAAACAACTCATGTCATTTATAAAATCCTTTACAAACAACTCATGTAGTTTATCACTTAATATGACATACTTGCAGACATGCAGCAGACCTTTGAATCTAGATAAAGTACCACCACCTTTGTTATATTTACTAACACCATCAACAAAAAAATTGAGCAAAGGAAACTAACTGGTACTTTGCTTGTTAACATAAGAAGAACATCTCATTGTGTAAATCAAAAGCTACTACTACATAATCTCAATAAGTGGAATCGCTCTAAGGAGGTTTGCACTTGGATTAAGGATTATTTTAGTAAAGCAATCTTCCCAACTGGCCTCAGCTTCACAAACCATAGCTTCCTACAACAAAGTATTCCAAAAGCTTCAGTCCCTGGACCTTTCTTTTTGTCAGTGTTCATCAGTGATATCCCCTGAGAGCTACGTAAACACCATTCCACATGCTTGAATGACTGAACTAATGAAACTAACAGAATCTCTGCAAAAAGATTTTATGCTTCTGATCCGGATAATACTCAGATAAGATGACATTAAGAAAACCAACCAACTAACAAACAAACAAACAGAAAATTTCACAGCAATGCTATTAGGTAAAAATAGAAACCTGGCAGCTGTTTTACATCTATATATTCCTGACTCCCAGCAACAACAGCAAGTGTCACCTGACTCTCAGCAAACATACATTGCTGACAGCCTTAATCAATCAATCCCCTTCCTATATTATCTAAATACTTAGGAAAAAATGTACTAACACAGCTGAAAATGTTATATAACACCTCCCATCTGTCTATCAATGAAAATAGACAAGCCATCAGAATTAATATTTTATACCCAGATTAGAATCCTCAATACATGTCAGTGAATTACAATTCCCACAAAACTCTTACATCCTGCAAAAGGCAAAAAACAAAACATTATGATTCAAACATCTAAGCCCATTAAGGAGCGCCATGTTACGTTATTATAAAATGGAACTGGCACCCACACAGAGAAAACTGAGCATCTTTCCTACTCAATACATTCAGCAACAAATTACTAAATGAACTCTTACCTTTGCACTTCAGGTACAAAGGCAATGGTCTTGTTAGAACCAATGTAGTCTTGCAATGAACAAGAGATCATTCACAAAACCCTCACCAGACTACTGAAACAGACTGCTACAAAATATCAGGAAATATACCCTCTGTGTATGTCAGGAAGTCCCAGAAAAAACAGATAAAAAAAGACCAGTGACTTAGTTTTGACAACCATTGTTAATCCTCCCTTATTTCACCTACCTTCTTTGTGACATTAGACTTATGATCTAGGCTCATATTAGGATTTAGTCTTATTAGTCACCTGGATACTAGAAATCTTTCTTACATCATCTTTTGAAACATCTCATAGGTTCATAGGTTCATAGGTAGGTACTAGGCTATTGGCCCTAGGGCCTATATAAGCATAGCCAAACGTTACCCTGGCTTTTGCCGCCCAAGAAAATTATTTTCCTGTGCCCCTGTCAAGCAGAGCCACAGAAGTGATCCCCGGGGTGAATTTCCTATCTCCCATCCAATCATCAAGATTTTTCTTGAAGAGTGCTAATGAGGAGCTTTGTTTGATATAGATAGGTAGTTTGTTCCAGAGTATGGGAAGTCTCTGAGATAGGAATCTATCCCACCAGCATGTTCTGTTTATTGTGGTGACAAGGTTTAGGTCCCCAGAGCGTGTAGCTCGGAGGGATTGGGATTTCTTTACGTGGAGCATGTCCAACAGCTCTGGGTTTGACATAGCTTTGTATGTTAGGCAGAGTTCACCTCAGAGTAGGTGATATGTGACAGAGTAAAGCTGGAATTTTTTGAGATGGTCTGCGTAGGGCATCTGAGGCTGGTAATCCTCTTTGTGAGGTATTTCTG